>NC_077237.1:1923379-2243943 GCF_947179165.1 Solanum dulcamara | reverse complement strand
AGTAAAGTGTACGGCTCTTAAAAGTGAAGCACGTAATCTACAGAAAATTTGAAGTCCCATACATATTTGAATTTAGTACTATAATAGTCAAGTTTCAATTAAAATAAATATTTGATATCCAATACATAATAATTTAATCCAACTTCTCAAAGTGAGATTCAAGAATAGACTGTTTCTCATTGAAATCAGCGCCACTTATCTTCACACATGAAGCGACAACCCATTGTTCTCAACACTTCTTCACTTATCACTACAACACATTTTTCTCGGATCCAAGCAGATCAATTTATAAATCTTGGCAAAGGCAATTAAATTTGGTCAAAACCCAAAAACAATCACTTACATTTTCTTTAAGGTAATCATTGAAAGCTGTCAGCTCATCAAGTAAAGCCTGCTCTGTTCCATCACTGGGGTCTTTGCTTTTCAGAAAAGCAACAAACTTCGGGAAGATCTTTGATCCACTACAAGATTATGGAAGATAATGAGAAACAGTTGCACACTAAATTGGCAAACAATTAGTAATTAGATTTTCCTTAGCCAGACACAATATGAATTAGCAGCATAACTATGGCTACAAAGTGAAAGCCGGTCATAGATACATACATCTCGGTTAGGAACAGTGTGAATAAAAAGTTTTTTTTTGCAACCTTATGACTGTAAACCAGATTTTACTATTTATTCAGGAAAATTAGTCACTGTAATAAGAACCATGCCTTAAAACTGCGCTGTCGAGAATGATGAGAAAGGGATGCCATGTCTCCAAGTCAACGCAAGGAAGGGCCTATTTGACTATGGTTGAATTACAACATACTTGTACCTTGAATGCTAACATAGCCCAGAAGATACGATAGCTCTTTCTATGAAAGCTTCAAAGATGAAATTAAATGCATTGGAGGACTTAGTTTTTGGTATAGCTTTGTTAGGCACACTTCTGTAAAGAAATTATCTTGTAAATCCTCACATATGACAAGAGGCACGGCTATTGAAGTGCCCAACCTTGTTCCTTTTTTCTTTAAAAAAAAGATCAATGCTTTAAAATGGTGTGGTTGTAATGGAACTTCACCTAAGGGGTCAAAAGATTTGAAAGACTGATGAAAGATTCAGAAAACGTTCAACTCCTATTATTGATTAAAATAATCACATAACTGCAAGAAATGAACAGAAAAGACTTAATTTCTGAAAGCATTTTCAAAATCAAACTGTAAAATCAATTTCAGCAAGAAGAAGTTATATATAACTTTGCATGCCTATTTGAATGAAAAAACATTATGTCAATGATCGCAACAGGTAAAACCTACACGGAAGCCTTCTCAGGAGGAGTTATCAGCGGAGGTTCAGGGAACTTCTCCTCCAGCGCCTGTGTGATGACATCAGAATCTGGAACCCATTTCTCGTCAAGCTTAATAAGTGGAACTTTACCTTCAGGGCTTATCTTCAAAAACCTAGATAAGTTGTTATCAAGAGAATTTTAATTACTTTAAAAAATTGCAGCTTGAAAATAATACTAATTTAGCATCAAATGTGGCAACAACTGACTTAGATGAACGGGTGTCCAAACTAACCAGTCAGGCTTGTTACTCAAATCAACAAACTTCATGTCATATGGCAGGTGTTTTTCCTCCAACGTAAGCAAAATCCTCTGGGTGAATGGGCCTGAATGAGAAAAGGACAGCAATGTGACTCCAAAATTTCAATTTAAAATGTTGTTCTTTTACTAATGCCACTAGTGCAATAACTTGTACCTATGATTTAACAGGCTAGTCCATAAAAAGGTTAATTAACTGACATGTTCAAACTACAATTCCCCAATGAGCACTTCATGTACTACACCTACCACCAGCAAGAGAAATTCAAGCAGAAAAAATTGTAACTTTGGAGTTCTTATTTCATTTCCTCTTCTTGCACAGGTCCAACTCCATCTATGTTGAGCTTCACAAAGCATAACCATTCTCAAACCCAGATAAAGGAGGAGAATTGCGTAGGTTAATGACTAGTATAAAGTGAAATGGACACAAATCATTCAACCTCTGAATACTGGTTTGAATAAAGAGAAATGGATACAGACAATTCAAATCCAACAACAACTAGTTAGGGAATAAGGCCTAATTGATTAAGTATGTTGTTACCTATAGTATTGTGTTGTATTTTTACTTCAAATACAATATTTATTTTGATTGTTACTTGAATTTTATTGCATTGTATCGTTAAATCAATCATTATGTAACGATGAAAAGTCTCATTTTATGTAATAATTGATTCGGTGTGATCTCATAACCCTTTTTTTTCTCTCATTTTGCCTTTGCCCTACTTCATTTTTATAATAACTCTACCTTGTGCCCACTTTTCTTTATAATATTGTAAGTTCATTAGTCATATTACTGATATGTGGCATTATGACACGACGAAAAACAATGTGATATATTCAACTATCGTATTCATACAAATAATAAAGTATAATACGATAGAATATGTTATGAAATGATACGTAACAACCATCCAAAAACAAGATGTGAAAGGTACCCAATTTTTTTATCAGTAGCAAAATTGTTCTTAGTAATGAAAATATTCTCATAAAAACACTAAGCAATTGAGAAAATTTTGAAAAGGAGAGACATACAGTCGCCGAGCTTGTTAGGAGTTGTAATTGATTGTTTGACGCAAACTTCAAGAGGGGTGTAGACTACAGACGCCATTGATACAGTAAAATCTCTTCTGGGTGCTCTAAACTTAGTTGAATTGGAGATGAAAATGGTGTTTTGGAGTCGAGGGAGTTGAATGCCCGCAAGGTGTTTGATAGAAGTCGTAAGTGAAGCTGCCGATGGTGTTATATTTACCGACATAGTGCGCCTTGTTGCTGCTATTGATGAAAGCCTCTACGCCTAAAAAACGTGGTTGCCCATCCAAGATATGGTGTGGAATTCAACTTTATCTCTACAAGGGCATTTTCGTCTTTCTATGATAACCGTGGTGTTTGGTGCATCTCGATTAAATTCAATGGATATTAGTTTACTATTATGTATCTCGATTAATTTCACTGGATATTAGTTCACTATTATGTATCTTGACTAATTTTACGAGATGTTGATTGGTTTCAATTAAGACTTTCCAAATTCAAACTCGACTAATTTCACTCATATGAGCTTCTAGATCAGTTTTCATGCATCTTAATTAATTTAATGAGACGTTGATCTATTTCAATAAGTCTTCCAAAACCCAACTTTCTCTAAACTCTTTTGACCCAGCACTTTCCAACAACATGTGTAAAGAATTGGGAAAATTTTCTAAGCAATAACATTTTAGTATTTTATAGGACCCCTCAACTATACTTTTAATATTTATTAAAAATAGCTACATTTTTGTTCGTTATGAGACTGATTAATGAATTTATTTTTTTTGTTTAACTTAATAGAATACAACCAGGAAATAACAAATTAGAGAAAATCGGGAAAAGAATCGTTCAAATTAGGTAAATAGTTCTAAAAATATATCATTAATTAAGTTACATATTAGGAGACAAAAATAAGCGACAATTAATAATTACAGAGATTAGTTCTCTCATCTTCCACATCCTCCATTAGCGACTTTGAATTCTCCATTGATGATCCTCCTTCTTCATAAAAAGCAAGACAATTGATCAAGATTTTTGCTGGAAAAAAGTGATCAATATCAATGAAGAAGATTCTGAATACAAAATTGGATTCGTAGGAGATAATCGATCGAAAAAACTCATTGAAATGCATAATTGACAGGCAATTCCAATTTGATCTTCGAGCTATAATCGATCATGTATGCAATTAAATGTTTAGTTAAATTTAATTAAGATGAATCATAAATTAGTTTAGAATAAGTTTCGAATTCAATTTGTTTTGGATACAAAAATTGAAAGTTTGATTTCATATTGAATTTGTATTGAATGAAGAAATTGAAAGTTTTATTTTGAATTCAAAGTGTTGTGGATATAGCAATTTAAAGTTTTATCTCAAATATATTTTGATTGTGATTATAGTTGATTTCATACAAATTGTATATTCAAAATAAATACACTTTAGAATACAATTAAGATCTAAAATACATTTTTATCTTGTAATCTGTTTGGAATACAAACAGTGATTGGTTGAATGTTCTGATTTTTTGTATGTTAGATGGTTGGAATACAAAATAAATAAGAAATATAATTAGCTGAATATACTAAAAAATCTATATTGAATACAATATATTTCTGGAATACAAAACAAACAAAAAATATATTTTTATCGTGAAATACAATGTGTTTGTAATATATTTTTTTTAGTCTTACTGTGATTATAAATTTGTATGTTTGGATGATTGGAATACAAAATTTGTTGGAATACAAAAAAAAGCACAAATATCTTTTCAGATAAAAATCTTTCTCCACTCTTTCTGCTCTCATTTTTTTTACTTAAATCAGCAAAATATCAAGCAAAATGATGTTAATGACTAACTCTTTAACACACGTCCACCCCCTCACTTGCGCCACCGCCGCTTACTGTAGAAATGGCCATTGGAGAGTTCTGAGAGAGGAAATTTTTAGAGAGAAGTTGAGAAGAGGAAGTAAGGTTCTGTATATTCTTGAGAGAAGAAAATATCTACAACCACTTTCTTTCTTATACCCAGCTAACTACACTTAACCATCTAACTCCCTTAATTAATATGGGACCCACATCTTACTAACATCACACATACAAAGCTAACACCACTATTAACTAACTCATTATTTACACCACATACACCACATTATTTACACCATGTGCATATATGTGCACAACACATGTTATCATCCAATACTCCCCTCAAGTTGGAGGGTGCAGAATATCTAGCACTCCCAACTTGGTCATCAACTATGAATGTTGTTGCCTGCTGAGCCCCTTTGTCAATAGGTTTGCTTGTTGATCACTTCTGCTTACGAACTCAGCTCTGATTGTTCCTTCCTTTATTTTATCTCTTATGAAGTGACAATCAATTTCTATGTATTTAGTACGTTCATGGTATACTGGATTTGCAGCCAACTGGATTACTGCCTTACTATCACACCAAATATTCACTGGTTGGTGTACTTGTACTCCCAGCTCCTTAAATAGCCTCAGCAGCCAAGTGACTTCTGCTGCTACTGCCGCCATGCTCCTATACTCAGCCTCAGCTGAGCTTTTTGACACTATTTGTTGTTTTTTTGATTTCCAAGAGATCAATGATTCTCCAAACTTCACTGCATACCCTGTGATGGACCTTCTTGTGTTTGGGCATGCTACCCAGTCTGAATCACACCAACAAGTCAACTTTTGTGTTTGTTGTGATATGAAGATAAGGCCCTATCCTGGTGCATTTTTGAGGTACTTGACCACTCTAATGGTTGCCTCCCAATGTGATATTTTTGGCTCTTGCACAAATTGGCTCAGTGTCTGAACTGCAAAACTGATATCAGGTCTTGTAATGGTGACATAGAGGAGTTTACCTATCAGCCTTGATATTTTGAAGCATCCTCTAAGACTTCATCACCCCTAGCTCCAATAATCCTGTCATACTCCACAGTGGTCAGCTTGCTTCTAGCTTCTAATGGTGTGGCAGCTGGTCTTGTACCTGCTAGGCCCATTTCTAATTTGAACTCTAATATGTACTTCCTCTGATTAAGGATGATACCAGGCTGTGATCTTAAGACTTCAATACCAAGGAAGTATTTACGCTCCCCCAGGTCCTTGACTCTAAAGTCGTGATGCAAAATCTTTTTGGCTTCTTCTACAAGAATACTGTTGTTTCCAGTGATGAGTAAGTCATCTACATACACTAGAATTATTACAATATTAATACTTGATTTCTTTGTGAATAGAGAGTAATCATGTGCACTTTGTGTGAATCCTGCAACTACCAAAGCATCAGTCAGCTTTATGTTCCATTGCCTTGATGCTTGTTTCATGCCATATAAAGACTTCAACAGCTTGCATACTTTGGTCTCCTCTTGTCTCTTGAAACCCTCTAGCAGCTCTATATATACTTCTTCATACAGGTCTTTCTGTAAGAATGCATTGTACATATCCATTTGATGAAGATTCCAACACTTTGATGTTGCTAGTGCAATCATAGACTTCACGGTGATCATTTTGGCCACTGAAGAGAAGGCTTCATGATAGTCAAGGCCTTCTTTTTGGCTATACCCCTTTGCCACTAATCTTGCCTTGGATCTTTCAGCATCACAATTTGTTTTATACTTGATATTATACACCCATTTTGAGCCTATTGCATTCTTCCCATTTGGAAAGTCAACAATCTTCCAAGTATGATTTTCTTCCAAAGCCTTGATTTTTTGCTTCATGGCTTCTATCCATTTGTTGTGTCTTAAAGCTTCTTTGAAGGTTTTTAGTTCAGACAGATTTGAGAATTTGGCCAAATAACTCTTGTACTGATTTGATTCATAGGATAAGTGCTAGTTCCATCATGACTAGCATTGGAAGTGTAGTCATTCAACCATTCAGGCCTCTTAGTGATCCTAGTTGGTCTTATATTCACAACAAGAGGAGTAATAACCTGCAATAGAGTTTGTTCAACAGGAGTAGCAGTATGATCAGCAATGGCAATAGAATTTGGTGGCTCAATCTCTATTGGTACTTCTGGTGCAAGAGCAGGAGGAATATTTGTTGAAGGATTACCACCATTGTCAAGTGTTGGTGGCCCCTTGCTCTTACTGGTGTGGATTTAGGAGGATGAGTTTGGACTTGTAAATCAGAATATGTGATAACTGGGCCTTGTTGAAGAAACAGGTCAGGACCTAAGTCTAAGGTGCTGAGAAAAGGAGACTTAGCTTCTCTGAATACCACATCTCTGCTAACAAAAAACTTATTAGTAGCCAAGTCAAGGACAATGTAACCCTTTTGTGTTTCTGAGAATTCCATGAGAATAGTTGTTGTGGCTCTAGAGGCAAGCTTGTCAGATCTTGGTAGTGCAGTGACAAAACATAGGCAGCCAATGACTTTGAGATGATCAATGGTAGCCTTCTTGTGAAACAGCAATTCATAAGGAGCCTGACCCTGCAGAACAGTTGATGGTAGCCTATTCATGAGATAGACTGTAGCTTTGAGATAGAAACCCCAATATTTAGTAGGGAAATGAGCCTGGAATTTGACTGCCTGGCTATTTTTAGAATTATTCTATGCTTTCTTTCAACCACCCTATTCTACTAGGGAGTATATGGACAACTGTTTTGATGAACTATGCATAAGCTATGTTATAATTCATAGCACTGTGAGTTGAAAAATTCAGTACCATTATCAGATCTAACAATTTTGATTCCACAATTGAACTGAGTGTTAACATAAGCAATAAATTATTTCGAAACAATAATTACTTCAGTCTTCAACTATAACAGATAGATCCAAGTATACCTTGTGTGATCATCAACAATAGTGAGGAAATAACTTTTTTTATCAAATGTAGGGGTTCTATAAAGTCCCCATAGGTCTAAGTGAATCAACTCAAAAGGCTTATTAGTTCTATAATTACTTAAGAAAAATTGCAATTTAGTTTGTTTTGCCATGGGGCAAATCTTACACTGGTTATGAATATTGACATCAATCTTATTTCTGAATTCTGGCATGTTTTTCATGATAGAGATAGAAGGATGACCCAGTCTCATATGTCAAAAGTTGCATCTCTCATTAATAGCTGCCAGGTAGGCCTGTTTTACACGTCCTTTCTGCTCTGTATCTTTATTTGACCCTTGAAAAATGTATAAACCTTCTTGCAATCTACCAATCTTCTTCACCCTGCCACTGTACAGATCCTGAAAGATATAGTAATCAGGAAAAAAATTGACTGAACAGCATAAGTCCTTGGTCAATTTTGACACTGATAGAAGGTTATATTTAAAGTCTGGCACAAACAACACATTTGATATTTTCTCCTTTTCAAATAGTTCAGTATATACTGTATGTGTGATTGGTACTGTGTCTCCATTTGGCAAATGCATTTTTAAACCTATGCTGGCATGTGTATTGTGTATGTTCTTTAGTAACTTCTCATTTGCAGTGACATGGTTGGATGCACCAAGTCAACTATCCACTCACAATTTTTTAACTGAGACAGCAAACAAGTTATAGTACCTGTCATATGAGCTTGATACTCTTCAGAGTCCTTGCAATCTGGAGAATAGTGGCCACTCTTGCCATCTTCTTTTCTGTTTTCATCAGCATATTGACTTCGATTGTCAGTTGTGCCTGAGTGTTTCTCTTGAGAAAAACCTACATTGTTAGCAACTGTAGTATGTGTGTCTCTTCTCCATCCTTCATTGTTGTCTCTTTTGTATCTATCTTTGTATGTGTCCTTCCTCCAACCCTTATGATGGTTGTTATGCCCTTCATAGTTACCTCACATTCTTTTGTTAAACTTATTGTCTCTTTCTGCAGAGTACCCAATGATCTTATAGCAGTCTTTCTTTGTGTGGTTTCTCATGTGACAGTTCTCACAATACATGAAACTTCCCTTGTAGTTGTCCCTTTTCTTGGCCTGCATTGCTATTGGATTAGACCTCTCAGTATTTGCTTGCTGACTTTCATCTTGTACTATCAAGGCATATATCTAATTCACAGTTGGTGTAGTCGACTTCATCAAAATTTGCCTCTTTGCCTGATCATATGATTCGTATAAACCGCTTAAAAACTTCATTAATCGTTGTTGTTGTAAGTACTCAATGTAGTCTTTCGATTTTGGACAACCATAATTTGGAGAGAGGGCTATTACATCAGATTCACTCTACAGTTCCTTCAACTTGGAGAAATACACAAACACTGGATCAACCCCTTGCTTAAGATTCGCAGTTGCTGTGTGTATTTGAAACATTCTTACACGATTTACCTTATCGAAACTCTCCTTCAAGTCTTCCTAAACTAGATGTACATCTGATGTATAGACGATACCACTAAGTAGGTTTTCCGACATTGTATTTATGATCCACAAAAGAACGATTGCGTTGACCGTCTCCCATGCTCAAGACTCATCAAATGAGTCATTTATGCATGTGTTTGTTACAAAGCCCAACTTCTTCTTGGCCAAAAGTAAAATTCTCATGGCTCTACTCCAAACTCCATAGTTTTCAGATTTGGTGAGTTTCACCTGTGCAAGAACGCACCCTGATGTGTCCGATAGGTGCATATATAAGGGATGCCCATGTTCAACGAACATCCTTTCACGCGAAGAGTGCGGTTGTGACGAATCTGCTGGTCCTACTGAGCGTTGATCGTCCACCATTATCCCTTTTGATGTTCTTCAGCTCAAGCTCTGATTGAGCTCCAAACCTTTACTATTGTTCTTTAATTCGAGCTTCAATATTCGATTGACTCCTCAATCCCGCTCTGATACCATGTAGAAATGGACATCAGAGAGTTCTGAGAGAGGAAATTTCTAGAGAGAAGTTGAGAAGAGGAAATGAGGTTCTGTATATTCTTGAGAGAAGAAAATATCTACAACTACTTTCTTTCTTATACCCAGCTAATACACTTAACCATCTAACTCCCTTAACTAATATGGACCCACATCTAACTAACATCACACATACAAAACTAACACCACTATTAACTAACTCATTATTTACACCATGTGCATATATGTGCACAACATATGTTATCATCCAATACTTACCTATCACGGCCAGTGCCACGACCACCGGACCTCATCAAACGGTTCAAAATTGAAGGTGAATTTTTTCACAAATCTATAAAAATAGCACAAGATACCTGAATCAATGTGATTGTTGTGTAAATCTTTTAGGAGATTTTTTCAATTTCTAAAAAAAGAAAGATGGATTTGGATGAGAGAGAACCGGAATAATGAAAATTGAAAAACCAAAGAAAGAGAAAATTTGATGAGGGATAAATTTTCAGTTTTGAAATATTGTGAAAATTAGAGAGTGAATGCGCAAGAGAGAATTGAATGGGGGGAGAAAACAATTCAATTTGTGCTTAAAACGTAGGCTTTATATGAATTAAGTTAGGAGCTAACTTAGGATATCATTAATTCGCTATACAACTAAACCATTATTTTTTTTACAATATTTTTTAACTATATCTATTTTCACTAAATAAGTTACAATTTTTTCCTTAATTAGATAATTTTTTCTAAAAAATTTGCCTCAAACTTCAAAATGAATTTCTAATGATATCTTAGAATGTTGGGCTTCTCAATATGAAAGGCCCATTTTCAAATTATGCTTTGATCTCTTTATCTACCCAATAGCTTTTTTTTTTTTTGGGGGGGGGGAGGGAGGAGGGGGTTGGGGTGGGGGGATGGCATTGTGAGCCCATTTAGATTATTTGTGTGTAAATAACTGATAAGTGGTCTTATTTGTTTTCATTAAGATTAAGACCTATGAATCTAAATGCACATCTGAATATTAAGATATGTATTAAGATTAAGACGACTGAATTTGAATGCATATCTGAATATTAGGATGTATATTAAGATTTAGAGGTCTGAATTTGAATACAAATTTGAATGTTAAGTTAAGATCTGAATATTAAATAGTTAATATTGTTTGTTTTTTAAATATTTGAATGTATAAAAATTGTCTTTATTTAAAAAATAATAAATATAAAATTCAAACAAAATACTGAATTGAAATAATATTATATTAATAAAATATTTTAAAATTTTTATATGGCAATTAGTGGTGGTGATGACTAATGATAGTGATTGTATGTGCCAATTTGGGATGGTGTTCGCTAATGATAGTGGTTATGGCCTTATGGGTAGTATTATGGCACCGTGGTTGGTACTAGTGATTAACGTGGTTATTGTTGGTAGCAACTGATAATTAATAGTGGAATGATACTGATAACTAATGACAGTGATAAATGATGATGGAGGTTAACGATATATACTAATGACTAATGATGGTAATTATCGATAGTGATTAGTGAATGTAAGAATGTTTGGTGATGATGATTTTTATTGGTGACTAATGGTGATGATAATTGATTTTGGTTATTGACGATAGTTGTGGTTGAGCTGAGGATGATGGTTATAGATGATAGGTGGTTGTAATTGGTGATAGTTGTGGTTGGGTTGAGGACGGTGGTTGTGCATAATAGGTGGTGGTGATTGATAGCGGTTGTTTGTGGTGGGTGAAAGTAGATGGATTGACCGTGAACTGTCATATTTGTAGGAATTTTTAAATAGATATCTTAATGATATTAAGACTTTGTTATAGATCTTATTTATTCAGACCTATTCGTACCCATTAAATATTTATAAAATAAGAAAAATAAACGCACTTAATGATTAAGATTTAGACCTTGAAAACAAACAGACTTAATAACTGACATCTGAATGATTAAGATTCAAACTTTGAAAACAAAACATACTAAATGACTAAGATCTGAATGAGTAAGCTTAAGACCTTCATTAACTCCAAATAAATAAGGCCTAAGTATTATGTGTTGATAAGCATTTAAATATTGAAATTAATTTTATAAAATGAATTAATATATGTATGTTTAGATAAAAATGTCGAACCTGATAATAAATAATTAATGTTTTTGGCAAAGAAAAAATATTGGTAAGTTGTTCTTTAGATAAAATAACTTAAATACCCCTAATTTTTTTACAAAATATTATAAATCTAAAAGTATTTTTACAAGTAAAAGGATGAATGGCGGATATGACATGGAGAGGAAGCTAAGAGTTTTGACAATCAAAAGAATATTATAGATTAAAATGGTAAAAAAAATGCTTAAACTAAAAATATTTATAAGCTAAGTAAAGTAACTGTTTTGATAGATCCTCGATTCAACAGAAAAATTTGTGACACGCAATAATAAAAAAATGTGATAACAAAATAGCAAGATACAAAGTAAATGAAGCAATGAATAATATTACACATTCAAATTATTTTTTGATAAACATGTGATCATGAGTTTAGGATAATTTTGAAGATTCATTGCATAGGATAATTATTTCAAGCTTGGAAACCTTAAAAGTAATCTCACTTTGAATAACAAAAAAACTTTTTCAACACTCTATTCAAGTATGAAAAAAAACTTCTCCTTGACCACAATTAATTAAATAGAATATAAAATAAGATAAAGATGAGATGCATTGATCTTATCCTATGATAACTTCAACCATAATTAAAGTTGTAAGTTCTTTGATTAGCATGCTAGGAAACTACTTAATTAAACTACACATGCACATTTTAATAGGGTAGTGTACTTTTAATAGAGCAATATTCTTCTATCTTAATTTATATATCCCGCTTTTATTTTTAGTTAATTCAAAAAATAATCACACATTTTCTATTTAATAATAATTTAATTTTAAAATTTATATTTTAGTCATGATTTATAATCACATAAATAAAAATATATTTTTTTGAAAAATTTCATATCAAGTTAACTCCTTACTTTGTGAGATTTCACTGAATAATGTTGTTATTTATGTATTTATATCAACTTAAATTATATTACATAAATTAAAACGGATGAAGTATTAATTATGCCTAAAACAACTTTTTAGTCCAAAGTCAATAAGTATGTGGGGCATAAAATTAAGTTTGAAAAGAAATAACTTCACTAAATTTTTGACACTTCATGAAGTTAAAAAAAAAAAAACTTCAGTTAAAGTTTTATACTTTCCAGTTTCCTGACAAGTGACAACTTCATTCATTCATCTTTTACCTATTAACAGTTAAAAAGAATTTAGCAATTCTGTTTGGTAAAAGCAACACACAGAGTCTATCAAAAAATACTTTTTTTCTCTCAAATATGGATAAGATCAATATGCATTCTGCACTTTGTAAAATTTTATTTTTTGCGTGATTTGGTAAAAACAAATGAAAGGCAGTGACGAAGCCACCTTATGTTAAACGCGTGTTAAATGACAATACTTGGCTAAAAAAAAATTATACTATTTAATTAGATTAAAATTTTATTTTTATATATCTAGGCTATATATAGACTCCCGTTGATTTTTATGTATAACTATTTTATTATATTTTGACACTTCTTAGTAACATAATTACAAACTCCAACAATGATGAAAAGTCCAAATTCAAAACTTCTTTGGATCCAACACAATAACTATAATTTGGTGTATGAAATATTTTGTATTTATCGGAGAAAAATTGAACTCCAAACCTCAAGCTAGGTATGATATGAACAGTTTACTTGATATTGCAAATATTAATAGTTGATTTCATATCTCAAATTCGTAGACTTGTAAGCTTATAAATCACACAAATAATTCTAACATTACTCCAAAACTCCCTAGAAAAACTTATGTAAACAATCAATAATTTACAATTCCATGCGAATAAAAAATAAGAGGGCTCCCAAACCATAGACGTATGAAGCTCCTGTAAACGAGGTCGATTGAATTTAATAATTTTACCGTAACATATAGGTATATATGTATGAAAAATTATTAAAAACTTTAACAAGGATTAAGTTTTGAACCTACAACTTCTCAAATGTTCAGTAAATTCGAAGGTAAGAATCTTTAATGTGAAATTTCGACTATAAATTTCTTAATTTTGAGATAAAATTTAACATAAACTATGTATTATAACTCATAATTCATCATATTAAAGGTATTAAAGTAAATTGAGATGTGACTTGTTACCTATTCTAACTAAGCAAAAATCATCAAATCAAGGTAAACTTTTTTGGAGGCAACAAAATATATCATGTAGATCTTGAAGGGTGTGTTAGTAGGACCCAAATGTCTAAAATCATACAAGTAGAACCATGTGCAATTTTTTTTTAATGTGGGGATATCCCAAATTTTGTACCCAAAATAGTATTATAGAGCCCCACATTCCACATTATATTATATCATCTTTTTTTCTTCTTTATTGCTAAGGCTAAATGTTGCCTGGACAACAGTGAACACTCAAGTGTGTGCCCCCTCCCCCATCCCCTTTCTTTTTTGTTGGAAGGGACCCCTAAATTAAAATGGACACATATACATTTTTTTTTGGTTTTCTCTAGTTTGGAGTCCGTATTAGAGTTTCGATTAAATTTGGATTAGGGCTCAAACCCAAAATTTCTAATTAAGGGTGAAGTAGTTCTTCCATTGCATCATAATCTTGGTGAAAAAAGGGGCACATACACAACGGGAAAAAAATGGAAATTATTTCTTTGGAGGTTCAACTTTTGAATCATTGAAAATTGTGATGGAGCAGTAAGTAGTCAATCGCACTTAATCGGATATTTTAGATTAACGCCTGAATATAAAAATTATTTCTATTTTCAAAATTAATCTTTTTAAAGTAAAATCAAATTAATCGATCTCTAAAACGGATACTGAGCATCATAGGAAAACAAAAAGCAATAATTAGCCTTATGGGAGAATACATATTTTCCTCCTCCCCTAAGTTTGACCCGATAAACCACTTATACATTTTGTTGGTGATCGTTTACCCCTTTATCTTGTTTAAAATAATTTTCTTATCCATTTATGTTGTCTAAAATAAATCTTTTACCCCTTACTCCTTAGCGCTTAAAGACTAAAGTGATGACATGGAGGAAAAAGAATAGTATTTCTTTTGTTTCAATTTATGTGTTATATGTATATAAAATTGAAATTAAAAAAATTAGAAAATTTTTAAAAGATATTGTGGTACTAAATATGCTATGAGATTTATCTGACTATAAAAACAAGCGATTAAACTCACATAAAATAAGACGATTATATACTCCAAACTTTTTTAAAGCAAAAAAAAGAAGGCAAAAATAAGTGAAAAAGTGAAAAACTATTTACAAGTGTTTAACACTCAAATGTGTGCCCCCTTCCCACCCCACCACCTCTTTTTTGTTGTTGGAAGGGACCCTCAAAAGTCACATTACAAAGAAAGAAATGGAAATTAAGGGCTTTTATGTTCAACTTTGATGTCTCAACAATAAATAATCTTAAAGGGAACATAGTGCACATGGGAAGAGCATGGTTCATTGCCCTTGAAGATTCCTATTGGGAGGGCATGTTACACCTAAATAGTATAAATGAGGTCCTATCTTACTTTATTTCTCTTTCCTCTTACTTCTCTTTTTCTTCAATTGTTGTGAATGTAAACACATGATACAAGTATAGTGAATATAGATTTAGAAACATTATTAACAAGAATAGTTTAATAAGATATATTTGTATTTTAAAAGATATGTCAGGTCAATATTAATCAAGTAATATAAAATAGAAAGGGTATATTCTTGATCACCTCATTTCTCAACCATGAATGAAAGATGTGACTAAAGTGTCTTGCAAAAAGCAAAAGTGAATTATTTGATAATATTAATACCAACCTCTCTAAACCTATAAAGATTTATTCTTAATAAGACTAAAGTTTATTGTGAAAGTCCCAATTCAAGCTCATGATATGTATTATTCACAATTCAAGCTCATGAAATGTATTATCTTTTTTGGTTCAATAGATTTCACAGATTTGTCTCTTCATGTATACCATGAGCGAGCTTAAAAGTTTGCGTACATATGATTTATGAACTTATGTTATGCCTTACAACGATTCTCAATCTTCTATGTATGCTTTACAATGATTTTCAATTTTCTATCTTGTTTCCGCTATCAAATACGTCTAAGATGTCATATACGTCATTTTTCAGAAGCTTGTCAATCTAAAAACATCTCGTTTCTTATATTTGACCCACATGGACATCACAATGGTGTGGCAGGAATTTTGTCTAGTCTTTCATCCAACCTTCGCTTTCTTCATAGCTAAGTTGAAGTATTTCGTATTATTTTTAGGAGAAACTGCAAATTAGACATATTTCACTATCACATATACTATTATTATCTATACTTTCAAAATATTATGTATCTTATCATTAATTAAGAGTTTTTTATCATATATTAAGAAAAATACATTTAGATACACGTATTTTTGCTATCAGATACACTAAAATAGGGAGAAAGGTGAGCGAGATTTGTTATGTATGCTAACACATGTGAATCCATTTGAATACAATTTATCTAAAATAAATTACACCTAATTTTGACCATATGTATCCCGAGATACATGTATTTGAACGTATCTGGACACATCAAGATCTGGTAAGATACGTAATATTGCAAATTAGAGTGTTTCTAAGTAATTAGCTCCTAAATTAGTAGGATTTATGTAAATTTTCCTTATTTTTAATCCAACGCTAAGCTATATGATCTATTAATAATTCTTGCAGTAAAAAATATTAAATAAACATCGAGAACTATCTTCTATAACATGTACAATCATAGACTATAATTTTGTATAATATAATTCATGCTTGAAATTGATTGCACTATTTCACTAGTAAAACTAATCCAATAATTCTACAAATTATGTATTTGATTTAATTCATCATACAATTTGTCCAAAAAGTAAATTAAAAAAAAAAAGGAAAAAGGAAAGATGAATTTAAGTTAGCACTAGCACACTACAAAAAAGTCAATTGTTTATTAATAATTTTATATTATTAAAAGAAAAAGAGATTACATTCCACTTTTGTTAGGTACAAATTTACTACTTTTAGGAGTACCAAGTGAATCAAGCTCTTAACAAGATTTGTAAATGTACTAATATGAAAAAGGAACTAAACATAGTTCAAATACCTTTTGTTAATCACAAATAAAGTACCTAATATGGTTATATGAACAATAATACTGAACATTTCTCTGTCTTGATGACACAAATAGATTTTTTTTTTTTTTATCTTCAAAGTTATTTTTCTAAATTGAGCAAGTCACACGTCAATAATTATACTAGATATTAATTAAGGGCAGCCAAACTTAATGGTTTTCATTTTTCAACTCAAAATGATATTTAATTTTCTCAATTTTAAAACAAAACTTGAGCCATATTTTTACTTGTGAGTAGATACTTCAAAAGGAATCATAAAGGCGGATTTTATGGATTTAATTATTAATTGTTTAAGTATTGAAACTTGTTATGGGTTCAGATTTACTATTTGTTGTAATCTTAGTAAATTCTTATATATAAAAAAAATTATATTACGCGTTGAAAGTATTGAGTTCAGATGAACCCAATGCCTGCATATCAAGGGCAGAGTAGGGGCAACTTCGTCATATTTTTGATTTTTTTTTATAAAAAAAATTGACTTCGCTACTGATGTATTTGCATTTGTCAATGATCATTAGGGGCTGATGGAATAAATGAGAGTTTTTCAGTCTTAACTAGAGATTTTGGATCATACGTGCAGATAAAGAAACCTTTGATTGGAAAAGGTATTATAAATTTAAGCGATACAAATTATAATTAATTTAATTAAATAAATTTTGAATATCAAATGGTTATTGGTTGAAAAGAATAACATGAAAGGGAAGACTTACTGTTTATATATGATTGATGAAGGACTTTAAGAATTGTATAAAGTTGACAATTGAGGCAAAATATAATTAAATTAAATAATTCATTCATGCGTGTGTGTGTGTGATATTTTGATAAGCTATAAAGTTTTCTACGAATCCATGAAAATAAGTACATTTAAGTTGACAAAGGTAAAATTAAATGAAGAAGAAATATCAACCAAACTTATATAAGACTTGAATATATTACTCCCTATTTGACTTCTTTCTAACTTCTTATATTACTATACATACATATAGTTAAAGTGAATATATTTGTTCTTATCAACATGAGTTTGTAGCGGGATTGTTTGAAAATTCTCAAATCAAGCCTTAATATGAATACTATTTTTGAATATTCACTTTATTAGGTAATATTTGTGTTATAGCTAAGATATTTTATATGATTTTCTACTCAATATTCAATAAGATCATTATTAATTTAAAAATTTACGCCACAGAAAATTCATTAAAAATAAATAAATATAATTTAAAAAAAATTATGTGTCGATATAACTAGATTGAACGAACAAATACAACTCCAAAACAATATCTATCTCCCCTAGAAATGTACTTTTTTAGAGAGTAATACTATGTGTCTTCTTTTAGCTAAACTTAAACAGTGAATATCCAATTACCTATAATATATTCCAATTAAAGAAGAAAAGTAAATTATACATTTTATGACACTATAAAATAAAAAACTTAGAATATAAATTATTTATTTCACAACTCCCAATCAGCCAAAGTAAAATAAAAGATTTTTTTCCTCAAACACCAAATCACTCTCTAGATACATCTTGACATACAAATGAGTGGAGGAAAAAAAATCTAACCAACCACAAATAGGCCATAAACGAAATAAAAGAAACTACAACAAAATATAAGAGTGGTTAAAAAGTAAATAAAGAGGCTGACTTATAAATAAAGAGGTTAAAAAGTAAAAAAACATTGATTTGACTCATTTTAAGGCACGTCTCTCTCACTGTCTCTTCACCCACCCCACCCCGAGTTAACTCGCTTACGACTCGACTTCTCCGGCGCCGGCACCGGAGTCCGGCATGAGCTGCCAGGCGGAGGTGGTTATGAGTGGCCGTGTATGCCAACCCAACATAAGACACCCATCGTTTTCTTCCACTCTGTAACCATCGCCGCCGGCGAACAGAGCTAAAAGCATGGAAGCTTGCTTGAAGGCATTTGAACCCAGATGAACCGGATCGAACCCAGATGAGTTCATCCTAACTCGCCATTGATTCAGTGTTTCATGTCGTTCAACTCGATCGGAACCTTCACAAGCCACGACGTTACATATCTGTCTCCCTAAATAAACCTCCGACATAACCAAATCTTGATTGTTCACCGGAGGTTGAGGTAACCCAGTTGGTGAAGACGAAGAACTTTCTAATGAATCAAACATGGTTGAGTAATAATGCAAAGCTTCGTTGAATCTATCAATGAAAACACCCGCGTTGTGATTCGCTTCTTGTTCAACAAGTGTAACGATCTTGGGGTTAATTTGTTTGATAGAGTTTAATACTTTTTCGATTGCTCCAGGTCTTGATAACAATCGATGAAGCTCGAAAACAGAGTTAACAGCTACAGCTTCAGTTTCACTAGGCCTAATATCAAGAATGGAAGCATCAAGATCAGCTAATGAATTAGCAACAAAACCCCGGAATTCAAATTCGACACCGATGGTCTCAGCTAACCGAGCTAATTTCCATCCAACTTGTTGCAAATTATCAGTGTTATCAGGCTGTGGAGGACCAATTCCAGTAAGTCTAAATGCAGGTGGTCCACCAGGACGTAAAGCTAAAGCTTGCATAAGTGCTGGCCATTGCATACCTTGTTTTAAACTGAAATCAATAACATGAACTTTGTTGCAATTTGTAAAAGCTTCAAGAATAGCTTGATTTGCTGTGAAATGAGCAAATTTGAGATAAGGGCAAGTTTCATAAAAGTGCATCTGTAAAACATCAGTGTATGAGGATTCAATTGAATCTTGTGGGTAAATTTTGTAGATTCTTCTTGCTAATGCTTCAGCAAAGTAAGTAGCAACTTTTCTCATAGCACCAGATTGTGAAACAGCAAGAATACCAATATGTCTAACAAGTGCATCAGCTACGTTTAAGTTTTCTTGTTGTACAGCTTCAGCACAAGCCATTAAAGTATGAACAAGACGAACACCAGTTTCTTGTGAATCGACGAGTACAACTGGTCTTGCTGATGAATCTGTTAAGAAACTTGGACTGGATCTTTGCCTTTTATTATTACTTTCTGAATCTCTGAAAACAGCACCACCAGGAATAGCTCTTAAATCATCATCAGAAATTGTGCGATTTTGTTCGTTTTTTGAGAAATCGATGATGGTTGAAGAAGAGCCACAACCAGAAACAACTAATTCGTTTTCTGGAGTATTACCCATATCGAAATTTGTTGAAATGGAAGATAACATACTTTGTACCCAACCAGAAAGATCAGATGGGTTTTTATGAACTGTATCAGTAGAAAGATGACTGATTCCATCTTCCATAGTTGTACCCATAGCCATCTCAAGTTGTTCAAGTTTTTGAGCAACTTCAGCCATATCTGATGACTTAACTTTATAACCCAAAACAGCTAAAAGCTCATCCATTCCTGCATCTGGTTGTTCTTCTTCATCTTCTTCCCAAATCTTTCCTTTACCAGAAGAGCCACCATGGGAACCGCCATGGAAGGTGGTTTTTTCTCTTTCTCTTTCTCGATCTCGATCTCTCTTCATTTATTTCCTTTTTGGGGTTTTTTCAAAGATTCAAGATTATTGGGTATGAGTGACAAGTGCTGGATTTTGAGAAGCAATTGGTTTCCAGAAAGCTGGATAATTTTTCAGCAATGAGGGAGTAGTTTGAAGGGAAAAAGTCTGATTTTTTTGCTTGGTTTTTTGCATCAAACTTTCAGATTTTTGGGGACTGTTTATTTTATTTTTTTCTTTATATATCTTTTTTGGGAGATTGTGAGGGAAGAAGAAGTGCTCGTGAAGAGGGGCGCGAGCTTCAAGAATGGAGCACAGAGGGGAACTGGAGAAGATAAGGAAGAGAAAACAGGCCAGCAATAATATTGCCCTTTTTTTGTTTGTTTGTTTGAGATTTATAAAAAAAGTACGTACTATTTTCGTTTCAATTTGTTTGTCCTATTTTATAACTCATGCTACACATGATATGAAGTTTAATAGAATAATTTTAAATATGTCATGTGAAAAAGTTAAAATTAAATAATTATCAAAAAAACAAACAAGATATTTTTGAACTGATAAAAATAATAATAAGATAAACAAACTGAAACAAAAGTGGTACACCACTTGAGTAAATTATTGGAATATTATATACCATTTAAAACATAAATTAAAGGTTATTTTTTTATTATTATCCCTTGATTATTTTCAAATTAGTTTTCTTGAAAATATAAAGTAGTCAATAATATTATTAAATAAAGGGTAAATATGAAGAAAAAATGTTTTAATAATTTTCTTGAATTTTGAATATTTCACTTATTTGGAATTGTTGAGTGTTTTTCGAAAATAATATTCTACTTTAAATAGGTAATGATGAAATCTACGTACATTCTATCCTCGACAAACTTCATTTGGTGAAATTTTCACTAATTATATTATTGTTGTAGATTATATAAAAAAAATCTCAACAATTTGCTTAATATGATTTAGAAAGAACATTCATTTTATTTCTCGCCCAACATTAGATATTTGCATTAAAATTTAGTTATTTTAGGTATCTATTTATGAAAGTAATACTTCCAATAAAATTAGAGGGATTGTAATTATACCATCACAATCTAAGTTCGGTAAATGTAGTACTAATTATTATTCCTACTCTTGATGTCTTATTTTATGATATGAGATGAGATACTATAAATTAAAATTTGGATGGAAAAGTGATGGAATTTTTTTTCATAAAAAAAGAATTTTGTGAAAGGCTTTTTAACAGTTCTTCCACTCAAGTGTCTCTATGGAGTTTGGTTCAAAAAGTTGAAGAAGAACTTTTACAAATATCTTTATTTAGAGGTTGTTTTGGATTGGTTTTTAAGTTATTTTTAATTTTTTTTTAGTGTTTGGCTGACCAAAGTTATTTTGTACTTAAAATAAGTCTTAATAAATAGTTGAGTTTATTTGGATAAATTTATTTTAAGCAGTTTATAAGTTGAAAACAGCTTATAAGTCAAAAATTTTTTTGACTTGCACCTACTTTTTTTTTTAACTTATAAGCTGCTTAAAAATAAGTCAAACATACTATTAATCTTACAATTGCTCTCCCTATTTAATACTTTCTCTGTTTAATAATAATTGTCCATTATTAATTTGACATAAAGATTTAAAAATAGTAAATGACAGGCATAATTTTATCAAATCATCCTTATTAAATACAAGTCATCTAAGCATTGAAAAATAAATAATATATTTAATAACAAAATTAAAATAGACACATCATAATATATTATTTATTAATTTTATAAACTGAACAAATATTGTTTAACATTCCAAAATATTATAGTGAACAAATAAAGACGGACGAAGGGAGTAATTAACGGCGTTCTAACTTTTTTCATATCAATTCCAAATAAATGATATTTTCCATAGTCAAGAATCTATTAACTAAGAAAGAATTAATTATTTTTTTCAATTTTGTCCTTAGCATTAATTATTCTACAAGTAAGAGGCACGTAAATAGATGAGAATTAAAAATTAATAAGGGATATATTAATCAAATAACGCTCTTAATTAATATTTTATTAAAAATTGTGCAAAATCTTATCATAACAATTAAAATAGAACAATGGAGATATTAAGAAAAAGATATATATTTTTTCTATTTTAAACTTAACATCAACATTTTTACGAGCCTTATTAAATATAATTTTTTTTTATTAAGAATCATTTTATTCTTTAATATGAATCTTTTCGATATAAATTTAAATTTAATTTAATTTCAACATAAATATCCGTTACCAAATAGGAAACTCATAGAGGAAAAGTATAAAATGATGAGCTAATAAAGAGTGCCCCAAATAATTAACTAATCAGAATTATAATAAAGTATTGAGTATTTTTTTTTATTTCTAATTAAAAATCTCACTAAATATAAAATTATATTTATTTAATCAAACTTCAATATAAATATGAAATGGTACGAAAACTCAAATAGGAAAGTATAAAATGATGAGGTGATATAGGGGGCCACAAATTGTGTGGTATTTAAGACAACAGTAATAGTAACCCATGAATTGTGTCTTTGATGTGTAAGTACATGCACCTTAGAGGCATATATTTCCGGTGCTGCCACGCCCATTTTCCTCCTTTTTATGTTTGCTAACCCCCCTTAATTCCCCACCTTTCTTACAACCACTTTACAAACTACACAACCAATTTCAATTTTCAGATCAAGGAACATATAAAGTCCCCGACTAGGTATTTGATCAAATAAAATCATTTTAAAAAATATATATATTACGATGAATTTGATTGTGTAAGACGATGTATGTTATATTCTGTTATTAAGGTAGAAAATTGAAGTAAAAGTTTTCTTTTTCAGAACAGATAACATATTTGATAAAAAAAATTGATCTGGATCTAAGAGAACTGCAGAAATTAAGAAAAAATAGAAGATGTGAAATCAAACTCACTGATAAAATGAAATTTTAGATAATCAACAAACTCAAATACTAAAATCTTTCTTGCAAGAACTATTTCATGAGGTGAAAACTGATTAAAATCATATAGAGAGATCATCTTATTCTAAAAGCTCTAATGTGAGACTCAACATTCCACAGGTTCAAAATTAGACATTTTTAGCATGAACAATAGATAATAAAGTAAATAATAAATTGAGATAAATCTAATTTTTAATAATACAATTTCTTTTTTAAAAAAGCATTATTCTTAACATGACTCAAACATTTAATTTATCAAAAATATCTGAATATATTTCAAAATAATTTTAATGATAATTTTATTTATGTATCTCTCAATCGCACTAACGTAAATAGCACGTCGGCCACATTTCTAATATTATATAGATAGTAAAAATTATGAAAGAAGAAAAAAAAAGCCTAGGCCTGCGGCTGGGGCTTTGGACAAGGGGACGGTGAAGATATATATTATTGGAGTAGTACATTAAAAGTAATAGTCATTTTAATTTATGTAACATATTTTTTATTTTAGATTATTTAAAAACAAGTTATATTCTTATAATAAAATAATTTATCATTATATGAATGATTAAAAAACGTTTTAGACAATAAATTTTAAAAGAACTCTTTATTTGTTAAATTTCATGTCAAATTAATCAATATCACATAAATTGAATTTGACAAAGTAAGACATATATAGTGTTCCATTCAGTTATATTTTAATAATTCTTTAATTTCAATTTTTTAGATAATATGTCAAATATCACAAATTAAAGAATATTTTGATATATTTAAAAAGCAGATAAATAAATTAAATTCAGACGAGTATTATTTCGATGGACGACTATACAACGCAACAATTTCTAAAAAAAAGGAGTGGGGGCCACATCCCACTACCCACTGCAAAAAAAAAAAACAGTAGGGGAACGACGCCGTACTGACACGATTAGCACTATATTGGTCCATTCAGCCATGTGATTGATTCTGCTATTTTCCCATTTTCCCTTTCATTCTGGTCCCTCCTACCCACGTTACTCTCCTCAATTTCATACTCACTACCCTAAAAAAAACAAAATACAATAAGAATAATGTCAAAAAATAAAATAAAATAAAAATAATCTCAAAATAATAATATCATTTTTATTGAACTAAATTGGATCGAAAGTACTTTTAATATTAAGTTTCATATAGTCATTATCATAATCGTGTTTCACCAGTATGATCGATCATTTTAGTCCATTGAAACTTAGAGCTAGTTTTTTTTTTCCTGATACGTTTGCGTCTCTAGTCGAACTTCGTCTTGATAAAAATAGTAAAACGATTGAATCACATGCCATCAGTCCGTCATTTTTATATTCGTTACGTCAATTATTATTGGATAGTTGTTAAGCTAAATTCATCCAAAATTCTTTTCAGGCTAAGTTCTCATAATTTTCTCGATAGATCTTACACTTATCATGTAGCTTTTCAATTATAAATATTAGATTTTCTTGCACATTCAATAATTTTATATGACGATGTTTGATAAAGTATCAAATTTATGAAAAAATTAATGACTCAATACATGAAGGTAGTAGTTTTAGAACTGAAGGTTGTACACATTTCATGAAATTTATGTGACTTTAAGAATTTGACTTTTAGGGTTAAAATGGATATTTAAATATAGAAAATTATTATTCTTTTAAATTAAAGTAATAAAAGTGTTGTATAAAATAAAATAACGTCTAATTTTATTTTATTTTTTGAAATAACAGGCTGGCTAAAGCATGAAGGAGTAATGATCATCAATATGAAAATTTATAAATAGAATATATACTCCATGTAATATGAACCGATGAACTTATACGTATTTTGACAATGACATGAAAGGAATCTATTAAAAGTAGTACAAAAGAATAATTATTTTGACACCTCACCTTTCTTCAAGTTATGGCTCATCTCATCTCAACTAGAATGTGACACTCAAATAGTAGTAACATTTTATGGAGTTCAAATATAGATAAAAAGTATATATATATAAATACATACATTTTGATCTAATTATTAAGGTATTATCTGTTTTAAGTTTAGATCCACATAAATTTGTTCCTTATATTTTAACTCAAAAAATACTTCAACAATTAATTCTGAACTCGTTCTCATAATGTTTATAACTTTCTTTGTTTATATGAATGTGTCAATCCATTCCGAATTTGTAGCTAAGGAATTTGCCTATGGTGTAATATGTAGCTAAGGAATCACACCAAGTCATCCTGAATTTAGAGGTTAAACTCTATTACGATAACGATACTGTGAGGAATTTTGTGACAAGATAACTCGATGCCAGAATGATAAAAAATGTAAAACCTCTCATTCTTATCACTTTTGCAATATGATTTTTTTTTTAAAAAAAATTAAAAGATTTTAATTCAAAACTCCAATTATAATACCCCTTCTTTAAATATCTGTTCTCCATCATGAACGTAACACTTTCATGCTTGCAAAGTTAAAGTATATTTCACTAGATGGTCATTTTTACTTAAATTATTTCAAAACAATGCACTTATCTTCTTCTGCTCCCTCCATTGATTTTTATATTACAATGTTTGACTGAATACGAGATACATTTTTTATTTATTTTAGAATTTATGATTTTAAACATATTAAAATATTTCTACGACTGTATAATGAAAAATACTACAACCATCAAGGGTTATGATAAGCTAATTAGAGGTTCCAGTATCAAGTTTTAGGAATGTAGTCTTCCTTATTTATCGAGGAGTATTTTACCCTACAAAATAGGATTTTTTTTGGCGCGTTTCAAATTATATTTAGTCGAGCTTTAAAATGGACATCAAACAACATTTGAAATTAAAAGATAACTTTAAAATTAATTATTTTCGAATAATAATTTTAATAAGACAATGCGATATAAAATTTAAATTATAATAAAAAATATATATTATATTTAAACTAACAACCATTCAAACAATATTGATAGTTTTATTTATGAATGAAATAAAAGAACGCTAACTAAAGGAAATTAATTACAGAATTAGATTAATTAATCTTTGGCTTGAGTCGGCAAAATGTGTAAAGAACATTTGAACGTGTTGCTTTCTCTATTTAATGATTGTACAATTAGTTAGTATAAAATTTGTACTTTGTACGAATAACTAATCTTGAATTTTCACATGACTTTGACCAATTTGTATGGTAATAATAATAAAAATAATATTACTAGAATGTATAGTTGATATAATCTTTTGTGAAACATGATTTGATTAGGTAAGTGATTCAGTACAAAGAAATTTCAAACAAAAAAAATTCGATTTATCCTTTGACCTCGTTTTTCATCTCACTTTGTGGTGTAAATTATTTTTGTTATCCAGTTTTTGTTAGCCATGATTTCTTCATGAGTTGTCAATTTTGCCAGCAATGACTCACAAAGTCTAAAGTCCAGGTTGGTTGATATATACACAAATTTTATTTTCTTTTTGCTTTTTTTTATTAATTCTTCAACTGAACTTGTGATTTTTTATAACGGTTTTGGTTTACCTGTATTTAGTATTATTTGCTTTGAGGTAAGTGTGCATAAATTTATTCTTTGGATTTTAAATTCAAAAGGCTGTATCATCAATAGTTGATTTTGAACTCTTACCGTTGATTCTGAACTCTTTCCTATAAAATTCATAACATTTTTCTCTCATCCTATATGAGATTTGCATAACATGTAATATTGTGTACCTCTTCTTCACAAAATTGCCCTTTGTCATAGGCGTCACAATTTATTTTTTTTAACAAAGGTTGTGTGCATTTCAAGAACCAATAAGTTAAATATAGACACAATACGTATGGAAGACGAATTATTTCAGAGTATAGTTGTTAAAGGTTTTTTCCATGTGAAAGTGAATTCTTTGCCATCACAACTTGAATTATTGGTCCTAAGAATTAAAGTAACTAGGCCACATCCATCTATCCTAAGAAATAATCTTATTATTGTTCGTTGTTTGACTGATACTAGAGAGACTAATTTCTTTCGGATAATGAAGATACTACTCTTGTATAAAGAGCTTCTCCAATAATTCCCATTTCTCAAAAGCCTAGAGGTACTCTTCATTCGATGGATCCAAACTCTCCAGCCCCACAATCATACAGATGACGGTTGAAAAATGTGTTTTTTTTAGATTAGACGCAACATGGGTTATCCTCGACCTTCTTCTCTTTTGATTAAAGAAACATCTCGATCTATGAAAGCGGAAAGCCGTCACACCTCCCGAACCTTGTATCACAAAACGAAGGAACTCCTTAGTTTTCATAACTTTATAAATTCATTCTATGAAATGGAGATAATCTTTTTTCTTGTAAACCCTAGTTAGTCGTCATGTATTGATGAAAAAATCTTTTTTCCTCTATAAATAATTATCTTGTATTTATTAGGTGATTAATTAATTAATTCATGTCTAACTAGTACTTACTTCAAATTCGAACATCAAAGGCAAAAATCTTGAAGTGGCTATGGACATTATAGACTTCCTTGAAAAATACAACAATGATAGAAAATGAAGTGATTAGAAACACAATCTTATGTTTAAATATATATTTTTTAAAAATAAAAATAGTTTCTTGTACTAAAGCAGGCCTAACTTGGACGGCAAACCACATTAATTAGTTTAATCAATTAATTAACTACTAATTAAGTTTACTCTGCCTTTTTGCCGTCGTTCTATAAATAAACTTATTAATGGAAATTATGTATTTAATTAGAGAAAGTACCATGACGTCCCTTTTATAACTCAACAAGTATTACTTGTTCAATTATTAACCCTTTAAAATAGAATTTTTTATCATCATCTTAGCTTAAAGCCTTAATGCACGTAACTACGTATACGTCCACATCATTTAATAATGGGACTTTTATAATTTAATAATTATTTAATTCTATTTTATTATTCTACTTGTTAGTAATTAATTTGTTCCATCAATATTATTTTAGCCGGCATGGACTTCTAAATAAATTAACAAAGAGGAGATTACCCCACCAAATGTATGAGTGGTGAATAAATTAAACTATATAAATGGTATTTAATTTAATTAATTAATGTTAGATGAGTAATTTAATATTTATGAATTAGTCTACATACCAAATTGACATGATTGAGGAAATCACCTTGAAAATAATAGGAAAGTTGACCCACAAGAAAATGGAAGTGATAGCGATTTAAATGATTTTAATAAAAAACTTTAATCTTTTTAAAGAATAAAGTTATCTCCGTATGATCTATAAATCACGAATTCGTGCCATGAAATCAGTCGCTAATATTTGTATTAGGACAGACTGTCTTTATCTCAGCTTTAGGTATGGTGTTTTTCGGACTTTATTTAACGCGAAATATTTTGTGCATCAGACTGTTTCTTTTCTCGAAAGAACTAAGGGGTCCATTTTTATTTTTTATTTTTAAAAATAATTTCATTGTGAGACTCATTTATTATGAGTGGAACGTCTACAAATCACTTATTAATTTAGACTATGATGTGACGAACATTCCAATTTTCAAATATTGGATTCCATCACAACGTCGTTTTCCATGCACTACTTGAAAACATTAGTGGCTAAATCCTCTAAAAAGAATATATTAAGGACCTTTTCATAAATATAAATTAATTTAATCTCTTTTTTTTGCGCTCTCTATATTTCCCTTTCACTTGTGAAATATTCGCCGGTTATCCTTTTTTTTTTTTATATATTTTTAATAATAGTTTAGTAAATAATTGTATTTTAATTTATTATAATTTATGAACCTTTTAAATCACGATTTAAAAATTCACTTTGAAAATATTAAATATCTCATGAGTAAACATTAGATAACAATTTATAATCTTATAAGTTATTTCAAACTTACGATTACAATCTATGAGCAAAATAATTAGTATTATTGATTAATATAAGAGTAAACACTAGAAGCGATTCTATCGTTATTTCGAAGAATAATTTCTTAAGAACTATATTTACACCATTTCAAAAGTTTGACTTGTTTTTTGTAACAAATATAAGAATCTTTTAATTGATAACACATGGATTCTTGTTTGAATTATTTTTCATTATTAATACATCGCCAAATGCTAAGGAAAAGAATATTTATGATAAAATGTCGCTGACTTTAGATTATTTATTAATACGGAGAAAATTAGTTGTATATTTTGTCTTTCTTTTTTCTATTAGCAAAATTGAATTTGGAAAATCATCAAAAGAGATTATATGAACTAATCATCTTTATTCAGATTTTATCAGATTTCAAAATAAATTTATTAACTATGTGAAAAAAAATTACTAAATTAAATAATTTTTTATAAAGTCCTCGATCGTGTTGCGTTTCTCATTTTAATCATCATGAGATATAGTAGAATTGAGAATTTTAGCTTCCTTCTCATCTCATATCATCTTATTTTTCCGAAATTCATAATTTACTTTATTAGCTTCTGTATAATATTTGATTACTTTAATCTTAATAAATCATGATAAAGTTTTTTAACATTATGATCTATATATTTATAATACTCCTACTATGTTAACTTTTTTTTTTCCTTACTATTTTTAGAAAAGGAGTTATATAAAATCCAAAGGTATTGCTACTACCAGACCTTATCGTTGTCATATTTTCATGAAGCATTCATCACTATTACAAAAAGTCGTATGGGGGAAATCGTCATTATATTAATTTGTTTGTTGTTATGTTATGGCCAATAAATAATATTACTATATATTATATCACTTTAATACATCACCTACAACCGAAACATATCATATAATAATAATGTTATATAACCACCGCAATCCTCATCACAACTTATTGTCCATATGCAAGGAGCTAGCTCTAGCTAGGTCACAACATATTTTTTTCACATCAAATTACAGATCGATTGAATCTTATTCATTTCATTAAGATCTTTTGATGGTAGACATAATTCTTAATTAGGGACTGTTTGATTTGCTGGACTAGTATGAATATTTTTAAGATAAAATTTTTGTAATGGCTTATTTCGATTCTTTGTTTGGTTACTAATTTTAGGATAAGTTATACGAAGATATGGTATCTCAAAAAATTATCCCTCGTGGAATAATACTACTTGAGTTAGTTATTACGGAATAAAGTAATGAAAACAACAAAAATATTAATATGGTTCCTCAAATCCTTTTTCTACTAAATAAGGTGGAGGTTTTTTTCTTATAAATAAATATTTTTTTCTTAAAAATAATACAATATATTTTACTTTTAATACAATAAATCAAATAGTCATAAATTAAAAAGTAATTACTGCCAACGTAATTTATCTTTAAATCAAACGAACCCTTATTATACCCCATTTTGGATGAGTCCATTAATAATGGATCTGATGGGTACATTTTAATATAAAAGTTTACATGTGTAATGTATTCATTTCAAATCATATAATTAGAAAAAAAATAGTATTATTTTGTGTCTCACACGATGAACAAAAATTATATTAGACTTTTTTTGATTTTCTTTTACAGGTCAATAAACTCAGAATATGTGAATTTAAAAATATAAAATTTAGGTTCACCTACTCGTGAAATAAAAAAAAAATCACAAATCTATAGTCATTTCAATAAAATACAAAATAGTATTTTTTTCCTCCTTTGGAGTGACTCAGATGATTTACCTTGCAATGTTCACAATGAAGGTCTTAAAGTTTGAAATTTCTTGCGATAGCAATAGTTTTGGCCTTTTGAATCAAGTTCGTCGCACATGACTTATCTATCAACATTTACATTTCATATGTAATTTGCACACTATTATACAAAAACATAATTTATCGTATGGAATCCAAAGAATAACGACCGCCGATTTAATGTTTTTTTCCAAAAGATAAGTGTGTCAGTTGGAACCTTTTAATACTTTGGCCGCTAATGAGTGTGTGCCAATTGTCATATCAAAATGTCCAATCTATTTATATGCATAATCTAATGGATTGCAGATTTTATAACAACAAATAAAAATGGGCTATCAGAATAGGGCCCAATTTGCTGAGGCCCTTTCATCCCCTGGCCTGCACTCTATATGACAACAAGACCTCCACTGTCAGAACCATTTTGGAAATTTCCCCCCCAAAAAATATCTTTTTGCTTTTAGATTTACGAAAAATATATCGATAACTAACTTAATTACGAAATGTAGTAGCATTTTAATTTTAAAATGTAATAAAATATATTGTATTGGCGAGTATATATTATCTCTATAGCAGAAATATACATTATTAGCATGTATTGTATTTTTGTGTATACAATATCTTTGCGTAACTATATTCGTGCAAATAATAAGTATATCTGCTATTAAACCACAAACTATCGCTATCTTATGTAATTTTTCAAACTACTACTATTTCAGATAAAATAGAACCTCTATTTATTATGTCAAATAATTTTTTTCCATCATTTTTCAATTTGAACAAAGTGAAGGGGGCTATTTACTATACTAAAATTTGTGATAGCGAAGGGTGGAGGTTGTAAGTAATCCTTCGTTTTTTATTGGAGGTCTCAAATTTAAATAATGAAAATGAGGTAGATGTTTAAGGAGCATGTACCCACAAAATAAAATATTTAACGTAAATCCACAATAATTGAATACTATAAAGTAAATATCGAATATGAAATGAAAATAAAATTAAAGATGAGGCTTTTTTGCACTAAGATTTGTAATTTGATTTGTTGTGATTCTATTATGATCCATTTCTCATGTGCAATAGCCCATTTATCCTTTATATTAGAATTGATATATATATAAATAATTAAAGTTATCTAATGAAGAATTAATTATCTACGTGATTAGTTCTATTCTTTGTCGTTGAGGGTTTGATATTGAGTTGTACGTAATACTAATTTTGTACATGAGATACATGAAGATAATATTATTAGTATTTTAATTTTACTAATTATATAAAAGCATTTCATGTATCGATACGTAGAATATCTGATGCCGATCATATTTCACTGCTGGATTTTAGAGCATATCAACTGACAATAATATGTCACAAAAATCATACTAATTTCACAAATGACCACGATATTTTTGTTTTAAAAAATATATGCTCTCTCTAAAAATATAACCATCAGTTTGTAAGAAAAAGTGACAAGTAAAAAGTCACAATTATAAATCAAAGATGGATTTGAGGAAACCTACAAACCTAATTACTATTCCTCTTTGGGTCAGGCTGGTTGCGTCCATAAAGGTTTATATTCAATAACAAATTCACAAGGCAGTCATTAGAAATTCAACTTATCTAGGATAGTATAAAGTGAAATCTAATTCGATATAATATATTTTAAATATTGAGTTTGATTAAATACGTAATTAATAAGCTATTGAAAAATTTACTGACTCACCCACTTATTAATTCAATCCATTTTAAATTTTTAATTCGTCTAAATTCAGCACGATCCACTCATTTGATACCTCTAATTTTATTCACTCACCAGTATTTATGACCCTTCTGAAATCTATGACTGACAATATTTCATTTTTCTTGAAATGCAGAAAAAATAGGAAAGAAAATCTAATAAAAAAACAATTTAATTGGCATCTCTGTTGGAATACTATTTACTGTTTTTTTTTAAAGGTAAGTTATTGTTATCTATTGATTGACTTTCCTTAAGAAAAGAAATGACTTTTGCTTCTTCCCTTTTAATTGGTCAACTATTATCTCTTTTAAGATTTAGTTCTAAAGGAAAATTATTTAATGTAATGACCAATTTCAAAATTTATATAAAAGCTAATACAGTACAAATATTATATTTTACATATACAAGAGAATAACAAAAGGAATTGTAACTTCATCTATGATTTTTTATTTCCTTCTTTCTGTTATTTTATGGATCAATTTCATAACCCCCCCCCCCCCCCCCTGCGATGACAGTCTTATTAGGGCTAACTTTCATACACCTCGACTAAGAACTCTGTCTACTAAATATGGGATAGATGATAAAAGTTACCAAGTTTTTTTTTTTTTTTTTGGTGTGATTAGATAAATGATTCAAATCCTATATTTCTAATTGTATCTACTGAAGTTTTTTTTTTTTTTTGGAAAATGCAGAAAATGGGGAGATATAAGCAATTAAGTGTACATGTGTTGGAGGTGACTATGGTTGTTTTGTTGTTCTTCGAAGTAGCTGATTGTCATTCTCACAATGGGTAATTCTCTAGTACTTTTATTTAACGGAAAATGGTCAAAATTGTCCTTATATTATTTGTCGATGACTATTTTATCCTCCATTTAGCTATTGAGCAGTTTAAAAAGAATAGAATTTTTTTTGTAACGTTGACACATGGCAGAAAAATTCAATTCTTTTTAGTGTTTCGTTGATTAAAATTTGTAAGAAAGGGCATAAATTCCCTACTTTTGTCACGACAAGGGAATAAAACTCCCCAATTTCTAACAAAGGGCAAAAGTAGGGGCAATTTTGTCCTTACTTCATTTCGATCTCTTAATTTATTTCTCTTGACACAATACACAACATGATTTTCGAAAGTCACGTAACCATTTTTAGTATGATGTATCCTATTTATATAAATAGATATAATTTTCTTACGATTGAGATTCATTTAAATCACGAGCATTCACCTTACTTTGTTATTTTTTGTTGTAAAAACAGGCGAAGATTGACAACAATGCCACCAGTCAAATTGGACATAAGACATAAACAAGTAAACCTACGTTTAGCAAATATTTTTTTATATGTTTAATTACACCTTTTAATTATACGCTAATTAATTTTGTCACCCCTACTCTTCATAGTAGATATAATTAAATTCTGAATTTAAATTTTACAGGTCACGATGAGCAATATATTCTTTAATATTACTTTATCAACACCAGATGGCCACGTCATTGGCGTATCATATGGTGGGGTTCAAAATATACTATCCACCCAAAATGAAGAAACAAATAGAGGGTAATTAATTAGTCTTTAAACTTTGATTAATTATTTAGATTTTTGTTTAATGTTGAAATTATTAATTACTAATAATACTTAACTATGTCTATTTCAGGTATTGGGATATTGTTTGGAATAGCGCTGGACCTCATACAAGTTTTTCACAAAAGTAAGGTTTACCTTCTTGTCTCAAACTAATGTTTGACGGAACGATTAAAAAAAACAGTTTAGTGCACTAAGCTTTCGTTATGAGTGGAGTATGATGAAAGATCGAACCACTATGTAAAGATCTATTATATGTTGTCTTATCTTGTATTTCTTCAAGAGTTCGTTTCATAGTTTGGATCCGTGACATTGTGGATAATTGAAAATCATCATTATCTCCTTTTTTGGGGATATATTTTCACTATTATAAAACGTGAATTTCCAACAAACGTTTATGTTATAACGACGAGTCAAATTCCACTAAAATTTGTTTGTTAGTACTATAGTATTTTTTGTCTGATGCTAACACTACAAGTTCATTTTTGTATTGCGTAGATCTTATTAAAGAAAGAAATGTTCTCTATCAAGGATTTGTCATTCACAAAGTTGAACCCGAGACTTATTATGGTTAAAGATAGAAGGATCCTTTCTATACGAAAGTAAAAAAAAAATTGAAAATTTAAGTCCAATATACTTTTGGTTTTTGCAGGTTTAAGGGAACAAGTTTTGAGGTTATAATTAACAATGAAAACCAGGCAGAACTTTCATTTAAAAGAACATGGAATGCTTCTCAATCAAATGAACCTCCCTTAAACATCGATAAAAGGTAATTATTTCTTTTTTTAGAATTATATTTTTAAGTGATTCTGATAGCGTGAAAGTAGTGATTGTCAGAACGTATGCTTAAACTTCTTTATAATAAAGTTGTTTCTTTAGATATCGTTTGATCGCAATGGTAAAATATATTGATATATAGAGAATTAATTTCAGGTTTATAATACTGCGCGATACACCAGGATTTTATACGTATTCGATCGTTGAACGTTTAGAAGGATGGCCAATTTCGTATATACAAAATATCAGGCTTGTGTTCCGGCTTCAAACAAACATGTATGTATTTTTTTTCAATCTAAAATTTGTCAATCATTAATGATAAATATATATATTTTTTCAAAATATAAAATATATAGTATATTGAAATTGCATATTAATGTATATAGGTTTAATTACATGGCTGTTTCTGATAAGAGGCAACGTATCATGCCAACAGATATGGATCGAATGAAAGGCAAAGTTCTTGACTACAAAGAAGCTGTTCTTCTGACTAATCCGACTAATCCAGATTTAAAAGGCGAGGTACGATCCTATATATAATTAGTATAAACTTACAAATCGATTAATTATTTATATTTGTGTCACGTAAATCCAATTTAAAAAGACACACTCTCTATCAATTTTCTTTTTATATGCCCATTGCTCGAATGTCCCAAGACCTATAGTCAAAAGCGAATTTAGAAAATAAACTTGAAGAATTAATGTGTTAGAATTTTGTATTTCTTTGACTCATATATAGGATTTTTGAGATGAAGAGAGCTGAATTCGTAGCTAGTCCTACATACCAGTCTGGAGCTGGCATGTGAAGTATAGATTCAACAGAGTTCAGTAGTGTTGATTCAAATCTTGTATATTTGTTGAGAAATTAACTCAATATGTATATATGATTCACTTCAGAACCCGAGCTTCAAATTCAAAATTCATAAACTTTAAATATTGATTTTACTTTTGACTATATATTTATCATTAACTTTGATTAAGGGTGGAGAGATATGATCGTATCCATCATGTCACAATTTTTGATGGTAACGAACTAACGATAGTCGATAACATGAATATAAGATCACTTTTATCATGATTTTTTCACCTAATTATGCAGGTTGATGACAAGTATTTCTATGCAAATAATGATAATGATGGTAAAGTTTATGGATGGATTAGTACTACTAATCCTCCATTAGGATTTTGGATGATTAATCCAAGCAATGAATATCGTGTTGGAGGACCTCTTAAACAAGACCTTACTACACATGTTGGTCCAACTATACTTAGTGTAAGTCATTAATTAATTAATTTTATTACTTACTCAATTAAATTATAATATATAATGCAACTTGTTATTAACTTTCTTATTTATTCATAATTGCAAGGTATTTGTGAGTACACATTATGCTGGAGAGGATTTAGCAATTAAATTTAAACATGGAGAATCATGGAAAAAAGTAATTGGTCCTGTTTTTGTGTATCTAAATTCAGATGCTGCAGCTAAGGCAAATCCTTCCATACTGTGGAATGATGCAAAGAAAAGAGTACGTATTGAGTTTTTACTAATATTTATTCTTCCGGTTTCAGTTTACGTGTCTTACTCTTTTTATAGTCCAATTTTTAATAATAACATTTCACGTGATCCAGTTATTAAGGTATTGTCTGCTTTGAATCTAGGCATTTCATACAGATTTGTCCCTTGGGATTTAACCCAAAAGACAACCTAGTTCAACCGTTAATTTTGAACTCGTTTTTGTAATAAGTTCCTAACTTTGTTCTTCCACTATACTTTGATGTGGGATTCAATTAAGGTGTTATATATGTGCACTCTTTCTTCAGAGGCTTATCTTCTATCATGGGCGTCACATTTTAATACATTATACATATTTCACAAACTTTGTGCCCAATCACATTAACAAAATATACAGATGAATCAAGAAGCTGCAAGTTGGCCTTATGAATTTCCAGTTTCAAAAGACTACATCAAATCTAATCAAAGAGGAACTGTTAGAGGCCAACTATTTGTTAATGACGGGTACGTCTTTTTTATTTGTGATATTACACTGAACATATTATTAATGTTGTAGTAATATCTATAATCAAAATAATATTACTTAAGCATCACCGTTAAAAGATAGAGTTACATTTACGTACCATTAGTGCCAATATTGGCATGTTGGGAACAATGAAAGAAATAACTGATTAGTCTTTCTACTGTAGGTATTATTTTTTTCCTTTCAAAAAAGGCTAAAGTTGCAAAAATAAAAGCTTGAATACCACTTGTAAATAATCCAAGGAGCATGACAGGTATAGGAACTACTAAGGGTACTAAAGAAACAAGAACAACAACTACTAATTCATCAGCTAAGATATTCCCGAAAAGTCAAAAACTCAGTGATAAAGGTTTTGTGAAATCTTGCATTGACACGATCAATACTACTATCGGAGTGAAACAAGGGATCTAAAGAAGAAGAGAGGCTAGACTATATTAGTAACAAGCAAACCTTGTATATAATGACTGGACCTTGGATTAGATTGGAGAGCCCGATAGGAAATCGAAATAGTTAGACTCCAAGCGCGATTTTGATTCTAAATTAGATTTTTTTTTTTCTAAAGAAAGACTACCCACTTCGAGACATTTCAACAATTGTGATAGTCCTAGGATGGACACTATTGTTAGCTAGCGGGGACGGACTTTCCTATGGCAGTAAGAGGCCTCTTAATTACGATCGTTCCATCTCTATATCATTAACTAGTATTCAGGTGTGGTTTTGAATCTAATTTGATGGGGAAAATTATCAAAATGAATTTTAACTTATCTACCGTGGTTCGTTTAGGACCATCATAATATATATAATGTTTAAGAGAATGATCATTGATGTAAGCGATCCCAAAAGTTTATTAATGCTTTGGTCTTTAGCCTCAAAGTCTACCTACACTCTAATCTTAGTTATACTAGGTCGAGTTCTATAATATGTAGCCAATATCCATAATACGAGGAGTCCCAATTAGACCTAGGACTCATTTGACATAATCTATAGCCATACACGTGTCCTAACTAGTTGAGATTTAATTATAAAGTAGTTATTCAGGTAGAAATTCTTAATATCAGAATAAATTAAGCTAATATCATGAATATAAATGATTCATATAACCAATTTAATTGATTAATATTTTTGTGTTTTTGTTGTATAAGGTTTATCAGTAAACATAATGTGGCAGCATCCAATGCTTATATAGGATTAGGGCCACCAGGAGAAGCTGGATCTTGGCAAAGAGAAAACAAGGTAGGGTTAATTATATGATTTATAAAAGAAATTGAAGAATTCTTTAATTTTATAGGTTTATTAATCTTTTTTTTATTGTCTTATTTCGTTTTATAATTTCCAGGGTTATCAGTTTTGGACTAAAACGGATGGTAACGGAAATTTCATCATAGAAAATGTCATATTCGGTACATATAACTTGTATGCGACAGTTCCAGAAATTATTGGGGATTACAAATATACTTCAAATATAAAAGTTACTCCAGATTAATTTTACTTTCCTACTTAATTACTTAATTACTCATTTGTTCTTATATCTTAACTCAACACAATAGTTTCTAATCATTTTTTTTATAATATTTTGTGTACCAAAATATAGGTTCAAATATTAGATTAGGTACTTTGATTTATAAACCTCCAAGAAATGGACCTACAATTTGGGAAATTGGTGTACCAGATAGAACTGCTGTTGAATTTTTTATTCCAGCTCCACCTTCACAATTCAAAGTTCACAAATACAAAAATAATTCTGAATCAATGTAAGTTCCAAAAATATATATATTAAAATTTTAATTAATTGTAAGAAAAATTATTGTTTATTTACTCTATATTTTGATTTGCAGATTTAGACAATATGGTTTGTGGGAACAATATAGTGTTTTGTATCCTAAAAATGATCTTGTCTACAAGGTTGGGACTAGCAATTACTCAAGAGATTGGTTTTATGCTCATGTTACTAGGTAAAACTCATTTACACAGTTAAATCTCTTTATAATAACGTCATTTGTTTCGATATATTTTGGTTGCTATAGTAAATTGTTGTTATATACAGAACATAACATGAAAGATCAGTTCCATAAAGAGCGTAACATGATTGTTTTTATAAAGAGTTATTATAAAGAATGATTATTAATTAATAATAAAAAGGTCAGACTATATATACCTTTTTTTTTTACAATCATTAGATAAAATGTAAGGTAAGACTGCTTACAATAGAGCCCTTCCCCGCACCCTGCGCATAGCGGGAGCTTTAGTGCACTGAACTGCTATTTTTAATCATTAGATAAAATATTTTAATAACAAATTAACTGGTGGATTTTTTATTTTTTTTTGCAGGAATATAGGAAATAAAACATATAAAGCTACGACATGGAAAATTATATTTAACCTTGCCAATGTTAATAATGCCTCAAATTACACTCTCCAATTGGCTCTTGCTGCAGCTCATGAAGCTGATCTACACGTATGTATTTATATCCTTTTTAATTGCTTAACTTATTATTTCGAATATGTGTGATATTATTCGGACTTTTAAAAAAATATCATTTGTATGTTAACATTTTAAAAATATACGTATGTTATCATTATTGGAGAGTTCGAGCAATACAGAACATATTATATCTCTAACTAGAAAACATAACTAGCCAAAGCTTATTCTATATGGCTTACACAATATGAAAATTAATTTTTTGATTGTTTTTTTCTTAAGGTTCGTGTCAACGATGAAAAAGCGCAAGAACCTTATTTTTCGACAGGATATATAGGGGGAAATAATGCAATTGCAAGACATGGAATTCATGGATTATATTATCTTTATAGCATTGGAATACAAGGCAAATTGTTTGTCAAAGGAACAAACACAATTTTTCTAACACAAACAATGGCTCTCTCCCCTTATGAAGGTGTAATGTATGATTATATTCGTCTTGAAGGACCTCATTAGTAATAAGATGGTTATTTTTTTCCATTTATTTGTCTTTTTTTTAAAATTATTATAGACGCTATATTTAAAAGTGAAAAATGACAAGGTCTATAAGAGTCGGAATAAAATAAAAAAACGAAAAGTGAATTAACTTATATAGGATATAGAACGAAGTTCGATATGATATATTTTAACTAATGATATTCATTATTGTTACTATTTATTAACAATATGAGATGCACCTTCGTCAGCTCATAGACTCATGTGAACTCATGGTAAATTACTTGGCTTAATTACCATTCAATTACACATATACAATAATGATGATATAACCACCATTTTTATAACTCACAACTCCGTATAGTCATCACAAAATATAAACTTCTCTAAGATCATCAAATAACTTCAATCACAACATATTGCACAGTTATCATTACAGAGGTAGTAAAATTAGTCCATAAAAATATTATTCGTCTAATCTATTTAAATTTGACAAGTTATTGATTCATCCATTTATTAGATTAGGTCATTTAAGCCCACTGAAATTAGTTTCATTTGTGGCCAAAATTGACTCATGAGAAATTTCGTTAAAATATATATATATTTTTTTTACTTTCTTTGACATGTTATATCCAACTATAATTTTTTTTTATTAGATACTAAAAAGTTATAAAACTACAAACAAAGAAATTGAAATTTAGTTAGCAGGTTGGATTATGATTCGCTTATCAATCCATTTCAGCCCAAATAAATATTGACCTGTCAATCTGTCATTTATTAACTCGGTCCATTTTGATTCGTCCAAATTCTCGCCTATTTGACCCCTCTTAATTTACTCATTCACTAGTATTTATGAAAGCTCACTTTTTGAAATCCATGAACCGGCAATATTTTATTCTTTTTGAAATGCAGAACATATTAAAAAGGAAATCTATGAAAAAATTAATTTGGCATCTTATTGGAATACTATTTAGTATGTACTGTTGTTTTTAAGGTAAATTATTGTTAACTATTAGTTGACTTTCCTTAATAAAAGATATGACTTTTGTTTCTTCCATTTTCATTGGCCAACTATAATCTCTTTTAAGATTTAGCAAAAAGGAAATTATTTAATTTAATGACCAATTTCAAAACTTATATAAAAGCTTAATATAGTACAAATATCATATTGCATATACAGAAGATTAGCAAATTAGAGGTATGTAACTTCTTCTCTGATTTTTTTTTCTTTCACTTTGATATTCTATGGATCAATTTCCATGTTTTTTTTCCCCGATGATGATGATATCCGGGCTAGCTTTCTTACATTCCGATTATTATATCATTATCGAATAACTCTGTTCATTAGGATTCAATAGACGATAAGAATCACCTAGTAATTTTTTTTCGCGATGTTATCAAATCCTATATTTTTAATTGAATCTGTTAAAGATTTATTTATTTTTAATAGTGAAAATGCAGAAAATGGGGAGATATAAGCAATTAAGTGTACATGTGTTGGAGGTGGCCATTGTGGCTTTGTTGTTCTTCGTTGTAGCTGATTGTCATTCTCACAATGGGTAAGTCTCTGTTACTTCTATTTGACGGAAAAGGGTCAAAATTGCTCCTGTACTATTTATCGAGGAACATTTTTGTCTTCCGTTAAAAAATGAGGGTTTTAGAATAAGATCTTTTGTTTGTTTGTAATGTTGACATATGATAGAAAATTCTGATTTTTTTAATTATAGTTTCGTTAATTGAAATCCGTACTTTTATCACGACATATCTAATGGAGGGAAAAAGTAGGGCAATTTTGGCACAATAAACAAAATGACTTTCGAGAGTCACATAACCCCTTTTAGTATAATGTATAATGTAAGAGATCAATTGCGGAATTGATTTCGAAATTGGACTCCAATAGTAGTTGTTGCACTTATTCCTAACATATGATTACATAAAGATCTATTGTTAAAAGTACATTTGAGTCGAGTCGAGTGAATTTTCTTATAATTTTTTTTTAATCTTACATATTTTAAGGAGATTCAATTATTTATATATATGTCAAAAGAAGTTATTTATGCCTATTTATCTTATATACTTTTTGTTCGAATGAGATTCAAATAAATTACGAACATTCAACTAACTTTGTTATTTCTTTGTCTTAAAAACAGGCGAAGATTGACAACAATATCAACACTCAAATTGGACATACAACCTAAACAAGTATAAGTTCACACCTTTTAATTAGATCTAAGTATAAGATAGACATAATATATATGCAGTAAATAATTTTGTCATCCCTACTTATAGCAGATATAAATTTAGAATTTAAATTTTATAGGTAACGATGAGCAATGGCATCCTTAATATTACTTTATCAAAACCAGAAGGTGAAGTCACTGGCGTATCATATGGCGGGGTCCAAAATCTACTATCCACCCAAAATGTAGAAACCAATAGAGGGTAAATTAATTAATCTATAAACTTCGATTAATTATTTAAATTTTTCTTTAATGTAGAAATTAATTACTAATAATACTTAATTATGTCTATTTCAGGTATTGGGATATTATGTGGAATAACACTGGACCTCATACAATTCGAAAAAAGTAAGTTTTACCTTCTTGTCTCAAATTAATGTTTGGCGAATCAAATATAAGAATTTATTGTATACAATTTTACTCTGCATTTGTACAAGAGTCTTGTTTCATAGCTTGAATACTTAACCTCTTGGACAATCGGAAATCATTATTATCTCTTTTTTGAATATGTTTTCACTATTAAAAAATGTGAATTTGCAACAGACGTTTACATTAGAACGACGAGTCGGAAATTTCATCGAATTTCTTTTCACAAGACAAATTTCTGACGGAATGTATTGAAAATTTGTGTTTGTTAGTACAATAGTATCTTAAAGTCTGATAATCATTGACACTATTAGCTCAGATTTGTGTTGTGTAGAGCTCATTAATTAAAGAAAGAAATTAAATGTTCTTTATCAGGGGTTTGTCATTCACATGACATGAATCCGACACTTATGATGATTAAGGACGAAAGGATTCTATTCATACAACAGTAAAAAGTTTAAAATTAAGTCCAATATACTTTTGGTTTTGCAGGATGTCGGGAACAAGTTTTGAGGTAATAATTGATAATGAAAACCAGACAGAAATTTCATTTAAAAGAACATGGAATGTTTCTCAATCAGATGAACCTCCCTTGAACATTGATAAAAGGTAAGTATTTTCTTTTTTTCAAAATTATATTTTAGGTGACTCTCATATTGTGTGAAAATAATGTTGCATTATCAGATTATACGATCAAACTTCTTTATAATGACGTTGTTTCTCTAGATATCTTTTACCCGTCATACCAAAATACTGATATATAAAGAATTAATTTCAGATTTATAATGCTACGTGATACACCGGGATTTTATACGTATTCGATTGTTGAACGTTTAGAAGGATGGCCAATTTCGTGTATACAAAATCTCAGGATTGTGTTCAAGCTTCAAGAAAACATGTACGTATTTTTTTTATGTCTAAAATAATTTCTCATCATCAATGAAAAAGATATTTCTTTAAATTTGAATTGGATAAAATAAATATATAATATATTGGAATTGCATATTTATGTATATAGGTTTCATTACATGGCTGTTTCTGATGAGAGGCAACGTGTCATGCCAACATCGGTGGATCGAAGCAAAGGCCAAGTTCTTGACTACAAAGAAGCTGTTCTTCTCACTAATCCGACTAATCCAGATTTAAAAGGAGAGGTACGATTTTATAATTAGTATAAACTTACATACCCAACCAAATCGTTTTCACACATTGTAAGTCTGAGTAAAGGGGAAGTGCTTCGTGTAAGGATGACTTTTTATATTCTTGAATGTCTCAAGAAGTATAATCAGAGGCAAATTTAGAAAATAAACTTTATGAGTTCAGGGATACTAGTACTATATACAAGCCAGGAGCTAGTATGAGAAGTACGGATTCAATAGAACTCAGTAACATTGATTCAAGTCTTGTATATTTATTAAGAAATTAACTGAATTTTTACATATATTCCAACTTCAAATTCAGAATTCATAAACTTCTTTCCTGATTTTGCCATTAACTATACAATATACATCCACAAGTGCTTCAGATTAGGGGTGGAGAGATATTGATCATATATTCATCCCGTCATAATTTTTGATGGTAACGATTGTCGATAACAATACAATAAGACTTTTATCATTATTTTTTTTCGACCTAATTATGCAGGTGGATGACAAGTATTTCTATTCAAATGATAATAAAGATGGTAAAGTTTATGGATGGGTTAGTACTACTAATCCTCCATTAGGATTTTGGATGATTAATCCAAGCAATGAATATCGTACTGGAGGACCTTTTAGACAAGACCTTACTACACATGTTGGTCCAACTGTACTTAGTGTAAGTCATTAATTAATTAATTACTCAATTATATTATATTATATTATATTATATAATATGCAATTTGTTATTAACTTTCTTATTTATTCATAATTACAAGGTATTTGTGAGTACACATTATGCTGGAGAGGATTTAGCAATTAAATTTCAACATGGAGAATCATGGAAAAAAGTAATTGGTCCTGTTTTTGTGCATCTAAATTCAGATGCTGCAGCTAAGGCAAATCCTTCCATACTGTGGAATGATGCAAAGAAAAGAGTATGCATTGAGTTTTTACTAATTTTTATTCTTCTGATTTCAGTTTACATGTCTTACTCTTTTTATAGTCCATTTTTTTAATTAAAAAAAATCCTCTATCTATATTTAGTGCTCTCTTTTAACTCCAACATTAAACATGACATGTTTATAAGAGCACAAAAGTCAAGAGTATTTATGTAACAATCTTTGTCCAACTGTCAAGGTATTATCCTATTTGGGCCTAGTCCCACATAGATTTGTATTGGATTTTAACCCAAAAGATAGTCTCAACAATTACTTTTGAACTCATTTTTATAAGGTTCCTAACTTTTTTCCTCCCATCCGATGTGGGATTCGTTTAAAGTGTAGCGTGCACTCTTTCTTCAGAGGCTTGCCTTCTATCGTGGGCGTTACATTTTAATACATTATACATATTTCGTGAAGTAACTTCGTGCCTAATCACATTAACCAAATTTACAGATGAATCAAGAAGCTGCAAGTTGGCCTTATGAATTTCCAGTTTCAAAAGACTACATCAAATCTAATCAAAGAGGAACTGTTAGAGGCAAGCTATTTGTTAGTGACAGGTACATCTTTTTCCATATATATATATATATACATGTTCATCCCTTAGTTAGCTAGCGGGGGCAGGCTTTCCTATGGTAGTTCCGCTTCGGCCTCTTAATGGTCGTCCCATCTGATCATGATTTGGCTACATCATTTACAAGTATTTAGGTGTGCTTGGGAATCTAATTTGATGGGGAAAATTATCAAAAGAACTTTAACGTACGTACCTTTATTCCGGGCTTTCGATTCGAAAAAATATGGTGCGGGTTCATCTCTCTCAACCAGTTCAGGGTTTTGATCCTTAATAATATATAACGTTTACTAAAAATGGTACGCGATCCCAAAAGATTATTAACGGTTTAGCCTCAAAGTCTCCATGTACTTGAGTTCTATAATATGCAGCCAATATTCCTAATATGAGGAGTCTCGATAAGACCTAAGATTCGTTTGACATAATCTATAGCCATACACATCTATAGTAAGACAGTCCTGACTAGTTGAGATTAAAGGTAGTTATCCATGTAGAAATACTTAATATCAGAATAAATGAAGTTAAGATATCGTGAACATAAATGATTCATATAATCGATTTAACTAATTTGAGATTGAAGCATAGTCGATTGATTATTATTTTTGTGTTTTTGTTTTATAAGTTTTATCAGTAAACATATTGTGCCAGCATCAAATGCTTATATAGGATTAGGGCCACCAGGAGATGCTGGATCTTGGCAAAGAGAAAATAAAGTAAGGTTAATTATATGATTTATAAAAAAAAAATTGAAGAATATTTTAATTATAAAGATTTATTAATCTTTTTTATTTCATTTCTTTTTATAATCTCCAGGGTTATCAGTTTTGGACTAAAGCGGATGGTAACGGAAATTTCATTATAGACAATGTCATATTCGGTACATATAACTTGTATGCGACAGTTCCAAGAATTATTGGGGATTACAAATACACTTCAAACATAAAAGTTACTCCAGGTTAATTTTACCTTTTTTACTTAATTACTCATTTGTTATTTTTTCTTAACTCTACACAATAGTTTGTAATAATTTTTTTTGTAATATTTTGTGTACCAAAATATAGGTTCAAATATTAAATTAGGTACTTTGATTTATAAACCTCCAAGAAATGGAGCTACAATTTGGGAAATTGGTGTACCAGATAGAACTGCTGCTGAATTTTTTATTCCAACTCCACCTCCACAATTCAAAGTTCACAAATACAAAAATAATTCTGAATCAATGTAAGTTCCAAAAATATACTTGCTATATATTTTATAATTTTTAATTAACTGTAAAATAATTGTTGTTTATTTAATCTATTTTGGTTTGCAGATTTAGACAATATGGTTTGTGGAAACAATATAGTGTTTTGTATCCTAAAATTGATCTTGTCTACAATGTTGAGACTAGCAAATATTCAAGAGATTGGTTTTTTGCTCATGTTACTAGGTACACTCATATATATACCGTGAAACTTCTTTATAATAATGTCGTTTGTTTTGATATTTTTTGATTGTGCAGAAGATGTAATGATTATTATAATGAAATGTTGTTATAAAAGCCATATTAATTATTATAAAGAGGTTTGATGGTATATAACACCCCCACCCCCCTTTTTCTTTTTCTTTTTCTTTTTTTTAACAATCACTAAATAAAATTTGTTATTAACAAAAAATTTCGTGGATTTTTTTTTGCAGGAATATAGGAAACAACTCATATGAAGCTACTACATGGAAAATTATATTTAACCTTGCCAATGTTAATAATGCCTCAAATTACACTCTTCAATTGGCTCTTGCTGCAGCTCAACAAGCTGAACTACAAGTATGTATTTATTTGTATACCCTTTTCGATTACTTGACTTATTATTTCGAATATATGTTAGGTTTCTTGGGCTCCTTAAAAATATTATTTGATTTGTATTGAATTCTTCAAAAGTTATGCAGTTTTGGACAATCTGACAGGAGTGTGATAACATTTAAAATAGTGCGAGCAATACATGTGTGTATATCATAATATGATACACAAAATACTATGTCTCTAACTAAAACTAACGTGACTAGATGAATTTTATTTGATATGACTTACATGGATCTTTTTTTTTCTTTCTTAAGGTTCGTGTCAACGATGAAAAAGTGCAAAAGCCTCATTTTACAACAGGATATATAGGGGGAAGCAATGCAATTGCAAGACATGGAATTCATGGATTATATTGGCTTTATAGCATTGGAATACAAGGCAAATTGCTTGTCAAAGGAACAAACACAATTTTTCTTACACAAACAATGGCTCTTAGCCCATACCAAGGAGTAATGTATGATTATATTCGTTTTGAAGGACCTCATCAGTAATAAGAAGATTATTTTAATTTATTCAATTCATTATCTTGTTGTTTGTTTGTTATTATAGACGTTATATTTAAAAGCAAAAACACAAAAGGAATGATAAGGTAGTATTTGTTAAAAGAGGAAAGTGATTCCTGCCAGAATTTTTTTCATTCTAAAGGCTCGAACTGAGATCACTAGTTAAATTAAAGATAGAAGCATCCGATTCTCTTATCCATCCCATCACATTTGGTAACTCGTACTTGATTAATTTGTTGAGGAGAAGGACAATAGTAAATCATTTGAGGTATTAAATTGATGCATCATTTTCATAAAGTTTTTTAAAAAAAGTAATGTAACTAAAACTGAAAGCAAAAGAAAAAAAAATACTACATAAACCAAAAGAAAAAAGTCATAAAACATGTCACAACAAATTGTTAGCTAATTTACCATTCGAAACTTGCAAGCCAACCAACAATTCAACTACCAAAAATCTTAACAAATTGTTTTCACTTCTTGCTTCATCTGAAAACAATATAGTATAATATAATATAAAATTAACTACCTATTTAGAAAATAAGCATTTTAATTTGTGCACACTAAAAACTAATATGAAAGATATCTTTTATAATCGGATACACTAGATCGAATTAAATTAAAATATACATATTACGTGGCTGAAAAAAATTCTATAATATAACAAGAACTTCCTCTGGCCCATTTTACTTGTCATATTTTCCCTATACGCCATTTTAAAAAATACTAATTTAAAGTGTAATTTGACTAAATTATCCTTAATTACTCTTTGATTAAATTTATATTAGTATCTTTTTTCACTTCATTATTAATAATATCAATCTCTAGAGTAAAGATGAAAATAAATAATTAATTATATCTTAATTTTCTAAAATAATAATTATTTTGAATCAACATCATTTTTAATAAGCATGATAACATCATTTTTAAAATGAAGGACAAATAAGGAAGGTATAATTCTAATTGAGGAAAAAGGAAGATTAGCATCTTTATTATAAAATAGATGACTTTTGCTTCGATAACTTAATGAATCTTCTTCCTCGTAGATACGTGTAAAAATCATATATACGATTAGTAGTTTTCCTTCTATAGTTTCTTTTAAATAATAATATGATATTAGATAAACATATGAGAAATTCTCTCCCAAATTTTTTGCCACAAGAGAAACATATGAGACATTGAAGAAAGAAAGAAACAAAAAATCCACAAAGAGGTACGTAAAATTAATTCATTTTTATAACTTCATCATTTAGGAATTTCGAATTATCCCAAATAGCTTCTGTTTTGATTGTGTGTTTTCCATTTTATTGGCGCTATACGATTTTTTATTCTTCTTTTATTTTACCGCATCACTATTTTTATCGTCAATCACCCTCTCTTTCTTATTCTTACATGCATTAGAATAGTATTCTATATTACATGTTCAAATCGTTTACAACACATTCCCTTCTAGTGGTGGGGTGACGGGGAGAGAGAAGAGAAAGGAAAGGGGTATGAAGAGAAGATGATGGTGGAAGTGATGATGATAATGGTGGCGGGGAGAGACAAGGAAGAAAAGAGGAAGGGTGATTGGTGGCAGAGGTAATGGCAGAAAGAGCTAAAGGATGGAAGTAAAAAAAATAAAAATAAAAATTCAAAATTAGTGAAAGAGTCAAAAATTTTCCTGAATTTTGTGAAAAAGTTCAAATTTGTCTTTCATTAAAAAAATTTAATTTTTTTTTTAGTTGTGTGACAGATGATATCACGAGATTCTAAGCTTCCTCTTCTTAAAAATAAGGGCAAATTTATTTTATTTCTCACAATTCAGAGGCATATTAATTAACTAGGTGGAAAATCTATTCCATTTCACAAAGTTAAGCAAATTTGACCCTTTACCCCTTTTGTTAATGTCTGTTTTATTTGTTCTCTTTTTTGTCTTTTAACATTCATCTTTGAGTTTCAATTTTGAGCCTACGTAATTAAATATTTTGTAACATGTTTGTTTGCAGCAAAATTTAATGCATGAAAATAAATTTTAATTATAAATAAAATATAAAAAAATAAAAATATATTATTAATAAACAGTGCAAGTAATTTCTCTCTTAATCCGGTCTCTTAATAGTATTTTCTTGAACGTAAGATGATTTGGACTTTCTTGGATTTATTTAATATCCATGTGAAGAAGATTATTTGGATCTTCTAGAAATATTTGATTGTCAAGAAGAGTCCAGTCATATTTTGATCTTTTAATGAATATCACAAGAGTTTATGAGATATTTAAGATATCTTTTCAAGAGAACATATTACCTTTTCTATAGACATGAACTAGAGTTTATGGTAGAGTACGTAGTTTCCAAGAACCCTAACTGAAATTGAACTCGTCTATTAGAGTCTCACAAAATTTCGATATCTACAATATTGTACTTTACAATTTAAATAATTACAATTAATTTTACTTATTTAAATAATTATATATAGGTGTAAGTCAAAAAAGTTGAACCTAATTAACTACATTTTCTGTCCTTATGCTACATACGCCCGTGACTCATCTCCTGACATTTAATTTATCTGCTTCAGTAACCATAGTAGATAAAATAGGTAAATTATTATTATTCGTACCAGATATTTGCATCAAATTAATAGATGTACGATATGTATTACTCAATTATAGTTAATTGATCGTGTTGGAATAATATTTATACTGTGTTAATACTGCAGGGCATAAAAAGGAAGTCCAATATTTTGAGTGAAAAATATGCAACTAAGCTTCAATGTCTTGGAGTTTACCATGGTTGCTTTTACATTGTTGTTAGTAGCTGATTGTCATCCTCACAATGGGTAACTCTATGTTTCTTTTATTTACCTCTCATTCTATATATATAGTTCCACTTTCAAAAAATGATCTTGAGTTGTGCGTCCGACCATGTTTGGTCCACGTTTTAGTTGATCTTGGGCGTGAATGAGTGTTAGAGTGGGCACATTGGTTGGCAAATGAACCGGTGGTTTGCTTAGAACCCGCACAATCCTTCCATCATAAACTAGTTTTTGGGGTTGAGACGGTGAGAGCTGAGATTACTTCCTCCTTTTTCTAATTTTTAAAATTTTTATAATCCACTCATTTTTCTTTTTCTTTTTATTAATACTACTTTTTCATAAAATTCTGAATGGAAACACTTGAATTATCATGTATTTTTTATATATATAAAAAAAACATGTTGATTAAACCACGGTTAAAGTGATAAATGTTCATGTAAAATACACTGGTCATGTATTTATTGATTTGGTGTAAACATCGTGTTTGAATAAAGTTGAAAACCTCATATGATGAAATATCATAAAAGTTTTGATTTTGTTTATGTGAGATATTTCTTCTTGTATAAATCTAAAACATGGTATTTTCTACATTTTAGTCCTTTTAAGTTTATAGCAGAGTAATATCTATGAAGATTTTCATACTAATTTGCTTGTTTCTTTGTTCCAAAAACAGGCGAAGATTGACAGAAACGCCAATTGTCAGATTGGATATACAAACTAGACAAGTAAATTTACACCTCAATTATGCATAGTTCTCTTTACCTACCTAAACTAGTCAGTATACGTTTAATTGTATTCACTTCCGACCTAGAAAATGTTGTACATCATATTTAATTATTGTACTTTGATCAACGAATTTTCACATCTTATCGCGTGTTTATGCTATGGTCTCTCTTTAGGTTACGATGAGCAATGGCATCGTCAATGTTACATTATCTATACCATATGGTCTCGTTACGAACATATCATATGGTGGAATCAACAACTTACTCGCGACCCAAAATGTCGATAAAAACAGAGGGTACGTATAACCTATGAACATCTTGATATTGTAAATTTTCGTTAATGAAGAAATTAACTAACAATAGTACCAAATTATGACATTTTTCAGGTATTGGGATATTTTTTGGTATCGTACAATGTCTAAAAGAGCTCGAAAAAAGTAATCTTTACATTCTCGTCACAAATTAACCTACGTGAAATTTGACCATCCAAAATTCTAAGTACATTTTTTCGTGTCAAATGTAGGTTTTGTTGGGCTATGACCCATGTTCCAGCCAAAGGCTCATGGTCTAATCCTATTTGTAAAAGGATTTGAATAATTCTCCTAATTTGGTTTCCAATTCTATTTGGAAAAGGATTGGAATAATTCTCCTAATTTGGTTTCCAATTCTATTTGGAAAAGAATTGTAATTATAATCCTAATTGGAGTTGGTTTTGGCTTTAGGAAAAAGTACCACTCTATAAATAGGATGACTTGAGAGAATTATGTAATTGCTCATTGGTAGTGTCTTTGAGAGACATTAGGCACATAAGAGAGGTTTTTGAGAGAGCTTTCAACAAGAGAGAAGAGAGAAGAAAAGAGTGTTTTCCGCAAGAGTTTTGTCTCTCCGATCATCAACCTTCAAACTACGTTTACTGATTCATTAACCGTTGGATCGGGCTGAAATTTTTACTGAGTGTTCCTAACATCTTAGTGTTTGATTTGAACGGTGGAGATCGGATTTGGAGGTCAGAAACATCCCAATTTAGCTCCCGAACAGTAGCTCTATTTTGGGTGATTTTCTTTCTATTACCTTTGTTGTTATAGCTATTACTTCTCCTTACTTGGCAATTGTTGTGTAGCCATTTAGGAGAATATTTGTAACCCTCTTATTGTTATAGTGGAGCAATTCGGATTTTGAAGATCCCGTGGTTGTTACCTTCAATTTGAAAGGTTTTTCCAAGTTAAATTTGGTGTTATTTATTTTCTCTGTTTTTGGGTTTGTGTCCTTCCGTCATAACAAGTGGTATCAGAGCTTTGGTTGTCTATCAAAGATTTTTTGATGGAGGGTAATATGAGCAAGATGGTGTGTTTAAATGGTAGTAACTACAACATATGGAAGAGCAAGATGAAAGATTTACTGTTCGTGAAAAAGATGCATCTTCCCGTTTTTTCTGCTCATAAACCCGAGAATGTGACAGATGAAAATTGGGATTTTGAGCACCAACAAGTATGTGGATATATAAGGCAATGGGTTGAAGATAATGTTCGCAACCATATTGTGAATGAGACACATGCTAGAACATTGTGGGAAAAGTTGGAGACGCTTTACGCTTCAAAAACTGGCAATAACAAGTTATTTTTGCTAAAGCAATTGATGACCTTTAAATACAAGGAGGGCAGTCCTATTCTTGATCATATAAATGATTTTCAAGGTGTTCTTGATCAGTTGTCAGGAATGAGTGTCAATTTTGATGATGAAATACAAGGGCTTTGGCTTCTTAATACTCTACCAGATTCTTGGGAAACTCTTCGAGTCTCTTTAACAAATTCTGCTCCCGGTGGTATGGTTACTATGGAATATGCAAAAAGCGGTGTGTTGAATGAAGAAGTCAGAAGAAGATCTCAAGGCACATCCTCACATTCAGACGTTCTCTTTACAGAAGATAGAGGGAGAGGTAAAACAAGAGGTTCGAGAAGTAGAGGTAAAAGTAGAAGCAAGTCAAGATCCAGGTATCGAAATGTTTCATGTCATCATTGTGGAAAGAAAGGACATATTAAAAGATTTTGCTATCAGTTGAAGCAAGAGCTTAGAGAAGGAAAGAAAGAAGAAAATAATAGAGACAATGTTGTTGCTGTTGTCCGAGATGACCTTCTATTTGCTTGTGATAAAAACGTCATCAATTTTGTATCTCAAGATACAAGTTGGATAGTAGATTCCGGAGCTACATCGCATGTCACACCGAGGAAAGACTTCTTTTCATCTTATACTCCTGTTAATTTTGGCGTGTTAAAGATGGGTAATGCTGGTGAGGTTAAGGTGCTTGGTGTTGGCACAGTTTGTTTGAAGACCAATCTTGGTACAACGTTAGTCCTTCAGAATGTCAAGCACGCTCCAGACATTCCTTTGAATTTGATCTCTGTAGGACAACTAGATGATGATGGCTACCATAATGACTTGTTCAATGGCCAATGGAAGCTCACCAAAGGCTCATTGATTGTAGCTCGCGGAAGAAAGCATTCAAATTTATACGTGACACAAGGATCAATTCTTGGGGACTCTATAAATTTGGTAGAAAGTGAGACTTTGTCAGAATTATGGCACAAGAGACTCAGTCATATGAGCGAGAGGGGGATCACATGTTTGGCTAAGAAGAATTTGCTTGCTGGTGTGAAACAAGCAAAGGTGAAAAGATGTGTTCATTGCTTAGCTGGGAAACAGAAAAGAGTTTCTTTTCATAGTCATCCTCCTTCAAGAAAGTCTGAACTATTGGAGCTAGTACACTCTGACCTGTGTGGTCCTTTTAAAGTAAAATCAAAAGGTGGTGCACTTTACTTTGCAACTTTTATTGATGATCATTCTCGCAAGTTGTGGGTATATCCTTTAAAATCCAAAGATCAAGTACTTGATGTGTTTAAAGAGTTTCAAGCCTTATCTGAGAGACAAACAGGAAAGAAATTAAAATGTATTCGCACTGACAATGGTGGTGAGTATATTGGTCCCTTTGATAACTACTGCAAAGCTCAAGGAATTCGTCATCAGAAGACTCCTCCCAAGATGCCTCAATTGAATGGCTTAGCAGAAAGGATGAATAGAACTCTTGTTGAGAGAGTTAGATGTGTGCTTTCGGAGGCTAAACTTCCAAATTCCTTTTGGGCGGAAGCGCTTAACACTGTTGCTTATGTTATCAATTTGTCTCCCACTGTTTCTTTGGATGGTGATGTTCCAAATAGTGTTTGGTTTGCAAAGGATGTCTCCTATGATCACTTAAAAGTCTTTGGGTGTAAAGCTTGTGTGCATGTTCCAAAAGATGAGAGATCAAAACTAGACGTTAAAATGAAGCAGTGCATCTTCATTGGTTATGGTCAAGATGAGTTTGGATATCGTTTTTATGATCCGATTGATAAGAAGCTTATCAGAAGTCGTGATGCTGTATTCTTTGAAGACCAAACAATTGAAGATATTAACAAGACTGAGAAAACAGATTCTCAGATTGATGAAAACTTCGTTGATGTTGATCTAGTTTCTAGTACTGACACATCTTTTGCACATGAAGGAATCCAAGATACAAATGTCGATGGGGATCAAGACCAGAATGATCATCAGAGTGTAGAACTTGAAGATGCTCCTAGTAATGATGTTATGATTGATCATCCACTAACTCATGTTCAAATGACTACTCCAGATGCTCCAGAAACCTCTTGTAGAAGATCTACTAGGGAGAAGCTAAAGTCAACACGTTATTCTCCTAATGAGTATATACTTTTAACTGACATGGGAGAACCTGAAGATTATGATGAAGTCATGCTAGATACTCATAGAGATAAGTGGATAGAAGCCATGAAAGATGAGATGAAGTCACTTCATGAGAATGGCACATATGAGTTAGTGGAGTTACCGAAAGGTAAGAAAGCGTTGACAAATAAATGGATCTTCAGAGTAAAGCAAGAGCAACATACATCTGCACCTAGATATAAATCGAGGTTAGTTGTCAAAGGTTTTGGCCAGAGAAAGAGTGTTGACTTTGATGAAATTTTCTCTCCTATTGTGAAAATGTCTTCTATTCGCATGGTTCTAGGCTTAGCTGCAAGTCTAGATTTAGAGGTTGAGCAGATGGATGTCAAGACTGCTTTTCTTCATGGTGATTTAGAAAAAGAAATTTACATGGAGCAGCCTGAAGGTTTCGTGGTTAAAGGAAAAGAAAACTATGTCTGCAAATTAAGAAAGAGCTTATACGGCTTAAAACAAGCTCCAAGGCAGTGGTACTTAAAGTTTGAATCTGTCATCGAAAATCAAGGATACAAGAAAACTTCTTCAGATCATTGTGTATTCTTTCAAAAGTTCTCTGATGATGATTTTATTATCTTACTACTTTATGTGGATGATATGTTGATTATTGGCAAAAATAAATCTAGAATTGTATTCCTTAAGAAGGAGTTGAGCAAATCATTTGCAATGAAGGACTTGGGGCCAGCAAAGAAAATTTTAGGCATACAAATTCATCGAGACAGAAAGAAGAAGGAGTTATCATTATCCCAAAAGCAGTACATTGAGAAGGTACTCAAGAGATTCAATATGACAGAAGCAAAAGTGGTTAGTACTCCTCTTGCTAAACATTTTAAGTTGAGTACGATCCAGAGTCCATCTACTAATGAAGAGAAGAAGGAGATGTCATGTATTCCATACTCTTCTGCAGTTGGTAGTCTGATGTATGCTATGGTTTGCACTAGACCAGATATTGCACATGCTGTTGGTACTGTTAGCAGATTTCTTTCTAATCCTGGAAAAGAACACTGGAATGCAGTGAAATGGATACTAAGATATTTGAAGGGCACTTCAAATATGGAGTTGTGCTTTGGTAGTGGCAAGCCTGAACTTGTATGTTACACAGACTCTGATTTGGGAGGCAATCTTGACAATTCAAAATCCACTTCTGGTTATTTGATCACTTTTGCAGGGGGAGCTATTTCCTGGCAATCTAGACTACAGAAGTGCATAGCTCTATCCACCACAGAAGCCGAATACATTGCTATCACTGAAGGTGCCAAAGAATTACTTTGGATAAAGGAATTTATGAAAGATCTTGACTTTGAACAGTCAAGGTTCGTCTTATTCTGTGATAATCAGAGTGCTATTTATCTCACCAAGCACTCCACCTTTCATTGTAAGTCCAAGCATATTAGTAGAAAGTATCATTGGATTAGAATGGCCGTGGAAGAGAAATTATTTGAGGTTGAGAAGATACACACTCATGAAAATCCTTCAGATATGCTTACTAAAGTGGTAATCGCAGAAAAACAGGAGTTTTGTAGAACAGTGGCAGACACAAAGCCTGTCAAGAGTTCCTCCACTTGAAGCCCATTTGGCCCCTTGGCTGGAGGGGGAGTTTGTTGGGCTATAACCCATGTTCCAGCCAAAGGCTCATGGTCTAATCCTATTTGTAAAAGGATTTGAATAATTCTCCTAATTTGGTTTCCAATTCTATTTGGAAAAGGATTGGAATAATTCTCCTAATTTGGTTTCCAATTCTATTTGGAAAAGAATTGTAATTATAATCCTAATTGGAGTTGGTTTTGGCTTTAGGAAAAAGTACCACTCTATAAATAGGATGACTTGAGAGAATTATGTAATTGCTCATTGGTAGTGTCTTTGAGAGACATTAGGCACATAAGAGAGGTTTTTGAGAGAGCTTTCAACAAGAGAGAAGAGAGAAGAAAAGAGTGTTTTCCGCAAGAGTTTTGTCTCTCCGATCATCAACCTTCAAACTACGTTTACCGATTCATTAACCGTTGGATCGGGCTGAAATTTTTACTGAGTGTTCCTAACATCTTAGTGTTTGATTTGAACGGTGGAGATCGGATTTGGAGGTCAGAAACATCCCAATTTAGCTCCCGAACAGTAGCTCTATTTTGGGTGATTTTCTTTCTATTACCTTTGTTGTTATAGCTATTACTTCTCCTTACTTGGCAATTGTTGTGTAGCCATTTAGGAGAATATTTGTTACCCTCTTATTGTTATAGTGGAGCAATTCGGATTTTGAAGATCCCGTGGTTGTTACCTTCAATTTGAAAGGTTTTTCCAAGTTAAATTTGGTGTTATTTATTTTCTCTGTTTTTGGGTTTGTGTCCTTCCGTCATAACAGGTTTTTGGGAAATAATTTCGATGTCATAATGGAGAACGAAAACCAGGCAGAAATTTCATTTAAAAGTACATGGAATACTTCTCAATCTGATGAACTTCCATTAAATAGTGACATAAGGTGAAGTGTACTATAAAAGCTTAATTTTTTACATATCCTTTTTTCAGAAATCTCATTTTAATACGACGAATTTTCAGGTTTGTGATGTTACGAGACACACCAGGATTTTATACATATTCTATCGTTGAACGTTTAGAAGGATGGCCCCTTGTATATATCGAAAATTTAAGAGTTGTCTTTAAGCTTCAACAGGACATGTACTAATCTAAATTTTTCTCATCATTAACTTGTTTTTGATCCGAGAGTCTTTTGGAAACAACCTCTCTATCTCCACGAGGTAGGGGTAAGGTCTGCGTACACTCTACCTTCCGCAGACCTCACCTGTGGGAATACACTGGGTATGTTGTTGTATATTTATGCAGTATTTATAGGTTTCATTACATGGCTATCTCGGACGAGAGGCAGAGGATCATGCCAATGCCTGTGGACCGTGAGACGGGCAAGGTGCTTGACTATAAAGAGGCTGTTCTTTTGACAGATCCAACTAATCCAAATCTAAAAGGAGAGGTAGGATCCTACAATTATCGAATATAGATATACATATATGAAAGCATCAAGGCTAACATCCATCGTATTCTAGACCATCTTTTCTGTTGTTGAACGTGTGACCATATCAGCAAAAAACTTAATCTGTTATGAGACACTTTTATTTACTTAATTATATCTTCAACAGTACCTACGTTAGGAGGGGAACGAAGTTGTTCATTGTACAAACATGTTGTCCTTTGGTCTAGATAGAGAAGTGCAAGCTATAAAACTAAAATTAGTAAGGGCAGCTCGATGCACTAAGCAATTGTTACCTTTTATTTCTGTAAGAGTCTGTTTTCAGAGCTCAAACCTGTGACCTCCTAGGAGGTCACAAATTTACATCTACAAATTTGCAGGTGGATGATAAATACTTCTATGCAAACGATAACAAAGACGATAGAGTTCATGGATGGGTAAGTACTACTAATCCTCCTGTAGGATTTTGGATGGTAATTCCGAGTGATGAATTTCGTACTGGAGGACCTTACAAACAAGATCTCACTTCACATGTTGGTCCAACTGTACTTTCTGTAAGTGTTCAATTGATTAAATACGACTTGTTTGGAATTGAGGCGTACTAGTAGTAGTAGTAGTAGTTGTTGTTGAATATTTAATCATAATCTCAGATATTTGTAAGTAGACATTATGCTGGAGAAGATCATGTAATCAAATTTCAACAAGGAGAGCCATGGAAAAAAGTTATTGGCCCTGTATTTCTGTATCTCAACTCAAATTCTTCAGCTATCAACAATCCTGCCTTACTCTGGGATGATGCAAAGAGAAGGGTAATGAATTAATCTTTTACTATTTGCTAATCGCTCCGTCCCAATTTATGTGACGTTATTTGACTTTACACGGAGTTCAAGAAAGAAAAATAAAATTTTGAAACTTATGATCTAAAACAAGTCATAAATATTTGTCGGACTATAAATCATCTCATTAAGGGTAAAATGTACTTACAGATGAATCAAGAAGTCGCAAGCTGGCCCTATGATTTTCCAGTTTCGAAAGATTACATCAAATCTAATCAAAGAGGAATTGTTAGAGGCCAACTTCTTGTTAACGACAGGTAGTTATCTCTAGTGTTCATTCTTTAGTATCTGCGTCCATATTATTTATGCATCAAAATGGAAAAAGGAGTGTCTTTGAATACTTGGATTCGATTAATTAATAATCTATTTTATTGCGAAAATTCTATTGTGTGTCATAAATGGCATGATCTTGTTTTATCGCGAAAGCTCTTTATTTAAGTGTAACTAATATTATAATTTGTATTTCAGCACTACTTTAGTACCAGCATCCAATGGTTATATAGGATTAGCACCACCAGGAGATGTTGGATCTTGGCAAATAGAAAACAAAGTAAAGTTACATGGTTTTTAAATTTATAAAGAATTTTTTTATAATATAGATTTTTTATAGAGTAACATTATTTTGTTTTGTTTTCAGGGATATCAGTTTTGGACAAAAGTAGACGCTAGTGGGAATTTCACCATAGAAAATGTCATATTCGGTACATATAACTTGTATGCAACCATTTCAGGAATTATTGGGGATTACAAACACACTTATGATGTACAAGTAACTTCAGGTTTTAATTTCTTACTTATTTGTGAATTCAACGTTTAGCTCCAAATCTCACTCGTGAAATTACAATGAGACTATTGTGTATCGAAATGCAGGTTGTAGTATTGAATTAGGGAGTTTGGTTTATAATCCTCCAAGAAATGGAGCCACACTTTGGGAAATTGGTGTACCAGATCGAACAGCTGCTGAATTTTTCGTTCCAACGCCACCTCCACGATTTAACGTCCATGTATACCAAAAAAATTCTGAATCAATGTATGCTCTAAAAATCTTCAATGCCTATTTTGAATATTTTCTTGTTATCATGAAAAATATTGTAGCTCATTTACTCCATTTTTGGTTTGCAGATTTAGACAATATGGTTTATGGGAACAATATAGTGTTTTATATCCTGAAAATGATCTTGTCTACAATGTTGGCACTAGCAATTATTCAAAAGATTGGTTTTTTGCTCATGTTACTAGGTATGTATTATATTCCTAGAGCTTTCCTATGACTCTTGTTTTTGAAGTTATTTTCATTTTTGTAAGGAAGGGGAGATTTGGCGCGTCAGTAAGAGGTGGTGTTGTGTGATCAAGAGGTCACGAATTTAAGTTGTTTCCCTTCTTTGAATCTCACGTATAGTTGAAGCTTAGAAGCGCCAGGTTATCATTTTCCATTTTTTGTAAAGTAACCGTTTCTTTTTTCGTTTCATTTGATTAAGATATTTCTTTGAATCTAAATAACACAATTGGATTTACTTTTGAAAGTTCTTTTATTTTTTAAAAAGGTGTCTATTATATTGAATTTATCCAAGTGTCCCCATTTTAGGAATATTTCATGCCAAAGTCACTAAATGGGTAAGTCGCCAATCCCCAGATTATGTATGCATTTTAGGTTATTCTTATTTATGTTTGCAACAAAGAGCAGATTTGGCGCAATGGTAAGAGGTGTCATCTTGTGACCAAGAGGTCACGGGTTCAAGTTGTGAAAATAACCCCGGCTTTTCAAAGAGATATTTGGATCCATCCTTGTCAACAGGAGAAGGGAATAGGCCTTGAGGGTAATGTCGGAAGGACGGACCTTCTCTCGACCTTGCGCATCGTGTGTATCGACACACATATATATAGGCCTCATTCTCTAACCATAAGCTAAATACAAGAAACTATTCTAAGAGATGCACCCCCCACCCCCCAATTTTCTTTTTTACTGACAAATAACGATGTCACTTATGAAAAATTGTTGTTGTGCAGGAACATAGGTAACAAGACCTATGAAGCTACCACATGGAAAATCATATTTAACCTTGAACTTGTTGACTATGCGTCGAATTACACTCTCCAAATGGCTCTTGCAGCAGCTCATAGAGCTGAACTACAAGTATGTTTCATTTCAAACAAGTTAATTTTCTATTCCTTTTAATTTGTTTATGTTTAAATAATATTGTTTTCTTTTTCTTCAAAGATTCGTTTCAACGATGAAAAAGTTGTAGAACCTTACTTTACGACAGGGAAAATAGGGGGAGATAATGCAATCGCCAGACATGGCATTCATGGATTATATTTTCTTTACACTATCGAAATACAGGGCAATATACTCATAAACGGAACAAACACAATATTTCTTACACAAGCAATAGCTACTAACCCCTTTCAAGGAGTAATGTATGATTATATTCGTTTTGAAGGACCTCATCAATGATAAAATGGTCATTCAACAATAAGATATCTCGTGTAATTTCACTAATATGATCTGGAGAATTGATAAAATGGTCATTATTTTTATATATATTACATTGACAATGTAAAGATTCTTTTACCAAGTTATCGATTAATGTTTGTGCCTTTATTTGCCTTATGTGACTTGATAAGTAACTATTGTTTTCTACTATTGGTGTTAAATGTGAGTAATTTCTATTTCAAGTGAGTAACATTATACATTTAGCCATTTAATTACATGTACATTCCCACAGCCTTGGTACTCTTTTGGATAATGAATTGTGGTCTCTCCAAAATACAAATATCATTTGTTTTTCTCGTTTTACCTTTATAATCGTGGTGTCAAGTTTAATGTACATCTCAACTAATTACATGAAGTACCTCTTTATCAATCTAGGTGTCAAATAATTCTAGGTAAAAAAAGCACGTGGTTCCATTATTTCAGTGGTTCACTATAATAACATAATTTTATTCATAATTCTTTTCACTTTCTTTAATTATCCTAGCATCCCTTTTTTACTATTGTGTGAAACTTTGTAACTCAAAAAAGTCTAAAGAAAAAAAGAAAAAAAAAAGGTGTGGGAATCCATGATGGATCATAATAAGGTTAATTAGAAGTCACGAGTGGTCCTTATAATTAATTTGGTATCACATGATCCTAAAAAAAAATTAAAACGTCCACATCTTCATAATAACTTTTTTGTTTTAGCACTTTTGATCCCTCAGAATTCTAGCAAAAAAAGTGCATTTTATATTCACCTTTTGGATACTTCTGTAAAAAGGATTTTTGTAATTATAAAACAAATTGACTTAGTAAATTAATAAGAAAGAGAGATAGTAAGAAAAAGAAAGAAAGTTGAGAGATTTCTGTGTATTGATCTTTGCAAATTAGTTCCTTATTTATAGTCAATTTGAAGCATGCAAATGTTGACTAAAGGGGTTAGGGTATAAGATGGTGATAGAGAAAAAGAAAATCAAGAAAGGACATCTATATTAACTTGCAACATTTTTCATATTAAAGTCACTAGATAATGAAAATACTCCAACCTGTTCATATTACTTGGCCCCATACAAAAAATAATTATTTCAATTTACTTATCCAAATTATGACTTTAAGAGCATTTTATTATATTTCTTTTATTTCCATCCTTTAGTTTAAATATTTTATAGTAGTTAGTCAAATTTAGTGTTTCAAAACATTATTAATCAGGTTAATTTAATGAGATATAACTCTAATTAAAACTTTTTTAAGATGTGCATCATATCAATATGAGTCAAGTAATATGAAACGATGAAATACTATTGAAACAAAAATTAGACACAATTTTCAAAAAATTTAATTAAGGAGAATGACAACAAAGTTTGACCTAATAACCAATAGAGTTTGACTTTTCTGAAAATTGAACGTCATAAAGAGCCCGGTAAATTTGGTATAGAAGTTGAAAAGAGTTAATGAGGTGCCAAATAATTTTGAATTATTAGAAATGAGATAATTTTATTTGTAGTTTCATGTCCTATTATCATTGATAAGTAGCTTAAAAATATTTTTAAAAATGTCATCTCTACTAAAAGTTGCTCTAACTTTAACGAAAAAGAACGAATTTTGCTCGAAAACTATTTAAAATAATACATTTCATCATTTTTTCCATAGAATTTAGTCAGTATCAATGAAATTGAGTCTCTACTCATTTTAACAGATTATAAACCATCCCTAATAATTGATTTCATTTATTTAATGATCTTTATACTAGTATTAAATTCTTGTTTGTTATTGCAAATTTTCACAAATTAATTCAATTTTTTGAAGAAAAAAATGATTTTTTTATTATCAATTGATTTTAAAAGAACATATATTATTATTATTATCAATATGTATCAATTTGTGTCAAAGTAGTTCAACAATATTCTTCTCGATTATCAATTTGTGTCAATTGACTTATATAATTTTTGTCATATTAAACAAATTTGAGTTTTCTTGTCATTTTTAATTTTATTTCTTGTAGGGTCCATTATACTCTTTTCTTTCTTTTTAATTATCTTTTTAGGGTGGGGTTCTACGTGGAATGGCTATTATTCTATCAATATTTTAGTCTACCTCTGACATCAACTTAAAATTGGAGTCTTGAAATGCCTATGGCACCTATAAAAAGAAAACGTAACAAAAATGGAACTCTAAGTAAGTTGAATTAGTTTGATAGACGAAATCATCGGTGACCCTCTAAAGTTTATATCAATTTTTATTTAAATATTTAAATTAGATTTTGTTCATTTTAAATTCTTAAAATAAAGTTCTAATGTGTTATTTTGATACTTTGATATAAACACCCGATATAAATAGATATCTCATTATCTATAATTAATATGCATAATAATCACAAAATAGGCTGTTACAAAACCAAGAACTGACTTCGAAAATAACAAATCCTTCTCTTTAATAGTGAAAAAAAAGTACAAAGTCCCTTTCACATGGTAATTATTCTTTTCTGTTCATATTATCTGTCTTTTACAATTTTTACACTCCTCTTAGTAGAAATAAATTCCAAATTTAAACTAAATATATCCGACTTATAATGTTCTTATATAGTTATAACTAAACAATGAGTTTAGATATAAAACATTGTCGAAATGTTAATGGATTTATTTATATATATATATATATATATATATATATATATATATTCAAAAAATATTGAGTTTGAATGAATTTAACGGAGTGTTGCTTAGCCCCTTACTCATAAAAAATACATTTAATAATCTTAATTACATGGTTATATCTATACTAACCTTTTAATTTTGATATCTTGAAGATCTCATGTAATTAGTGATACAAGTAATTAAATGAAACAAAAAAAAGAGAGGATAAATTTGAAACAGAAAGAGTTATAAATGACTACTTAATTTTGTTTTAAAATACCAATATTTAGAAGTAGATTAATACACATTAATGTTGAGGTTGGAAAAATCAAGAAAAACCTTTTTTTTATGTTTTGTCTTTATGGAGATAAAATCCTACTAATTCTATACGTAAAATATGGTTTAATTTAAAAAAGAAAATGTACTCCCCCTCCCTCCCAAACTCCCTTTCTCCCGGTTTCCCATCTCAAAATACTTGAAGTATTTTTTTTATTTACATACCCTTCAAAATAATATTAATTAAAATAGATATTTGATACCTTTATATATATTTTAAAATATAAATTTTTCCGTTAAATATTTATGAGTTGTAATTGAGGTGTTTCTAGTGTTCAACAATCAAATACTATTAAAAATAACATAGTTTGACAAGACTAAATATTCATATGTTGGTCCCTATGCTAATTTTCCTAACACATAGTATTAGGTAAATATAGCGAAATGTTTAAACCCCAAAACCAACTAGGCAACTACCCCAAGCTTCTATTTGACAAAATAATTGAATTACCAACTACATTAATAAATATAAGCAGAATTAATAGTCAAAACTGAAGGATTGATATATTTCTAGACTAACAAGTTATTTAAAATAAGGCGTACATGTTATCTTAAGGTGAATCTCACATCGAAATATGAAAGAAAAATAAAGAGCTTTATAAGTCATAATCATCAAGTTCAGATGATACACACATTTTGAAAAATAAATTCGTGTGAGCCTAGATTTAAAGCGACTAATACGTGTCATAAGCTTGAATCGTAACAAAAATACCGTATTTTAGAATTACTTCTCAATGTTTACTTTATGTTAAGAATTTAGTTTAATCAAAGATTTAAAGGGAATGGTTACACTTCTCAATGTTTACTTCATACATTTTTTACTTGATATTCATAAATTGCTCAATTAATATCCTTAATCTCCTTTCAAGAAAGATAATTTAAGTGAAAACAAGGAGAGTTCATCAGACAAATATTGACAAGACAAACATTAATTACTGCAGTATAATTAAACATTTTAATGATAGTATCTTAGTTTCTTCAAGGACTAAACTTAGATATATCGGTAATTAATGTAAGAGGACTATAGTTAGACCTTTTAATGATAGTTATCCTTTGTAAAATATTTTTACTATAATAATTAGTTCTTCTTTAGTCAATTTTTATATTATATGGTCTTTATAGTAATTAAAAAATATTCAGACAAACAAAGCTATTATAGAGAGGTTTGATTTTTTCCCCCTTTTGGGACCACAAGGAAAATGTGTAATCGCTAACTCGCTATTCTAACTTTGGGTGCGCATTGAGTAAATTCACTTCTGTCTAATAACTAGCAAACCACACAGAAGATAGAATTTGCACTATGCAAGCTCGATACAATGAGCCCAATTGAAAAAGCTTTGACAGTATAAACGATCCTTAACATTCATCCCTCATGAGATTCCTGTCTATCGTTGCATCCCTTATCACTAAGAATATGGTGAGATGAACAAAATCCATTTATCCTTAGTTAAAAATCTCAAATTTAAACAAACTCTCGATAAAAAATACCCTTCTCTAAAATAGCTAGGTTCTGCGCAGTGTGAAGTTGAATTAATGATAATGAGGTAGGAAAGTTGGGGGATAGTCTTCCAAGAGAAGTAGTTTTGAATGAAATTAACCAATTAATAAACCATAAGTTAATTCAAGGCACATAAATATGTCCTTTAATTTGATTTTAACTAGCATTTACGCGTCCTCCAACTTTGAGTATGTACAAATAAATATTTAATTTTTTTATAAAGTTGAACAAACCGACACATTTCTCATACGTGACATAATACACGTAGAATATCACGTGTTAGGACCGAAATAATTAGGTGTTATGCGGAAGCTGGCAAAACAAACCTCGAATGACCATGAGTAAGAAGACAAACGAGAAATATACCAAAAAGGGACACAAATATTTAACGTGGTTCGGTCAACTGACCTACATCCACAAGAGGAGATGAACAATCCACTATACATATGAAAGTACAAAATATCGAGAGAAATAACCTACATAATTCACTCGGAATACAAAAAGGTTCACACAAATGTTAACGTAACACTTATGTCTCACAAATTCTCCCCTATCCAAAACTCTCATGAAAGCCCATATGACTACATTGTGAATGCTAATATGTTAGAAGGAATGAGCCTCTATTTATAGAGTCATAAACTTTTTTTTACAAGAAAAATGACTAACCAAATATGGAGAACTTTGTGTTTTTCTTTTAAGAAAAAGAAAAATTCAATTATACTAGGAAAGTCAGGGCAAACACCCAACATCACGTAGAATAATATACCACATAGAACACATGTGTCTACTCATTCAACATAATAAATTCTCAATTAGCCCTAATCTCTCTATATAAACCCAAGAAAACAAACTTTGTAAGTTGTAACGCTTTTATTACTCTTTTGGATTTTCACACTATACTTCCATATCTACTTCTTCACACCCACCCACTCCCACCCCGTAGTTAAAAAAAAAAAATCAAAAGCATCCAAAGAGAATTATTATTTTTTTTAAAAAAAACATTTTGCTTCTTCTTGTCTTGATCTTTTCACATTCTATACACAACACAAAGGTATATGCATTGTCTTTTATATATGTTTTTCTGTTTCTTCCAACACTTTTTTTTTGTTTTGTTTTGTTGTATACGAGAAAATGATTCTTTTTATAACTAATGTGTATATGTATATATATGTTTTATGAAAATTTTGTTTAGAAGGTGAGAAAATGAAGAAGAAAGAATGGAGCTTTGTTCTTGGATTATTGGGAATTTTGCTTCAACTATTTTTGCTGGCTGAATCTACATTAACAAGACAGTTAGTGTTCTTTAATTACTTTTCTTTAATTTTATTTAATTATAATTATAACTTCATTTTTAAGTACTTATTTTGTTGTTTGACCTGCATTAATTAATTTAAGAATGGTCTAAGATTTTGTATGTTTAATGTTTGTTCTTGTCAACTTGTGTTTTAATCAAATACTAGAGTTTATGTTCTTAGTTGAGCTGATATTTTGTGTTTTAATAATTGTGGTGTCGAAGTTAGCTGGCGCACCTCGACTATTTCATTGATCATTTTAATTGTTTTTGCTAGTATTATAAAAAGCCTATAACTCTGTTATCAAGACGCAAATAGTAAAATTAAACATTTTCTGCAAATAATCTTGAGGCTTTCAAATGCAGCCAAACAATTGATATTCAATTAAAAAATAGAAAGCATACTTTAAAGGGATCATTTTTCGTCTTTGGTGAAATTTGAATTGTATTTCTTATAATTTTATCCCATTTGCTTACCACTGTCACTAATCTTAATTGGCAACTCACTAGTTAGAATGATGAAAGCTGATATTTTAAATCTTTTTATTTTGGTAGAATTTACATATACAACCTTTTTAAAATACTCTTCTGCATTTTCTTCTCCTCATTTGTGGTTCAATCCAAATGAGTTTTAAATAGTATGGATATAAAAGTATGTTTCTGAACAAAAAGTGAAAAAGTGAAAAAACATTATTTTTAAATTTAAAAGATTCTAGAGCACGATTTTCTTGACCCAATCAATTAAATGAATGACACTTGTTATGCTCTATGAATTTGCCAATTTCATATGAACTAACTTTGTCATCTTTTCCATTGAAAAGATTCATCCAATTCCTATCTTCTTGTTTTACTTTTCACACCACACAATATGATCTCGTGAACATGTCTTTTAAAAAAATATTTAAAACGGAGAAAAAAAGATTTTCATTTTTCAAAAACAATTCTTCTTATAATTCCTTCAACCACCTTGAATTTACATGTGTACTACTCCTAACTTTAGGATATTTTAAGCCTAAATTATGTGCTTATTTTTCATTTAATATAAACACATTTTTTCTGAAAATTATACTATGCATATAAATTTAAAAAAATTATGTATATTTTTACATTGGATTTCTTTGTGTTTTGTTTATTTATTTACTTTTCTGTAAATTAATTTGTTTAACTTTTTTAATGAAAATTCTAACTCCGTTCTTGATTAAAATTAAATAAAAGTTTATCATAAAACCAAAGAGCTATTCAATCAACATAGCCAGGTGTTTTTGGTTAAAAGACAAAGAAGAAAGTTGTGGAAGTTAAATAATAACCCGTGAATGAGGAATCTTACTTTTCTTTGGTACTTGTGACTCTATGCTACCAACTTTTGACCAAGGGTATATTTTGTAAGACCAAAAATATTTTCGTTAATTTTTATTTATTTATTTATTATGTTTGATATATAAATAAAACATATTTATATAAAATTTATGCCATTAATAATTGAGGAGGGATTGAGTATAGGGGTGGTGGGGTAATGGGGATGCATTCTCTATTATTAGTAAATTTTTTATTTTCTAGTGAATACGAGATTTTTGATCAAGATTAAAAGAATCTCATTCATTCCTGCATAATGAATTTCAAGGTGTCTTATTACTTATTTCTTAATTTTGTGCTTTTTTTCTTTTTGGTATATTTTTTGCAGGAATGTATTTAAGAAAAATAGCCAACTAGACCAGCAATCTTTTCCACCAGTGCAATTACTAACACTGGATGATTATGTAAAATCTTCTGCTTCCTCTTTTTTAAAGCTTTCTGCTTTTATTCTTTTTTATATTAGCTTGCACAAACTTTTTAAAAACATTTTCATATTTGTGTAGATTCTTCGAAAATATATTATTTTTGAAGAATTCGATATGTATCTGATGATATTTTTCAAAAGGCCGAGCAATATAGGTTGAAATATAGAAGATTGGTAATTATAATTTCACAATATAATTTTGTGATTCTAAATTGCAATAATATCTATTCGACTCTCTCTTCTATGTTAATTTCAATTTTTCTGATTATAGTATTATGTGAGAATAAGGATGATTTTTTTTATTTTAAAAAAGTAATTTCCCTTGAGAAATAATTTGTTAGTATATGAAAAAGTGGTCCAAGTAAAATTCCAAATAATTTGAATTTTGTGAAGTTGATTGATATAATATTTTTATTTCCCTCTTAATTCCTTTTTTTCTTTTTTTCTTTTGAAGGTTGTGGTGGATAATGGTTTGTTTAATATTACTTTTTCTGTTCCTGGGGGAATGGTCACTGAAATACAATACAATGGGATTGATAATTTATTGGAAGATGGAAACAAAGATGATAATAGAGGGCAAGTCTTTTTTTTTTTTCCTATTATTTATTTCATTTTTTTGAATTTTTTTCTTAGTCATAATATTCGCTTAATTTTGTATACTTGAAAATAAAATTAGGTATTGGGATATTGTTTGGAACAAGCCATCAGAAAAAGGGATTTTTGACAAGTAAGTTTTCTTGTTCTCTCTCTCTATATTTTAATTTCTATAAATTTTGACTCTTAAATTTAATTGGAAAAGAGTCAAATTTAGCGAAGGTAAAAACATTAGGTAATTTGTTTAATCTTTGTGAATAGAATCGTCTTTACTTGTACTCGTAGGAGACAATAAGTGTCTAATCAAATTAGTCGAGTTATATGCAAGCTGGTGATTTTGAAGTTCACATCTTTTTATTTTGACATATTTCGTCAATACATTTCACATTAGAGCTTCGTTAGTGGTAGAAAAAAAATACGAGACATTAACAATAAATCTATTAGTAATTTCAAAGTATAACGAAGGATAAAACTGAACATTTTATGTCATGTATATACAGACTTCATGCAACAGATTTTAAGGTTATTATGGAAGATGAAAATCAAGTGGAGCTTTCATTCACAAGGACTTGGGATTCTTTAAATTCCAAACAACTTTCCATGAATATTGACAAAAGGTGCTAATTTTTGTCCTAATCTTTTATAATTTATTTAAGAGATGCAATATTCGATTTTCACCAATTATTTTTGTAGGTTCATAATATTAAAAGGAATTTCTGGATTTTACTGTTATGGAATTTTGGAACGTTTAGAAGGATGGCCAGATATTGATGTTTACCAGGGAAGAATTGTCTTCAAGCTCAATGAAAATTTGTATGTATTTCCTTATCCTATTGGTCACGTGTTCGAGTCGTGGAAACAGTCACTGATGTCTGTATTTGGGTAGATTGTCTATATCACATTCCTCGAGTTGAGGTCCTTCGCCAAACCCTATTAACACGAAATGTTTTGCGCGCCGAACTGCCAATTTCTTTTTACCCTATTTTTAGTTTCTTTATTTTTTTTTCTTTCTATAAATACTCTTTTTTTCATTAGTTTTTAGTATTTGTTTTTTTTGAAAATAATTAAAGTTAATAATTTTCATTGTTGGGCCAGGTTCCAATATATGGCAATTTCAGATGAACGACAAAGGATTATGCCAACGGCCCATGATCGTGAAATGGGCCAAATACTTGATTATTCCGAAGCTGTTCTCCTTACAAACCCAAACAATCCTTTCATCAAAGGGGAGGTAGATTTCATAATAAATATTAGCTCATTTTAAAGTAATATTATAATTTTTTTGCCTTTAATATCATTTATTTACTCAAAAAATTATGTGTTTTAGGTTGACGATAAATATCAATATTCTTGTGAAAACAAAGATAACCGGGTCCATGGATGGATAAGCCCAACACCACGAACCGGGTTTTGGATGATTACGCCAACGGATGAGTTCAGAACGGGTGGGCCTGTAAAACAAGACCTTACATCTCATACCGGCCCAGTAAATCTAAATGTAAGTGCCCAACTTATATAAATAAGTTAAAATGTGTTACCAAATCAATAGATGTATGACACGTGTATGCTTTTATATTTTTTTAATGAGAATGACTCATACCGTGCCCAAATTTTGGGCACGTTGTGATGTCATGGACTCGCGTGTTCCACTAGCTCGTGGCTGGCTTAAATGCGAGTCCATGACGATGGTTGAATATCTTCTTATTTGGTCTATATAACTTGATTGATCAATAGATCAACTTTTGCCAATCAGAGTCGTTCTTTGATAAATGGTCACACATTCATGATTATTATGCTAAGCGGATTATTCATCGAATACTCACAATTCTTATGAACTTATGTAACAGATGTTCTTTAGTACACATTATGCTGGAGAAGTCTTGGGACTAAAATTTAGAGATGGAGAGCCATGGAAAAAAGTTTTTGGACCTGTTTTTGTCTATATAAACTCACTTTCACCTGATGAACAAGACACTCTCACACTATGGGCTGATGCAAAAGAACAGGTAATTTATCACAACTACTTGATTAAAAACTAACAATAGTCTGCAGATGTATAATATATGTATACCAGCTAGAAAAGGTAAACAATAAATTTGTCCGACTGTAAAGTGCAAACATATGGTTGTCATTTTTTTTCCACTCAAATTTCAAACAGATGTTTATAGAAACAGAAAATTGGCCGTATAGTTTCCCTCTTTCGGAAGATTTTGCTCGAGCTGATCAACGTGGAATTGTAAGTGGCAGATTGCTCGTTCGAGATAGGTACATTTCACATTAAAATTACCCCTTTTATATTTAAAAAAATGACTGATTTGTAAACTGTTCACTAATAAGCTATAATATTTTTTTTGTAGCTATGTTAGCCAAAGCCTTATTATTGCAAACTCAGCTTTTATTGGACTGGCTGCTCCTGGAAATGTTGGATCTTGGCAATTAGAAAACAAGGTCAATTTTTAAATTATGTTATTTTTGCAAATTGCTATCTGTTACTTGAATTGCAAAATTAACCATTTTGTATCTTTGTTCTTTAGGCTTATCAATTTTGGACTCAAACAGATAGTGAGGGCTATTTCTTGATCAAAAATGTCATTCCAGGAAACTATAGTTTATATGCTTGGGTGCCTGGATTTGTTGGAGATTACATGTACGATCCGTACATTATTGTCACTCCTGGTCAGCAAATACGTCTTTCGTTCTTTTTTAAATTGGTACGAAGTTTAGAAAAAAAAAATATTTTTTTAAAACTTATGGGATTAAATATGTCATAAGCTTCTCAGTGTTGGTAAATCGTACCGGAGGGAGTAATGTTTTAATTACTCCTCCATTTACATCAAATAGTGAGGTGATATCTCAAAGTCAGTGTTATTTTTACCTTGATTATTAGACTTTGGTTAGCAAATAAGATATTTGACTTGAAACGTAGCGACAAGCTATGTAGCTCGCACTCTTCAAAATGCTATACTGGATACTCCAAGAGAGATGCATTATTCATGTTCTCGATACTGAAAATCCATTACATTTTGTAGAATTATAGGTTCAGATCTTTGTACCTAAAAAGCCTGCGTGGTACACAAAGCATCTGTACTTATGCAGGGTCATGGAGGACCCATACCTATGGGGTGTGATGTTGGTAGCCTACCTTGATTTCATGTCTCAAATTTAATTTACTGTTGCTCCAAGACTCCCTTTTTGAGATCTTAGTACATATTGAAATTTTTATTGATTGGCTATAAATAATACAAAATTTATTCTACATATTAATATGTTTTTGGATAAAACAGGATCAAGAAAAAGGGTAGAAACTCTTATATATGATGCTCCAAGAAATGGTCCAACATTGTGGGAAATTGGAATTCCTGATAGGACAGGTGCTGAATTCTTCATTCCTGATGCACAACCAGGACTCTTAAATAAATTATATGTTGTGAATAATCAAGAAAGGTTAGCAAGATTTCATTTAAATATCTAAATTTTGTGTCAATTTCATATTGGTTTCTTGAGTTGAGGGTCGGAAACTACCTCTCTACCTTACCAAGGTACAGGTAAGGTCCGCGACCCTACTATACTGGGTATGTTGTTATTGTTGAGAATGGTAATTTGTTTGGTTTTTCAGGTTTAGGCAATATGGATTATGGGATAGGTATACAGAGATATACCCTGACGATGATTTGGTGTTTACTGTTGGATTAAGTAGCTATCAAACAGATTGGTTCTTTGCTCATCTCAATAGATATTTTTACAAGTATGTTCACAACTTCTTTACACCCTTTAGCAACTTTTTATCTTATGTTGCTCGGACACTCCAAAAATGTTGTTGCACTCGTATATCAGATCCTCCAAAAATGCATAATTTTTTGTACAATCCGAAACGTAGCCGGGGATGCTTTTGAATAGTCCAAGCAACATAGCTTTTATCATAGATTTACTTAACATCTTTCATTCTTTAGCATCTTTTATCCTATGTTGCTAGGAACCTCAGAAAAAGTTGCCGCACCTGTGTATTAGATTCATGAAAAATGCATAGCTTTTTGTACGTTCCGTTATGTATCTCGCAATATATTTGAAAAGTCCGAGTGACGACATAGCTTTTATCACTAAAACTTTTCCTTTGCATAATAAGTGAAAGTTCTTAATGTGCTTAATATGATATAATTAGTCAATATTCATGAAAAATATTTTCTCATAACCAAACACTAAAAAATAACTTTTGTCATATCGAACGCACAATTTAGAGAATTTTGATTCTGACTTTAATTTGGTGATATATATAGTGATGATGGAAACAAGACTTATGCACCAACAACATGGCAAGTTCTATTTGATCTTGAAGATGTTGATCAATCATCAAATTATACTCTTCAACTAGCATTGGCCTCAGCACATGAAGCTGAATTGCAAGTATGGACAAATAATCTTTCCAATCATTTTATTTGAAATTGAAAAATAGTCAGTGTTATGAAGTTTCGTCTATGGAATTTGAAACACCATGACAATGACTATATTTTAAAGACAGGGCCCAGTGAACGCTACTTCTACATATTGTATATTCATAGTTTTTTCGACTAATTACTTGTTTGTTCTAACATTTTAGGTTCGATTCAATGATCCAGAAACAGACGCTCCTCACTATACGACAGGGTTGATAGGCAAGGATAACGCGATAGCAAGACATGGTATACATGGAATATACAGGCTATATACTATAAATGTTCCTGGATCTCTCCTTGGTATTGAAACAAATATTATGTATCTCACGCAAAGTAGAGGTGATAAGCCATTTAGAGGAATTATATATGATTATATTCGTCTTGAAGGCCCTTCATATGAAAGCAATTAATCAGAAGTAATTAATATTTGACTTAAGCTTTTAGCTGATATAGAATGGCGAAATTTTTGGGTTATACATGTTGATAGAATTAAAAGGATCAAGTAGAGCCAAAAAAAAGTTGATATTTATTTCTTAATTTACTAATCTTGAATTGTCAAATTAAAATGATTATTGTAGTTTGTTCCTTCTGTTTAAGTTATCATGTTTGACTAATTTGAATTAGCATCGAGTAGGACGACTAAAGGTTTAAAATTGAGAAATTCTTCATCCACATTGGTTCAATCCGAAATCTCTAATTTGAGACGTAGAAAGTATAAGGCAACGAATTTGTGGAACAAAGTTATTATGTTTACTTTGATCGATGTTTTAAAATATATTTTTTCATTAAATTGATATTAAAAAAAATATAGCTTTATGATACTTTTCGTATAATATTGAATATCTAAATTTTAATTATAACATATTAAATTGATCTAATAAAATTATTGTACTTATTAAATACAAATATTCTCTCACATGAATTGACATTTATGGTAAGTTTTTTTTTCCTTCATGAAGCCGCCTTGCTTGGAAAGAATTAATACTAATTTGTCTGCGGTTTTCCTAAAAATAAATAAATAAAGTTCAACTTTCCATTTTACTGTTAAAAAATAAAATAAAATTCCATATTACCTTAACTTATATTTGGAGAAATTAAATAAGGAATATGTCCGTAGTTTACTTTAACAATTTTTACATATTAAGGGCAAGTAAGCTCCTATATATATTTTGTAATTCTTCTCCTTAGAATTTAGAAGACAAGTTCTTGTTTTGTTTCAAGGTTCACAAACTTTTTTCTCACTATTCTTGTGATAATTCTCAATATTATGGGTTTTTATTTAGCATTTAATTACAATGTATAAATTTTGTATATCATACGAATAGTCAGTAGCAACGAAGCTAGAATGTTCAAAACTTTAATTAGTATACATCTCTAAAAAGTTATTTTAAACCTATGTATATAGTATTATTTTCTGTATACGCCACTTCATATCTTTGTTAAGTTGATTTGCAATATAGGTGGTTAAAGTGAATTGATGTATAAATTATCTATATTTTTTAAAGCTTCCTGATCGATAGTCGGCTGATTAAACTCGGTCCAATTGGGAGTAAAACGTTATCTAACAAAGTTGTGGGGCTCGAATTCATGTTTCGAACTAATTTTTTTTTCATGCATGCATGATATATGATAATAATATTCGTGGATTTTCTCTAACATTGATGTTTTTTTCTTTTAATTAATTGCAGTTTTGAAATATGGGTTTTAAAAAGCAAAGCAAAATAGTTTTATATTGGTTTGCTATTATTTTCCAATTGTTCTTGCTTGTCAATGGTTCAAGGGTGCACCATGATAATTGGTACGTACTATTAAAAAAATTAATTAGATAGTCAAATAAAAATATTTATTTATATGTTATATATTTATTTATTTTTAATTTCCCTCTTGTAACTAAATCACAGGAATACATCAGCCAAAGAGAGTCCCAAATTGCAACAAGTTTCTCCTCCTGTTACATTGACGGTCACCAGTCGATATGTAAAAATTTCTTTATTTATGTAATATTATTACTATTTCGATAGTCAAATAATTTTTTTATCACGTGTTATATTTATATTTGTTTAATATTTTAAATTGTTAATCATATATTATCGATTACAATAATCAATTTATATCTTAAAATTTTGAGCTGTGTCACATAAAGTGAAACAATAAGAATAATTAATTAATTTATGAGTTAATTTTTTTAATCTTATTTTATCAGGTGGTAATTGATAATGGCATTGTGCAACTTTCTCTAACTAATCCCACTGGTGCTATTTTTGGAGTTAAATATAATGGCATTGATAATCTCCTTGAACCCTTACAAGAAACACAAAGGGGGTAAGCTACATTTTATTTCCTTTTTATTTTATTTTATAATTTAGAGATTAATAAATATGTTACTGATAATTAATTAAATTAATTCATTTGATTTATTAATTACAACTGCAGATATTGGGATACTGTGTGGAACGGGAAATTTGACACGTAAGATTTTTAATTATTATATATTTTTATCGTAATTTAATTTTCTTCAATTTAATTACATAAAATAGAAGAATTTTCTATACATTTTTCTTGATTTTTTGCAGGCTTTTTGCGTCAAAATTTAGTGTGATATCACAAGATGTTAACAAAGTTGAAGTTTCTTTCCAAAAAACACATGATCCTTTGAATGGTAACAATCCTCCTCTAAATGTTGACAAAAGGTGAGATTTTATTTCATAAAATTAATTAACATAAACTTTTATAATGTAATATATTGAAATAATATGAAAAAAGAAGCTTCGGGAGCCTTGAAACTATAGTAAAATTATTTTCGTGTGACTTATGAATCCGTAAAAGCAGACACTAATGTTTGCATTAGAATAATATGCCTGTATTATATTTCTTGGAGTGCGGCCCCTCTCGGGCTTTGTGTACCGAGCTACCATGAATTGTTATATGAAAGAATGCTGATTTTTTTTTGTATTTTTATGATTTGTGTTATAAAAATAAATATATAGGTATGTGATGCTACGTGGGAGTTCTGGATTTTATTCATATGGAATATTTGAACATTTAAAAGGATGGCCAGCACTAAATTTGGATGAAGCTAGAATTGCTATTAAGCTCAGCAAATCACTGTAAGTTTATTATTAGTAATCTATATATAGATTTATTTATCACCATTCAATTATTAATCTTATAACTCAATGCTTTCAAAAATTTCATGAAATATAGTTTGACCTCTTTATAACAATCATCCTCTATAACAGTCAAAGTTTTTGAAATATTTGGAACCAAATTTCATGTTATGCTATATTATATTTTAGTTTATAACAGTATCTCGCTATAGTAATCATAAAATATTCAGACAAAGATATCGTTATATAATGAGGTTTAACTATGCTTAAAAATTGTAGAGGATTGTATAGATCTCTTCACCATAGATCTGATATCCTCCTCTGTATCAATCATCCTTTATAACAATTTTATTATAATGACCAACGTTTTTCGAACCGTTAGATTTCATTTTATGGCAATTATTTTTATTTTAGGTTTCATTTTATGGCAATATCAGACGATAGACAAAGGATAATGCCATCAGAGGAGGACCGTGCAAGTGGTCAAACACTTGATTTTATAGAAGCTGTTAAAATTACAAATCCATCCAACCCTAGACTCAAAAATGAGGTAACATATTTATTATCGAGTTTACGTTCAATGCATTAATAATGTAAAAAAATTGGAGTAGTCATTATTTTGTGTAAATTAAAGTCTGATATATATGATTGATAAAGTTTTTGTTTGAATAGCGTACGAAATCTGTTGTACTGTCAATGTATATAACTAAAACGTTTTGCTAATTTTAAGTATTTTATTTACCTTTTAGGTTGATGACAAGTACCAATATTCAGACGAGGTTAGAAATATTAAAGTTCATGGGTGGATAAGTGATACTCCACACTTGGGGTTTTGGGTAATTTCACCAAGTTATGAATATTGTAATGGTGGACCTATGAAGCAAGATCTTACCTCTCATGTTGGTCCAACATCTATGGCTGTAAGTATATATATCTTTTTAACTGCAAATTATCTTATAAGTACAAGAAAAAAAATGCGATTAACTTGTATACTCTGATAATATAACAAATTTTTATGTGGTCAATATACAGAAGTCAAACTTCATGAAGAATAAAAATGATGGGTATATTTATATAAGTCAAACTCCATGAAAGTAGAAGTGATAGGTATATTCTTCTAGTACCACGAGACGTATATTGGACGAGCATTTTTGTCGAAAATATGGAACTTATGTACAATGACAATGTTACAAATTTTTACATTGTCAACGTTCTATGAAACTTATTGTTTTGTGTTCATCTTGTTATTCTGCTGTCGTTATTTTATTTTCAATTATGCTTTGATTTCACTTTTTTTGACCAGAGGGTTTATTAGAAACAATCTCTCTATTTTACAAAGATAGAGATCAAGTTTGCGTACGTATACATTCTATCCTCCTCCGATCACCCTACTTTTGTGGGAATTTGCCTTTTTTTTGGCCTTATAATGTTGGAAAAAGGAGACGAATTAGCAAACATATACTAGTTAATTAATATATATAGTTATGATTTAAGTTAATTCCCAATAGTGACAAACCTTTTCCATTAATTAATATACATAGTTATAGTTATTCAGAATTTGTATAATTAAGTTCCCAATTGTATAAATTCAAAATTTGTTTGTATAAATTCAAAATTTGTTTGTATAAATTCAGAATTTTCTAACTGAATAAATCCAGATTTTGTATATGCTTACCCTACCATTTATATAATTATAATATTGATACATTTAATTTGTATAAGTTCTGAAAAATTCTTAAAATGTATAAATACAGAATTTGTATATACTTACCATATTTGTATATTGCCAGCAAATTATACAAACAGATTTGTATAATCGCAGCGAATTATGCAAATGAGTATGCGAATTATACAAACAGTTGTTATAGCTATAGTTACGAAAATTTAATTATCTAAACTATAACTATTTCGGTCTATTAAGATTTTTATAGTAATTATTTATGAAATTTTCACTATAATGTTTGAGCAATCAATTACATCTTTTTTCTACAGATATTTTTCAGTGGGCATTATGCAGGGCCACAATTGGGAGTTTCATTAACAAATGGAGAGGCATGGACTAAAGTTTTTGGGCCTGTATTTTTCTATGTTAATTCAGATTCTAGCAATGATCATACCATACTTTGGGAAGACGCTAAAAGACAGGTAATTATTTAATTAATTAATTGTCAATTTTACTTAATTAAATATTTTTTAAAAAATAAATTCTATGAGTGAATGTACACTAAAAATTTGTCAATTAATTTTGCAGATGAATGAAGAAACAAAAAAATGGCCCTATGATTTTCCTGCATCAGTAGATTATCTCCATGCAAATCAACGTGGCTCAGTTAGTGGTCAATTAATGGTTCATGACTGGTAATTTTTTTTATTTATTCTATAATTAGTGAGTGATTTAACTAAAATCGAGTTTAACGTGTATATACTAGCAATATAAAGAACGAAAAAGAGTAAAGAATACTCAAAATTTATTGAATTTGACTTAAATTTGTCATTTCATTAGTCTATCGGCTAGCTCAGCGCCATCGTTATCTTTTATCTCAAATTTATCGATGAACAATTAAAAAGTTCCAAATATGCCCCTCGTACCAAGTACTAACCACGGAAGCCGCGAAAGGGTATATTTGGACTTTTCATTAATTGTGTAGGGATACTTTTGGATTGCTTAGATGCATGCTTCAAATTATTGCATTTGTTGTTATGTACGTACGTATGATTCTTCGATAGTATATATAATAAGTTAGAAAATTTATAACTTAATAAATGTCTTTTAGGTACATAAACAAAGTTGCTTTTCCTGCATTAAATGCATATATTGGACTTGCAAAACCTGGAGTTGCTGGATCTTGGCAAACTGAGACCAAGGTAATGTCTTTTTTATCTTTCTTTTTTTTTTTAAAAAAAATAATCTTAATTAATTATGATGTTTTATTTATTTATTTATTATTGACAGGATTATCAATTTTGGACTCAAACTGATAATTCTGGTAACTTCAAGATAAATAATGTTAGACCTGGAATTTATGGATTATATTCTTGGGTTCCTGGAGTTATGGGAGATTACAAGTTCTCTTCTAATGTGATCGTCACACAAGGTATTCTGTCTGTTTTATTTTATATAACAGTATTTAATTAAGTGAACATGAAGTTTAAGAGAAAAAAAAGTTACTTTTTACTCATTTTTATAATTTCTCAACTTAAACATGCCATCATGTTTCTGTAATCAGAGATCGAATATTCAAGATTTAAAATTTATGAATTTTAAAATTTAACTTTGAGTTATGTGATTTTAAATTAATATTTTTATATATTAAACAAATAATTGTGCTTCTTTGGTTCTACCTCTGCCATATTTTTAAGGTAAGGAGTTTAATTTAAAGAGTTCTCCAAAATATTGTTTAATTTAATTGAATAAAAAAAAAGTATGATATAATATAGAACTAACAAAAATACTTTTGTATAATACAATGTCTCACGAAAAAAATATTTATTTGGTGCAGGAAAGGACACAAAATTAGGTCAAATAGTTTTTGAAGCTCCAAGAAATGGTCCACCATTATGGGAAATTGGATTTGCAGATAGAACTGCTAATGAATTTTTTATACCTGATCCATTGCCTGGTCTTCAAAATTATTTGTACATTAACACTACTGTACATAAGTAAGTTTCATTAATTAATCCTAATTTTATTCTACACAAAATTACGAGTTCGAGAAAGCAGTCATTAATACTTGCATTAGGATGCTGCGACTCTTCCTCGAACCTTACGTGAACGTGAGATGCTTTATGCATTGGGCTGTCTCTTTTTCTAATTTGATTATCATGATTTGTTGCTAATTACAGGTTTAGACAATATGGTTTATGGGATCGTTACACTGATTTATATCCTAATGGAGATTTAGTGTATAAAGTTGGTGTTAGTGATTTTCGAAAAGATTGGTTCTTTGCCCATGTAAACAGGTATTTAATGTTTCTTTAATTATTTATTTGTCGATTTTTTTTTTAATAATCACTTATAATAATTTCATGTTTTTAATAATTTTTAAAAAATATTAATTGCAGGAGAAATAAGGACAGGAGTTTTTCACCAACAACATGGCAAATTGTATTTGATGTTAAAATAGTGGATTCTAGTGGCACTTATCATCTTCATATAGCTTTGGCTTCTGCATCTTATGCCCATTTGCTAGTATGGAAGCTTCATCTCTTCTCTCATTAATTAACATATTTTATTTTATAAATTTCATGAAGAAATTTTTTTAAAGAAAATTAAAGAAAATCAAATATCAAATGAGTTTAAGTTTTATATATGTATTGAGGGTGTAAGAAAAATACGTTATGAAGTATATTACTAATAGGGATAACAATACTTTTGGTCACGCGCCAGTTATTGATTAATTATGAATTCAATTTTTTGTGATATATGACTCAAACACATTTAACTTTTAGTTAGTTAAAATGTTTGTTATAACTGGTCCATTTTTATGTAGGAAATATAATGTATATATTACCCTCATAAATGGTATAATAGTTAATAGTTCTGAAAATTTGTAAATATGGGGAATCAAGAAAATGCACATTTCAAGTAATTAATCAAAAGTTAAATATACTTAATTAGGTATTACAAAGATTATATTTCAAATTTACTAACAATAGAAGGAACAAAAATGTTATTGAACAATAATGTGTGTGATAAAAATGGTAAGTAACAGCTATAAACCGATTAAAACGATAACTACTATACTTTTTTTTCTATATTATTTTGTCCGTTATATCTTCATAACATAAAGGTAATATATATTTATTTATTTTTCTTAATTTTTATATTTATAGGTGTGGATAAATAATCCATCAATACCAAGGCCATGGTTTGATAGTTCACCAATTGGGATGAGTAATGCAATAGCAAGACATGGAATTCATGGATTATATATGATTTTCAATATTGAATTTCCAGGGACTCAGCTTCATATTGGTGAAAATATAATATATTTGAAGCAGACATCAGCTTATGGCCCTTTTAATGGACTCATGTATGATTATATTTGTCTTGAAGGCCCTTCGACACGATAGGAAAAAGGGGGATTATGCACAATCATTTTTTATTTATTTATAGGTAGTCATATATAGCTTTTTTAGTTTTCATATTATTATTTTTAATAGAATGGATGGTGTTCTCCAGAATAATGTTTTATTTCCTTAGTTTAATAAATTTTTCTCTCTTCATTGGAAGTATTTTGGTTCTGTTTGTTTATTTGTTTGTTTGTCTTAGGTTTAATTTACAGTCTCAACTGTATATTTTCTTTATATATTTAATTTTTAATATGTTTTACTTGAGGGGAGAATCTATCGAAAATAGTCTCTCTATCTTCTCAAGAGGTAGGAATAGCTGTCATACTAGCTAGCTTACTTGATTTGCTTTTACTGTGTTTATTGCATAAGTTTTTGTGTTTCAAACTTCTTGATTTGATTTTTTTTTATGGTTTTGCAAGACTTAAAAAAGAAGCAACTATCTGGACCCAAAACGTGGTGTTCTCTTCAATTTAATGGGCTCCTTCTGGCTTCTTGGCCCAATAAATCACAAAATTAGGGATGTAAAATGGGTGAGTTAGATTAAAATTGAGAATATTAAAATGAATTGAAATAAAAATCGAGTTGGGTCATGACCCGTTTAAATTTACTTTGGGCTCAAATAGGTTGTGCTCAATTGGGATAAAATTCGGGTTGGGTGACCAATCCAATTTGATCCAATTTTAACATATTATTATTATTTACTTTTTATAACCACAATTTGAATTTCAATTCAAAAAAATAAAAATAAAAATTTATAAATGGATAGATTAATCCTAAAAGATATAAAATGTATAGTAATTCATACCTTTAATATGCGAACATATATTTCACCAATGCAAATAAAGAGTCTTAAAACGGGTTGAAATTAGAGATTAAATTTGACTCAATTAAAAATTCTTTTAAAATGGGTTAAGACTTGATTGGGTTGAGATTGAACCCAATATAAATTATCTTGAACCCAACCCTATATTTGAGCTAACTATGACCCATAGGCCATAGTCATTCCAGCTGGCATAAAAAGTAGTAGAACCTCTCAATATTTTCTACTGGCATAAACATGTTAAACCTTTATTGATGAAGGTTGAGAGTAATCTGCCATTGAAGGGAAGAGAGGAGAAGAGAACATAGGAAAGTAAGAGAGAGAGAGAGACGAGAGAAAAGTGAGAAAAGTAGAGAGAGAAAAATATTAGTCTTTTATTCAATACAGCATCACACTAATACATATACACTACATGTGTATTTATTAAGTATTTTGTCTAATTGTTCCACTCACACTTCTAACCAACTTCTAACAACTTTATTAATAAACTTAGTTAGTTTTAACTAACCATTAGCTTGCCTAACTAACTCCTTAGTCAACACTCCTCCTCAAGCTTATGGTTTAAATAAATACAGGACTCCTAGGTGACTTAGGAGTAGTTGATGTTGTGCTTTTCCAAGGCTCTTTGTGAGCAGATCAGCAAGCTGATCTTCAGTGGTGAGTAAACTCAGTTTTCAGGGTTCCTTGACAGATGTTTTCCCTTATAAAATGACAGTCTATGTCTATGTGTTTGGTCCTTTCATGGAAGATTGGATTTACTACAATTTGTATTGCAGACTTGCTGTCACACACCATTCTAACAAGAAGATCAACTTGGATACCAAGTTCTTTGAATAAGCCAATCAACCAAGTTACCTCAGCTGCACAGTTTGCCATGCTCCTGAATTCAGCCTTTGCTGAACTTCTGGAGACTGTCTCTTGTTTCTTAGACTTCCAAGAGATGAGAGCTCCACCAATTTGATTAAATAACCAGTTACAGACCTCCTAGTCTCTAGATATGCACCCCAGTCTGAGTCACAATAGGCAAGAAGTTGATTTGAAGGTACTGCTGGCATGAAGAGTCCAAGGCCTGGTGCTTCTTTAATGTATATTACCACCCTAAGTGCTGCAGCCATGTGAGACTCCTTGGGGCAATGCATATATTGACTCAACTTCTGAACTGAGAATGCCAGGTCAGGTCTGGTCATTGTAAAATAGAGAAGTCTTCCAACTAGCCTCTGATATCTGCCAGGGTCCTTCAGCACAGGATCTGCATGCTCTGCTTTCGGAGGAACCTGCTCATCAAACTTTATAGATGTTAGTTTCAAATTTTGTTCAAGTGGTATACTTGCAAGTTTAGCTCCCCCTAGACCAGCTTCAACTATTAAATCTAATGCATACTTCCTTTGAGATAAGTGTATCCTTTGACTGGATCTGACAACTTCAATTCCTAGGAAGAACTTAAGCTCTCCCAGATCCTTCATCTTAAACTATTTCTGTAGGTCCCTCCTTGTGCAATCTATAAGTGGTTGCCTGTTTTCAGTGGTTAAGAGATCATCTACATAGACCAATACAATCACTATGTCACCCTCAACTTGTCTAGTGAACAAAGTGTAGTCATAGTGGCTTTGAATAAATCCCAGCTATACCAAGGCTTCTATCAATTTCAAGTTCCATTTCCTAGGAGCTTGTTTGAGGCCATAGAGGGACTTGTGGAGTTTGCAGACTTTACCATGCTCCCGCTGTCTTGCAAAACCAGTAGGAATAGTCATGTAGACCTCCTCCAAGAGATCACCATTGAGAAAAGCATTGTGCACATCCATTTGGTGAATGCACCAGCCTTTAGAAGCAGCCAAAGCAATATTGGATCTAACAATAACCATCTTTGCAGCAGGGCTGAATGTCTCACTGTAGTCCAAACCTTCTTGTTGACTGTACCCTTTGGCCACTAGCCTTGTGTAGGTAGAGTAAGAACAAGAAAAATAGGATTAGAAGAGACTTGCAAGTCTTTGAATGGAAAGACATCTTCCTTGAACACTACATTTCTATTTACAAACAGAGAATTGGAGTGCAAATCATATAAAAGATAGCCATTTGTGATAGAAAGTATTCCATCATGACTGCAGGAATGGCTCTAGGTGCAAATTTATCTGGGACCTTTGGACAGGCAGCATAGCATAAGCATCCAAAAGTTCTTATATGTGAGAGAGAAGGGGGTGATGAATGTAACAGTTCAAAGAGAGATTTATAATGAAGAAGTTTGGAGGGAAGTCTATTAAGAAGGTAGAAAGCAGTGGTGACACACTCACCCCAGAATTTCAATGGGATGTAGGGGTTTAGGAACATTTTATTGGTGATACCATAGAAATTAGGCAACTTTGCCAATTTTTTATGTGTGTTAGCCCACAGATTTTTAAGTGCCGGGGGTCCGAGTCAAATTTTCTTGGATTCTTCCATAGTAGCATCCGTAACGACCTAGGGAATGACTCAAGTAGCCCCGGCGGCGCTTTAGAAGGTTTTATTAGCATTTTATTGGCGATGCAATAGGAATTAGGTGATTTTGCCAGTTTTTCGTGTGTGTTAGCCCACAGATTTTTTAGGTGCTGGGGGTCCGGGTCGAAATTTCTTAGATTATTCCATAGTAGAATCCATAACGACTTGGGGAACAACTCCAGTAGCCCGGAGGCACTTTAGAGGGGTTTAAGAGTATTTTATTGGCGACGAAATAGGAATTAAGCGATTTTGCCAGTTTTTCGTATGTGTTAGCCCATAGATTTTTTAGGTGCCGGGGGTCCGGTTGAATTTTATTGGATTATTCCATAGTAGCATCCATAACGATCTAGGGAACGACTCCAGTAGCCCCAACGACACTTTAGAAGGGTTTAAGAGCATTTTATTGGCGACGCAATAGGAATTAGGCGATTTTGTCAGTTTTTCGTGTGTGTTAACCCACGGATTTTTTAGGTGTTGGGGGTCCGGGTCGAATTTTCTTGTATTTTACCATAGTAGCATCTGTAACGACCTAGGGAAGGACTCTAGTAGCCTCGGCGGTGCTTTAGAGGGATTTAAGAGCATTTTATTGGCGACGAAATAGGAATTAGGCGATTTTGCTTGTTTTTCATGTTTGTTAGCCCACAAATGTTTTAGGTGTCAGGGGTTCGGGTCAAACTTTCTTGGATTATTCCATAGTAGCATCCGTAATTACCTAGGGAATGACTCCAGTATCTCCAGCGGTGCTTTAGAGGGGTTTAAGAATATTTTATTGGCGACGCAATAGGAATTATGCAATTTTGCTAGTTTTTCGTGTGTGTTAACCCATAAAATTTTTAGGTGCTGGGGGTTCGGGTCGAATTTTCTTGGATTCTTCTATAGTAGCGTCCGTAATGACCTAGGGAACGACTCCAGTAGCCTCGGCGGCGCTTTTGAGAGGTTTAGGTGTATTTTATTGGCGACACAATACGAATTAGGCGATTTTTCCAGTTTTTTTGTGTTAGCCCATGAATTGTTTAGGTGCCGGGGGTTTGAGTTGAATTTTCTTAGATTCTTCCATAGTAGCATCCGTAACGACCTGGGTTTATTCATGGTAGGTTTCCTAAGTCGAAATTTGGCCCTGAATATGTTGATATTTGGGAAAAATACAACGCTGTTATTTTGTCATGGATTATGAATATTGTGAGGCCAAGTCTGCTCAGCAGTGTAGTATATAGTGATGATACTCACAAAGTGTGGTGTGATTTAAAGGAGAGGTTTGACAAGATTAACGGTGCGCATGTGTTCCACTTCATAAGGAGATTCATAGCCTAAGCCAGGGAACTACTGATTACTACACTACACTTAAGAGTCTATGGAATGAGTTCTACTCCATCATGCCTTGTTCAGGATGCTCCTGTGATGAGTCTAGGAAATTCATAGAACATTATGAGTATCAAAGACTACTTCAATTTCTAATGGGATTAAATGAGTCCTACTCAGCTGTTAGAGGCCAAATTCTGCTTCAAACTTCTACTCCTAACCTAAACAAGGCCTTCTCCCTTATCTTAGATCGTGAAAGTTAGAGAAATCTGATGCATACAAGTTCGGATGCTTCTCTTCATAGAGCTATTGAAAGTACAACTCTGTTCAGTCAGAAAACTTACACTTAGGGGAGTGGTAATTCTGGACATCAACAAGGAGGTGGTGATGGCCAACCAAATAGATGACATTATAACTCTCGATACAAGCCATAATTACAGAAGCCTCAAAAGGTTGTGGTCTTGTGTGAAGTGTGTGGATACAGAGGACACACCAAGGAACAATGCTTCAAAGTTAAAGGCTTTCCTATTGGCCGAAGATCAAAGAAGAAAGGTGGTACCACCAATTCCTATGCTAATCAAGCTGAAATCTCTCAACCTCCTACTACTAGTCTCAATTCCCAGCTTCAACATCTCTCTTCACACAAAATCAGTATCAGTAGATTATGCAAATATTGGCAAAAAGAAGTGAAAATACATGGGAGCACTCAGCTAAAGCAGCTTCTGCAGGTAGTGTCTTGTCTGCCTTAGTCTCCAAATATGTGCCTATTGAATGGATAGTTGATACTAGAGCCACATATCATATGACTGCTAGTCTTCTTGATGTACTTGACACAATTCAACTTGTGCCTAGCTTTGAGAGGAGAGAAGTTCATCTCCCCACTAGTAATGTAGCATCAGTTTCACATACTGGGAGAACAAAAGTACTTGGTAGCCAAAGTATTAGTAATGTGCTATTTGTTCCAGATTTCAAATGTAACCTACTGTCTGTGTCACAACTTACCAAAGAACTTCAGTGTATGGTAGTCTTTTTTCCTGATTTTGGTATTTTTCAGGATCTCTCCAGTGGACTGGTCAGGAGATTGGTAGAGAAGAGCAAGGTGTCTATATCCTCAAGGAAGATCTCATCAACTCAGTCCCAGTTGTTCCTCCTTCAGCACATTCAACAAATACTTCCACTGCTCCATCAAGTCAACTTGAGTCTAGCTCCTTGTGGCATAGAAGATTAGGTCATGCACCTATAGACATAATAAAGAAATCCACGGGTCTTGATATTGTACATACCACTGTGGATTTACCTTGTATTATCTGTCCCTTAGCTAAACAAATTAAGCTTCCATTTCCAACTAGTTCTCATGTTTCTAAGTCTGTGTTTGAACTTGTTCATTGTGATATATGGGGTCCTTACAGAGTACCAACTCATTCTGGAATAAATTACTTTGTTACTATAGTAGATGATTTTTCCAGATTTACTTGGTTATTTCTCATTACCTCTAAAGCTGACACTATAGTGGTTCTAAGAAAGTTTTTTGCACAGGTTCACAACCTCTTCTCTACTACAGTTAAAACTTTTAGGACTGATAATGGTAGTGAGTTTCTCAGTCATGATTTCCAGTCTCTACTATCTACTCTTGGTATCCTTCATCAGAGTATATGTGTCTATACACCTTAACAAAATGGTGTTGCTGAAAGGAAACATAGAACTATTTTCGATATGGCTAGAGCACTTAGGTTTTTTCGTATGTGTTAGCCCACAGATTTTTTAGGTGCCAGGGGTTTGGGTCGAATTTTCTTAGATTCTTCCATAGTAGCATTCGTAACGACCTGGAGAATGACTCCAGTAGCCCCGACAGCGCTTTTAAGGGGTTTAGGAGTATTTTATTGGCGACGCAATAGGAATTAGGCAATTTTGCCAATTTTTTGTGTGTTAGCCCACTGATTTTTTTGGTGCCGGAGGTTCGGGTTGAATTTTCTTGGATTCTTCCATAGTAGAATCTGTAACGACCTAGGGAATGACTCTAGTAGCCCCGATGGTACTTTTGAGGGGATGGAGAGTATTTTATTTGCGAAGCAATACAAATTAGGTATTTTGCTAGTTTTTCGTGTGTGTTAGCACACAGATTTTTTAGGTGCTGGAGGTTTGGGTTGAATTTTCTTGGATTCTTCTATAGTATCATCCGTAACGACCTGGGAAACGACTCCAGTAGCTCCGATGATGCTTTTGAGGGGTTTAGGAGTATTTTATTGGCGACGCAATAGGAATTAGGCAATTTTGCCAGTTTTTTGTGTGTGCTAGCCCACAGATTTTTTTGGTACCGGGGGTCTGGGTTGAATTTTATTGGATTCTTTCACAGTACATCTCCAATGACCTAAGGAATGACTCCAGTAGCCCCGACAGTGCTTTAGAGGGTTTAGAAGCATTTTATTAGTGACGCAATATGAATTAGGTGATTTTGCTAATTTTTCGTGTGTGTTAACCCACAGATTTTTTAGGTGTCGATGGTTCGAATTGAATTTTCTTGGAATTTTTCATAATAGCATCCGTAACAACCTAGGTAACAATTCCAGTAGCCCCATCTACTGGATTCTTTCACGTCGCCAATAAAATACTCCTAAACCCTTCTAAAGCATCGTCGCGGCTATTGGAGTCGTTCCCTAGGTCGTTTTGGACGCTACTATGGAAGAATCCAAGAAAATGTAACCCGAACCCCCGGCACCTGAAAAATCTGTGGGCTAACACACACGAAAAACTGGCAAAATTGCCTACTTCCTATTTTGTTGCCAATAAAATGCTTCTAAACCCCTCTAAAGCACCGCTGGAGCTACTAGAGTCATTGTCAAGTCGTTACGAACGCTACTATGAAAGAATCCAAGAAAATATGACCCGGACCCCCGACACCTAAAAAATATATGGGTTAACACACACAACAAACTGACAAAATTGCCTAATTCCTATTGCATCGCCAATAAAATGCTCCTAAACCCTTCTAAAGTGCCACTGGGTCTACTGGAGTCATTCCCTAGGTCGTTACGGATGCTACTATGGAAGAATCCAACAAAATTCGACCCAGATCCCCGGTACCTAAAAAATCCGTGGGCTAACACACACAAAAAACTGGCAAAATATCCTAATTCCTATTTCGTTGCCAATAAAATGCTCCTAAATCCTCTAAAGCACCGCCGGGGCTACTGGAGTCGTTCCCCAGGTCATTATGAACGCTAGTATGGAAGAATCCAAGAAAATTCAACCCGAACTCCCTGGCATTTAAATAATCTGTGAGCTAACATACATGAAAAATTGGCAAAATCGCCTAATTCCTATTTCGTCGCTAATAAAATGGTCCTAAACCCTTCCAAAGAGTTGTCGGGGCTACTGGAGTCGTTCCAAGGTCGTTAAGGACGCTACTATTGAAGAATCCAAGAAAATTCGACCCAAACCCTGGCACCTAAAAAATACGTGGGCTAACACACATGAAAAATTGGCAAAATCGCCTAATTTCTATTTTGTTGATAATAAAATACTTCTAAACCCCTCTAATGCGCCTCTAGAGCTACTGGAGTCGTTACCTAGGTCGTTATGGACTCTACTATGGAAAAATCCAAGAAAATTCGACCCGGACCCATGGCACATAAAAAATCCGTGGGCTAACACACACGAAAAACTAGCAAAATCGCCTAATTCCTATTTCGTCGCCAATAAAATGCTCTTAAACCCCTCTAAAGCACCGCCGAGGCTATTGGAGTCTTTCCCTAAGTCGTTACAGAGCTACTATGGTAGAATCCAAGAAAATTCGACCCGGATCCCTAACACCTAAAAAATCCGGAGGTTAACACCCATGAAAAACTGGTAAAATCGCCTAATTCCTATTGCGTCGCCAATAAAATGCTCTTAAACCCTTCTAAAGCGTCGCTGGTGCTACTGGAGTCGTTTCCTAGGTCTTTACGGATGCTACTATGGAATAATCCAATAAAATTCAACTGGACCCCCGACACCTAAAAAATTCGTGGGTTAACACACACAAATAACTAGCAAAATCGCCTAATTCCTATTGCATCGCCAATAAAATACTCCTAATCCCTTTTCAAGCGCCACTGGGGATACTGGACTCTTTCCCTAGGTCGTTACGAATGCTACTACAGAGTAATCCAGGAAAATTCAACCTCAACCTTGGCACTTAAAAAATCTGTGGGCTAACACACATGAAAAACTGGAAAAATTGCCAAATTCCTATTGCGTTGCCAATAAAATGCTCCTAAACCCTTCTAAAGCGCCGCCGAGGTTACTAGAGTCGTTCCCTAGGTCGTTACGGACATTAATATGGAAGAATCCAAGAAAATTCGACCCGGACCCCCGACACCTAAAAAATCTGTGGGCTAACACACACGAAAAATAGGCAAAATCGCCTAATTCCTTTTGCGTTGCCAATAAAATGCTCTTACACCCTTCTAAAGCACCACTGGGCTACTAGAGTCATTCCCTAGGTCATTACGGACGCTACTATGGAAAAATCTAAAAAAATTTGATCCGAACCCCCGGCACCTAAAAAATTGTTGGGTTAACACAAATAAAAAACTGGCAAAATCACCTAATTCCTATTGCATCGTCAATATAATGCTGCTAAACCCCTCTAAAGCGCCGCCGGGGCTACTGGAGTCATTCCCAGGTCGTTACGAATGCTACTATGGAGGAATCCATGAAAATTCGATTCGGACCCCCGACACGTATAAAATTTGTGGGCTAACACACATGAAAAACTGGCAAAATCACCTAATCGCTATTACGTCGCCAATAAAATGCTCCTAAACCCTTCTAAAGCGCCGCCGGGGCTACTGGAGTCGTTCCCTAAGTCGTTATGGACGTTACTATAGAAGAATCCAAGAAAATTCAACCCAGAACCCCCGGCACCTGAAAAATCCGTGGGCTAACACACACGAAAAACTGACAAAATTGCCTAATTCCTATTTCATTGCCAATAAATAGTCTTAAACCTCTCTAAAGCACCTCCGGGGCTACTGGAGTCATTCCCCAGGTCGTTATGGATGCTATTATGGTAGAATCTAAGAAAATTTGACCTGAACCCCCGACACCTAAAAAATCCGTGGGCTAACACACATGAAAAACTGGCAAAATTTCCTAATTCTTATTGCGCCACTAATAAAATGCTCCTAAACCCTTCTAAAGCACCGCCGGGCCTACTGGAGTCATTCCCTAGGTCATTAAAGACGTTACTATAGAATATTCAAAGAAAATTCTACTTGGACCCTCGGCACGTAAAAAATCTGTTGGCTAACACACACAAAAAACTGGCAAAATTGCCTAATTCTTGTTGCATCGCCAATAAAATGCTCCTAAACCCCTCTCATTCGCCTCCGGGGCTACTGCAGTCGTTTCCTAGGTCGGTGCGGATGCTATTATGTAAGATTCCAAAATAATACGTCCCGGAAACCCGACACCTAAAAAATTTGTGGACTAACACATACGAAAAACTGGCAAAATCGCCTAATTCCTATTGCATCGCTAAAAAATGCTCCTAAACTCTTCCAAAGGGCTGTCGGGGCTACTGGAGTTGTTCTCTAGGTCGTTACAGACGCTACTATGGAAGAATCTAATAAAATTCGACACGGACCCCAGGCACCCAAAAAATTTGTGGGCTAACACACACGAAAAACTGGCAAAATTGCCTAATTCCTATTTTGTTGTCAATAAAATGCTTCTAAACCCCTTTAAAGCGCTATCGGGCTATTAGAGTCGTTCTCCAGGTCGTAACGAACGCTACTATGGAAGAAACCAAGAAATTTCGACCCGGATCCCCAGCACCTAAAAAATATGTGGGCTAACACACACGAAAAACTAGCAAAATTGCCTAATTCCTTTTGCATCGCCAATAAAATGCTCCTAAACCCTTCTAAAGTACCGCTAAGGCTACTAGAATCATTCCCTAGGTCGTTATGGATGATACTAAGGAAGAATTCAAGAAAATTCGACCCGGACCCCAGCACCTTAAAAATCTGTTGCTAATACACACGAAAAATTGGCAAAATCATCTAATTTCTATTGCGTCGCAAATAAAATGCTCCTAAATCTTTCTAAAGTGCCACTAGGGCTACGGAAGTCATTCCCTAGTTCATTACGGACTCTACTATGGAAGAATCTAAGAAAATTCGACCCAGACCCCCGGCATCTAAAAAATCTGTGGGCTAACACATACGAAAAACTAGCAAAATCATCTAATTCCTATTGCGTCGCCAGTAAAATGCTCCTAAACCTTTCTAAAATGCCACAGGGGCTACTGGAGTCATTCCCCAGGTCGTTACGAATGCTAGTATGGAAGAATCTAAGAAAATTCAACCCGAACCCCCGACACCTAAAAAATCGGTGGGCTAACACACATGAAAAACTACAAAATCACCTATTTCCTATTGCGTCGCCAATAAAATGCTCCTAAACACTTCCAAAGCATTGCCGGGGCTACTAGAGTCCTTTTATAGGTCGTTACGGACGCTACTATGGAAGAATCCAAGAAAATTCGACTCGGATCCCTGGCACCTAAAATATATGTGGGCTAACACAAACGAAAAACTGGCAAAATTGCCTTATTCCTATTTCGTTGCCAATAAAATGTTCCTAAACCTCTCTAATGCACCTCCGGGGCTACTAGATCATTCCCTAGGTCGTTACGGAATCTACTATGGAAGAATCCAAGAAAATTCGTCTCGTACCCTCGGCACATAAAAAATTCGTGGGCTAACACACACGAAAAACTGGCAAAATCACCTAATTCCTATTTTGTCACCAATACAATACTCCAGAACCCCTGTAAAGTGCTGTTGGGGCTACTGAAGTCGTTTCCCAGGTCGTTACGGATGCTACTATGGTAGAATCCAAGAAAATGTGACCCGAACCCCCGGCTCCTATAAAATTGGTGGGCTAACACACTCAAAAAACTAGCAAAATTGCCTAATTCCTATTGCATCGCCAATAAAATGCTCCTAAACCCCTTTAAAGCACCTCCGGGGCTACTAGATTTATTCCCTAAGTCATTACGGATGCTACTATTGAAGAATCAAAGAAAATTCGGCCCGAATCTCTAGCACTTAAAAAATCTGTGGGCTAACACACACAAAAAACTGGCAAAATTACCGAATTCATATTGCGTCGCCAATAAAATACTCCTAAACCCCTTAAAAGCACCGTCGGGGCTACCAGAGTCATTCCCCAGATCGTTACGAATGCTACTATAGAACAATCCAAGAAAATTAGACCCAAACCCGTGGCACTTAAAAAATCCGTGGGCTAACACATAAAAAAATCTAGCAAAATCGCCTAATTCGTATTGCGTCGCCAATAAAATACTCCTAAACCCCTCAAAAGCGCCGATGGGGCTACTAGAGTTGTTCCCTAGGTCATTACAGATGCTAGGATAGAAGAATCTAAGAAAATTCGAACCGAACCTTCGGCACCCAAAAAATCTGTGGGCTAACACACACAAAAAACTGGCAAAATCGCCTAATTCCTATTGCGTCGCCAATAAAATACTCCTAAACCCCTCTAAAGCGCCGCCGGGGCTACTGGATTCGTTCCCTAGGTTGTTACGAAAGCCACTATCAAAGAATCTAAGAAAATTTGACCAGAATCTCTGGTACCTAAAAATTCTGTGGGCTAAAACATGAAAAACTGGCAAAATCGCCTAATTCGTATTGCGTCGACAATAAAATACACATAAACCCCTCAAAAGTGACGCCGGGGCTACTGGAGTCATTCCCTAGGTCTTTACGCATGCTACTATTGTAAAATCCAAGAAAATTCGACCCGAACCTTCAGCACCTAAAAAATTCGTGGGCTAACACACAAAAAAACTAACAAAATTGCCTAATTCCTATTGTATCGTCAATAAAATACTCCTAAACCCTTCAAAAGCATCGTCGGAGCTACTAGAGTTGTTCCCTAGGTCATTACGAATGCTACTATGGAAGAATCCAAGAAAATTCAACACAAACCCCAGCACCTAAAAAATCGGTGGGCGTTCACATACGATAAACAGGCAAAATTGCCTAATTTCTATTGCATCGCCAATAAAATGCTCTTAAACCCCTATAAAGTGCCACCAGGGCTACATAAGTCATTTCCTAGGTCATTACGGACGCTACTATGGAAAAATCCAAGAAATGTTGACCCATACCCTCGGCACCTAAAAAATCTGTGGGTTAACACATATGAAAAATTGGCAAAATAGCCTAATTTCTATTGCGTCGCCAATAAAATGCTCCTAAACCCCTCTAAAGCACCGCAGGGGATACTGAAGTCGTTCCCTAGGTCATTACGGATGCTACTATGGAAGAATCGAAGAAAATTCGACCCGGACCCCTGGCAACTAAAATATCTGTGGGTTAACACACATGAAAAATTGGGGAAATCACCTAATTTCTATTGCGTCACCAATAAAATGCTTCTAAACCCCTCTAAATCACCGTCAGAGCTACTCGAGTCATTTCTAGGTCGTTAAGGACGCTACTATAGAAGAATCCAAGAAAATTTGACCCGTACCTCCGGCACCTAAAAAATCCGTGAGCTAACACACACAAAAAACTGGCAAAATCTCCTAATTCCTATTGCGTTGCCAATAAAATGCTCCTAAACCATTTTAAAGCGCCGCCGGGGATACTGAAGTCGTTCCCAAAGTCGTTACGGATGCTATTATGGAAGAATCCAAGAAAATTCGACCCGTACCTCCGGCATCTAAAAAGTTCGTGGGCTAACACACATGAAGAACTTGCAAAATTGCCTTATTTCTATTTCGTTGCCAATAAAATACTCCTAAACCCTTCTAAAGCGCTGCCGGGGCTATTGAGTCGTTCACTAGGTCGTTATGGACGCTACTATGGAAGAATCCAAGAAAATTCAACCCGGACCCCGGCACCTAAAAAATCCGTGGGCTAACAACACACACGAAGAATTGGCAAAATCGCCAAATTCCTATTTCGTGGTAAATAAAATGCTCCTAAACCCTTCTAAAGCGCCGTCGGGGCTACTGGAATCATTCCCTAGGTCGTTATAGACGCTACTATGAAGAATCCAAGAAAACTCGACCCAAACCCCCGGCACCTAAATAATTCGTGTGCTAACATACACGAAAAACTGGCAAATTCACCTAATTCCTATTTTGTTGCCAATAAAATGCTCCTAAACCCTTCTAAAGAGCCGCCGAGGCTACTGGATTCATTCCCTAGGTCGTTAAAGATGCTACTTTGGAAGAATCCAAGAAAATTTGATCCAGATTCCCAGCACCTAAATAATTTGTGGGCTAACACACACGAAAAACTGGCAAATTCGCCTAATTCCTATTTCGCTGCTAATAAAATACTCCTAAACCCCTCTAAAGCGCTGCCGGGACTACTAGAGTCGTTCCCCTGGTCATTATGAACTCTAATATCGAAGAATCCAAGAAAATTCAACCCAGACCCCAGGCACATACAAAATCTGTGGGCTAACACACACGAAAAACTGGCAAAATTGCCTAATGCTTGTTACATCGCCAATAAAATGCTCCTAAACCCCTCTAATGCACCTCCGAGGATACTGATGTCGTCACCTAGGTCGTTAAGGATGCTATTATGTAAGAATCAAAAAAAATTCGACCTGGATGCCCGACACCTAAAAAATTTGTGGGCTAACACACACGAAAGACTTGCAAAATCGCCTAATTTCTATTTCATTGCCAATAAAATGCTCCTAAACCCCTCTAAAGCACCTCCGGGGCTACTGGATTCATTCCCTAGGTCGTTACAGATGCTACTATGGTAGAATCCAAGAAAATTCGTCCCGAAGCCCCGGCACCTAAAAAATCCATGGGCTAACACACATGAAAAACTTGCAAAATTGCCTAATTCTTATTGTGTCGCCAATAAAATGCTCCTAAACCCTTGTAAAGTGCCGTCGGGGCTACTGGAGTCGTTCCCCAAGTTGTTACGGACGCTACTATAAAATAATCCAAGAAAATTCGACCTGGACCACCGGAACCTAAAAAATCTGTTGGCTAACACACACAAAAACTGGCAAAATAGCCTAATTCTTGTTGCATCGCCAATAAAATGCTTCTAAATCCCTCTAATGCACCTATGGGGATACTGATGTCATTCCCTAGGTCGTTAGGGATGCTAATATGTAATAATCAAAAAAAATTGGACCCGAATGCCTGACACCTAAAAAATTCGTGGGCAAACACAAACGAAAAATTGACAAAATGTGTCGCCAATAAAATGATTCTAAACCCTTTTAAAGCGCCGCCGGGGCTACTGTAGTCGTTCCCTAGGTAATTACGGATGCTATAATGGAAGAATCCAAGAAAATTTGACCCCGACCCCCGCCAACTAAAAATTCTGTGGGCTAACACAAACGAAAAACTGGCAAAATTGCCTAATTCCTATTTCGTTGCCAATAAAATGCTTCTAAACCCCTTTAAAGCGCCGCCGAGGCTACTGGAGTCGTTCCCCAGGTCATTACAAACTCTACTATGGAAGAATTCAAGAAAATTCGAACCGGACCCCCAACACTTACAAAATCTGTGGGCAAACACACACGAAAACTTGGCAAAATCGTCTAATTCCTATTGCGTCGCCAATAAAATACTTCTAAACCCTTCGAAAGCGCCGTCGGGGCTACTAGAGTTGTTCACTAGGTCATTACGGATGCTACTATGGAAGAATCCAAGAAAATTTGACCCGAACCCCCGGCACCTAAAAATTCTGTGGGCTAAAACACACGAAAAACTGACAAAATCTCCTAATTCCTATTGCGTCGCCAATAAAATGATCCTAAACCCTTCTAAAACACCGCTGGAGCTACTGGAGTTGTTCCTAGGTCGTTACGAATGCTACAATAGAAGAATCCAAGGAAATTCGACCCGGACCCCGACACCCAAAAAAATCTGTGGGCTAACACACTAAAAACTGGCAAAATCGCCTAATTCTTATTGCGTCGCCAATAAAATGCTCCTAAACCCTTCTAAAGCACCGTCGGGGCTACTGGAGTCGTTCCCTAGGTCTTTAAGGATTCTACTATGGAAGAATCTAAGAAAATTCAACTCGGACCCCCGACACCCAAAAAATCCGTGGGCTAACAAACACGAAAAACTTGCAAAATCGCCTAATTCCTATTTCGCTGCCAATAAAATGCTCCTAAACCTCTCTAAAGCACCACCGAGACTATTGGAGTCGTTCCCCAGGTCATTATGAACGCTACTATCGAAGAATCCAAGAAAATTCAACCCATACCCTAGGCACCTCCAAAATCTGTGGGCTAACACACACAAAAAACTGGCAAAATTGCCTAATGCTTGTTGCATCGCCAATAAAATGCTCCTAAACCCCTCTAATGCACCTCCGAGGATACTGGTGTCGTTCCCTAGGTCGGTAAGGATGCTATTATGTAAGAATCAAAAAAGATTCGACCTGGATGCCCGACACCTAAAAAATCCGTGGGCTAACACACACGAAAAACTGGCAAAATCGCCTAATTCCTATTTCATTGCCAATAAAATGCTCCTAAACCCCTCTAAAGCACCTCCGGGGCTACTGGATTCATTCCCTAGGTCGTTACAGATGCTACTATGGTAGAATACAAGAAAATTCGTCCCGAACCCCCGACACCTAAAAAATCCATGGGCTAACACACATGAAAAACTGGCAAAATTGCCTAATTCTTATTGCGTCGCCAATAAAATGCTCCTAAACCCTTCTAAAGTACCGTCGGGGCTATTGGAGTCGTTCCCCAAGTTGTTACGGACGCTACTATAAAATAATCCAAGAAAATTCGACATGGACCACCGGAACCTAAAAAATCTGTTGGCTAACACACACAAAAAACTGGCAAAATAGCCTAATTCTTGTTGCATCGCCAATAAAATGCTTCTAAATTCCTTTAATGCACCTACGGGGATACTGATGTCGTTCCCTAGGTCGTTAGGGACGCTAATATGTAATAATCAAAAAAAATTGGACCCGAATGCCTGACACCTAAAAAATTCGTGGGCAAACACAAACGAAAAATTGACAAAATGTGTCGCCAATAAAATGATTCTAAACCCTTTTAAAGCACCGCCGGGGCTACTGTAGTCGTTCCCTAGGTAATTACGGACGCTACAATGGAAGAATCCAAGAAAATTCAACCCCGACCCCCTTCAACTAAAAAATCCGTGGGCTAACACAAACGAAAAACTGGCAAAATTGCCTAATTCCTATTTTGTTGCCAATAAAATGCTTCTAAACCCCTTTAAAGCGCCGCCGAGGCTACTGGAGTCGTTCCCCAGGTCATTACAAACGCTACTATGAAAGAATCCAAGAAAATTCGAACCGGACCCCCAACACTTACAAAATCTGTGGGCAAACACACACGAAAAACTTGCAAAATCGTCTAATTCCTATTGCGTCGCCAATAAAATACTTCTAAACCCTTCGAAAGCGCCGTCGGGGCTACTAGAGTTGTTCACTAGGTCATTACGGATGCTACTATGGAAGAATCCAAGAAAATTCGACCCAAACCCCCGGCACCTAAAAATTCTGTGGGCTAACACACACGAAAAACTGACAAAATTGCCAAATTCCTATTGCGTCGCCAATAAAATGATCCTAAACCCTTCTAAAACACCGCTGGAGCTACTGGAGTCGTTCCCAGGTCGTTACGAATGCTACAATACAAGAATCAAAGGAAATTCGACCCGGACCCCGGCACCCAAAAAATCTGTGGGCTAACACACTAAAAACTGGCAAAATCGCCTAATTCTATTGCGTCGCACATAAAATGCTCCTAAACCCCTCTAAAGCGCCGCCGGGGCTACTGGATTCGTTCCCTAGGTTGTTACGAAAGCCACTATCGAAGAATCTAAGAAAATTCGACCCGAATCTCCGGTACCTAAAAATTCTGTAGGCTAAAACATGAAAAACTAGCAAAATCGCCTAATTCGTATTGCGTCGACAATAAAATACACATAAACCCCTCAAAAGTGACGTAGGGGCTACTGGAGTCATTCCCTAGGTCTTTACGGATGCTACTATTGTAAAATCCAAGAAAATTCAACCCAAACCTTCAGCACCTAAAAAATTCGTGGGCTAACACACACGAAAAACTTGCAAAATCGCCTAATTCCTATTTTTCTACCAATAAAATGCTCCTAAACCTCTCTAAAGCACTACCGAGACTATTGAAGTCGTTCCCCAGGTTATTATGAATGCTACTATCAAAGAATCCAAGAAAATTCAACCCATACCCTAGGCACCTACAAAATGTGTGGGTTAACACACACAAAAAACTGGCAAAATTGCCTAATGCTTGTTGCATCGCCAATAAAATGCTCCTAAACCCCTCTAATGCACCTCTGAGGATACTGATGTCATCACCTAGGTCGTTAAGGATGCTATTATGTAAGAATCCAAAAAAATTCGACCTGGATGCCCGACACCTAAAAAATCTGTGGGCTAACACACACGAAAAACTTGCAAAATCGCCTAATTCCTATTTCATTGCAAATAAAATGCTCCTAAACCCCTCTAAAGCACCTCCGGGGCTACTGGATTCATTCCCTAGGTCGTTACAGATGCTACTATGGTAGAATCCAAGAAAATTCGTCCCGAAGCCCCGACACCTAAAAAATTCATGGGCTAACACACATGAAAAACTTGCAAAATTGCCTAATTCCTATTGTGTCGCCAATAAAATGCTCATAAACCCTTCTAAAGTGTCGTCGGGGCTACTGGAGTCGTTCCCCAAGTTGTTACGGACGCTACTATAAAATAATCCAAGAAAATTCGACCTGGACCACCGGAACCTAAAAAATCTGTTGGCTAACACACACAAAAAACTAGCAAAATAGCCTAATTCTTGTTGCATCGCCAATAAAATGCTTCTAAATCCCTCTAATGCACCTATGGGGATACTGATGTCATTCCCTAGGTCGTTAGGGATGCTAATATGTAATAATAATAAAAAAATGGACCCGAATGCCTGACACCTAAAAAATTCGTGGGCAAACACAAACGAAAAATTGACAAAATATGTCGCCAATAAAATGATTCTAAACCCTTTTAAAGCGCCGCCGGGGCTACTGTAGTCGTTCCCTAGGTAATTACGGACGCTACAATAGAAGAATCTAAGAAAATTTGACCCCGACCCCCGGCAACTATAAAATCTGCGGGCTAACACAAACGAAAAACTGGCAAAATTGCCTAATTCCTATTTCGTTGCCAATAAAATGCTTCTAAACCCCTTTAAAGCGCCGCCGAGGCTACTAGAGTCGTTCCCCAGGTCATTACGAACTCTACTATGGAAGAATTCAAGAAAATTCGAACCGGACCCCCAACACTTACAAAATCTGTGGGCAAACACACACGAAAACTTGGCAAAATCGTCTAATTCCTATTGCGTCGCCAATAAAATACTTCTAAACCCTTCGAAAGCGCCGTCGGGGATACTAGAGTTGTTCACTAGGTCATTACGAGTGCTACTATGGAAGAATCCAAGAAAATTCGACCCGAACCCCCGGCACCTAAAAACTCTGTGGGCTAACACACACGAAAAACTGACAAAATCGCCTAATTCCTATTGCGTCGCCAATAAAATGATTCTAAACCCTTCTAAAACACCACTGGAGCTACTAGAGTCATTCCCAGGTCGTTACGAATGCTACAATGGAAGAATACAAGGAAATTCGACCCGGACCCCGGTACCCAAAAAATCTGTGGGCTAACACACTAAAAACTGACAAAATCCCCTAATTCTTATTGCGTCGCCAATAAAATGCTCCTAAACCCTTCTAAAGAACCGTCGGGGATACTGTAGTTGTTCCCTAGGACTTTAAGGATTATACTATGGAAGAATCTAAGAAAATTCAACTCGAACCCCCGACACCTGATAAATCTGTGGGCTAACACACACGAAAAACTTGCAAAATCGTCTAATTCCTATTTCGTTGCCAACAAAATGCTCCTAAACCCCTCTAAAGCGCCTAGAGAGCTGCTGGAGTCATTCCCCAGGTCGTTACACACACTTCTATTGTAGAATCCAAAACAATTTGACCCGGGCCCTCGTTACCCAAAAAATTTGTGGGCTAACACACGAAAACCTGGCAAAATAGCCTAATTCCTATTACGTCGCCAATAAAATGCCCTAAACCTTTCTAAAGCGCTGCCGGGGCTACTGGAGTCGTTCCCTAGGTCGTTATGGACGCTACTATGGAAGAATCCAAGAAAATTCGACCCACACCTCCGACACCTAAAAAATCTGTGGCCTTACACACACGAAAAACTAGCAAAATTACCTAATTCCTATTGCATTGCTAATAAAATACTCGTAAACCCCTGAAAAGCGTTATCAGGGCTATTAGAGTCGTTCCCTGGGTATTTACGGATGCTACTATAGAAGAATCCAAGAAAATTTGACCCAAACCCCCGACACCTAAAAAATCCATGGGCAAACACTCACGAAAAACTAGCAAAATCTCCAAATTCCTATTGCGTCGCCAATAAAATGCTTCTAAACCCTTCTAAAGTGCTGCAGGGGCTACCAGAGTCGTTTCCTAGGTCGTTACGGACGCTACTATGGAAGAATCCAAGAAAATTCGACCCGTACCTCCGGCACCTAAAAAATCCGTGAGCTAACACACACAAAAAACTGGCAAAATCTCCTAATTCCTATTGCGTTGCCAATAAAATGCTCCTAAACCATTTTAAAGCGCCGCCAGGGATACTGAAGTCGTTCCCAAAGTCGTTACAGATACTACTATGGAAGAATCCAAGAAAATTTGACCCGTACCTCCGGCACCTAAAAAGTCCGTGAGCTAACACACACAAAGAACTTGCAAAATTGCCTTATTCTATTTCGTTGCCAATAAAATACTCCTAAACCATTCTAAAGCGCTTCCGGGGCTATTGAGTCGTTGCCTAGGTCGTTATGGACGCTACTATGGAAGAATCCAAGAAAATTCAACCCGGACCCCCTGCACCTAAAAAGTCCGTGGCCTAACACACATGAAGAACTTGCAAAATCGCCTTATTTCTATTTTGTTGCCAATAAAATACTCCTAAACCCTTCTAAAGCGCTGCCGGGGCTACTAAGTCGTTACCTAGGTCGTTATGGATGCTACTATGGAAGAATCCAAGAAAATTCAACCCGTACCCCCGACACCTAAAAAATTCGTGGGCTAACAACACACACGAAGAACTGGCAAAATCGCCAAATTCCTATTTCGTTGTAAATAAAATGCTCCTAAACCCTTCTAAAGCACCGTCAGGGCTACCAAAATCGTTCCCTAGGTCATTACAGATGCTACTATGAATAATCCAATGAAACTCGACCCAAACCCCCGGCACATAAATAATTCGTATGCTAACATACACGAAAAACTGGCAAAATCACCTAATTCCTATTTCGTTGCCAATAAAATGCTCTTAAACCCTTCTAAAGAGCCACCGGGGCTACAAGAGTCATTCCATAGGTCGTTACGGACGCTACTTTGGAAGAATCCAAGAAAATTTGATCCAGACTCCCGGCACCTAAAAAGTCCGTGGGCTAACACACATGAAGATCTGGCAAATTAGCCTAATTCCTATTTCGTTGCCAATAAAATGCTCTTAATCCCCTCTAAAGCGCTGCCGGGGCTACTGGAGTCGTTCCCCCGGTCGTTACGGATGCTACTATAGAAGAATCCAAGAAAATTCGACCCGTACCTTTGGCACCTAAAAAATCCGTAGGCTAACACACACGATGAACTGACAAAATTGCCTAATTCCTATTTCATTGCCAATAAAATACTCCTAAACCCTTCTAAAGCACTGTTGGGGCTAATGGAGTCGTTCCCTAGGTCGTTACAGACGCTACTATGAAAAAATCCAAGAAGATTCAACCCAAACCCCCGACACCTAAAAAATCCGTGGGCTAACAACACACACGAAGAACTAGCAAAATCGCCTAATTCCTATTTCATTGCCAATAAAATACTCCTAAACCCTTCTAAAGCGCCTGCTGGGGCTAATGGAGTCATTCCCTAGGTCGTTACGGACGCTACTATGAAAGAATCCAAGAAGATTCAACCCAAACCCACGACACCTAAAAAATCAGTGGGCTAACAACACACACGAAGAACTAGCAAAATCGCCTAATTCCTATTTTGTTGCCAATAAAATTCTCCTAAACCCTTCTAAAGCGTCGTCGGGGCTACTGGAATTGTTCTCTAGGTCGTTACAGACGCTACTATGAAAGAATCTCAGAAAATTCGACCCGGACCACCGGCACCTAAAAAATATGTGGGCTAACACATACGAAAAGATGGGAAAATTGCCTAATTTCTATTGCATCGCCAATAAAATGCTCCTAAACCCTCTAAAGCGTCATCGGGTCTACTGGAGTCGTTCCCTAGGTCGTTATGGATGTTACTATGGAAGAATCCAAGAAAATTCGAGCTGGACCCCCGGCACCTAAAAAATCTGTGGCTAACATATACGAAAAAATTGGGAAATTACCTAATTTACTATTGCGTCGCCAATAAAATGCTCCTAAACTCTTCTAAAGCGCTGCCGGGGCTATTGGAGTCTTTTCCTATGTTGTTACGGATGCTACTATGTAAGAATCCAAGAAAATTCGACCCGAACCCCTAGCACCTAAAAAATCCATGGGCTAACACACATGAAAAACTGGCAAAATTGCCTAATTCCTATTATGTCGCCAATAAAATGTTTCTAAACCCCTTTAAAGCGCCGCCAGATCTACTGGAGCCTTTCCCTCGATTGTTACGAATGCTACTATGGAAGAATCTAAGGAAATTCGACCCGGACACCCGGCACCTAAAAAATCTGTAGGCTAACATACATGAAATACTGACAAAAATTACCTAATTTTCTATTTCGTTTTCAATAAAATGCTCCTAAACCCTCTAAAGTGCCACCGGGGATACTGGGTCATACGACAAGTTGTTACGGATGCTACTATTAAAGAATACAAGAAAATTCGACTCGAACCCCCGGAACCTAAAAAATCTGTGGGCTAACACACACAAATAGCTGGCAAAATCACCTAATTCCTATTGCGTTGCCAATAAAATGCTCCTAAACCCCTCTAAAGCACCGCCGGGGATACTGGATTCATTCCCTAGGATGTTACGGATACTACTATAGAAAAATCCAAAAAAATTCGACCTAAACCCCCGGCAGCTAAAAAATCCGTGGGCTAACCCACACGAAAAACAGGCAAAATTGCCTAATTCCTATTGCATCGCTAATAAAATGCTCCTAAACCCTTCTAAAGAACTGCCGAGGCTACTAGAGTCGTTCCCTAGGTCGTTATGGATGCTACTATGGAAGAATCCAAGAAAATTTGTCCCAAACCCCCGGCACCTAAAAAATCTGTGGGCTAACACACACGAAAAACTGGCAAAATCTCCTAATTCGTATTGCATCATTAATAAAATGCTTATAAACCCCTTTAAAGCACTGACGGGGCTACTGGAGTCGTTCCCCAAGTCATTACAAACGCTACTATTGAAGAATCCAAGAAAATTAGACCCGGATGCCCGACAACTAAAAAATTTGTTGGCAAACACACACGAAAAACTGGCAAAATCATCTAATTCTTATTTCATTGCTAATAAAATGCTCCTAAACCACTCTAAAGCACCGCCGAGGCTACTGGTGTCGTTCCCCAGGTTGTTATGGATGGTACTATGATATAATCTAAGAAAATACTACCCGGACTCCCGATAACTAAAAAATCTGTGAGCTAACATACATGAAAAACTGGCAAAATCACATAATTCCTATTGCGTCGCCAATAAAATGCTCCTAAACCTTTCTAAAGCACCGCCGGGGCTACTGGAGTCATTCCCTAAATCGTTACGAACGCTACTATGGAGGAATCCAAAAATATTTCGACACAGACCCCCGATACCTAAAAAATGGGTGGGCTAACACACATAAAAAACTTGCAAAATTCCCTAATTTCTATTGCGTCGCCAATAAAATGCTCCTAAACTCTTCCAAAGCGCTGCCGGGGCTACTAGAGTCGTTTCCTAGGTCATTATGGATGCTACTATGGAATAATCTAAGAAAATTCGACTCGGACCCCCAACACCTAAAAAATCTATGGGTTAACACACGAAAAATTGGCAAAATTGTCTAATTCCTATTGCGTCGCAAATAAAATGCTACCCAACCCATCTAAAGCATCACTGAGGCTACTAGAGTCATTCCCTAGGTCATTACGGATGTTATTATGGAAGAATTGAAGAAAATTCAACCTAAACCCCCGACACCATAAAAATCTGTGGGCTATCACACATGAAAAACTGGCTAAATTGCCTAATTCCTATTTCGTCGCCAATAAAATGCTCCTAAACCCTTCTAAAGCATCATCGAGGCTACTGGAGTCATTCCCTAGGTTGTCATGGACTCTACAATGAAAAAATCCAAGAAAATTCGATCTAAACCCCTAGCACCTAAAAAATCTGTGGGCTAACACACACGAAAAAACTGGCAAAATCGCCTAATTCCTATTTTGGTTCCAATAAAATGCTTCTAAACCCCTCTATAGCGCCACCGGGGCTACTAGAGTCATTCCAGGTCATTACGAATGCTACTATAGAAGAACCCAAGAAAATACGACCCGAACCCCCAGCACCTAAAAAATATGTGGGCTAACACACACGAAAAACTGTCAAAATTGCCTAATTCCAATTGCGTCGCCAATAAAATGCTTCTAAACCCTTCTAAAGCGCCGCCGGGGCTACTAGAGTCGTTCCCCAGGTCGTTACAGATACTACTATAAAATAATCCAAGAATATTCGACCAGGACCCCCGGCACCTAAAATATTTGTTGGCTAACACACACGAAAAACTGGCAAAATTGCCTAATTTCTATTTCTTTGCTAATAAAATGCTCCTAAACCTCTAAAGCATCGCCGGGGCTACTGTAGTCATTCCCCAGGTCATTACGAATGCTACTATGGAAGAATCTAATAAAATTCGACCCGGACCCCTGATATTTAAAAAATCCGTGAGCTAACATAAACAAAAAACTGGCAAAATCGCCTAATTCCTATTGCGTCGCCAATAAAATGCTCCTAAACCTTCTAAAGCATTGCCAGGGCTACTGGAGTCATTCCCTAGGTTGTTACGGATGTTACTATGGAATAATCTAAGAAAATTCGACCTAGACCCCCAGCATCTAAAAAATCTGTGGGCTAACATATACGAAAAACTAGCAAAATAGCCTAATTACTATTGCGTTGCTAATAAAATGCTTCTAAACCCTTCTAAAGCGCCACCGGGGCTACTGGAGTCGTTTCCTAGGTCGTTACGGACTTTATGTCGTTGCGGATGCTAACACACACGAAATACTGGCAAAATCGCCAAATTCCTATTTCATTGCCAATAAAATGCTCCTAAACCTCTGTAAAACACCACCGGGCTACTAAAGTCATTCCCTAGGTCGTTATGGACTCTACTATAGAAAAATCAAGAAAATTCGACCCAGACCCCCAGCACCTAAAAAATTTGTGAGCTAACAAACACGAAAAACTGGCAAAATCATCTAATTTACATTGCATCGCCAATAAAATGCTCCTAAACCCTTCTAAAGCGCCGCCAGGGTTACTGGAGTCGTTCCTTAGGTCGTTACGGATGCTATTATGGAAGAATCCAAGAAAATTCAACCCGAACCCTCGGCATCTAAGAAATCTGTGGGCTAACACACACGAAAAACTGGCAAAATTGCGTAATTCCTATTGTGTCACCAATAAAATACTTCTAAACCCTCCCAAAGCGCTACCGGGGTTACTGGAGTCGTTCCCTAGGTCCTTACGGATGCTACTATGGAAGAATCTAAGAAAATTCGACTCAGACCCCCGACACCTAAAAAATCTGTGGGCTAACACACACGAAAAACTAGCAAAATCGTCTTATTCCTAATGCGTCGCCAATAAAATGCTCTTAAACCCCTCTAAAGCACCGCCGGGGCTACTAGATTCGTTCCCTAGGTCGTTACGGATGCTACAATGGTAGAATCAAAAAAAATTCGTCCCGAACCCCCGGCACCTAAAAAATTTGTGAGCTAACACACATGAAAAACTGGCAAAATTGCCTAATTCCTATTGCGTCGCCAATAAAATGCGCCTAAACCCTTTTAAAGTGCCGTCGGGGCTATTGGAGTTGTTCCCCAAGTCGTTACGGACGCTACTATAAAATAATCTAAGAAAATTTGACCTGTACCCCCGGAACCTAAAAAATCTGTTGGCTAACACACACAAAAAACTGGCAAAATAGCCTAATTCTTGTTGCATCGCCAATAAAATGCTTCTAAAGCCCTCTAATGCACCTCCAAGGTTACTGATGTGTTACCTAGGTCATTAGGGATGCTAATATGTAAGAATCAAAAAATATTAGACCCGGATACACGATACCTAAAAAATTCGTGGACAAACACACACGAAAAACTGACAAAATATGTCGCCAATAAAATGATTCTAAATCCTTTTAAAGCACTGCTGGGGCTACTGGAGTCGTTCCCTAGGTCATTACGGACGCTACTATGGAATAATCAAAGAAAATTCAACATCGACCCCCGTCAACTAAAAAATCCTGGGCTAATACAAACGAAAAGCTGGCAAAATCGCCTAATTCCTATTTCGTTGCCAATAAAATGCTTCTAAACCCCTTTAAAGTGCCGCCGAGGCTACTAGAGTCGTTCCCCAGGTCGTTACGAATGCTACTATGGAAGAATCCAAGAAAATTCGACCCGTACCCCCAACACTTACAAAATCTGTGGGCAAACACACATGAAAAACTGGCAAAATCGTCTAATTCCTATTGCGTCGCCAATAAAATACTTCTAAACCCTTCGAAAGCGATGTCGGGGCTACTAGAGTTGTTCACTAGGTCGTTAAGGATGCTATTATGGAAGAATCCAAGAAAATTCGACCCGAACCCCCGGCACCTAAAAACTCTTTGGGCTAACACACATAAAAACTGGCAAAGTTGCCTAATTCTTATTACGTCACCAATAAAATAATCCTAAACCCTTCTAAAATGCCGCTGAAGCTACTGGAGTCATTCCCAAGTCATTACAAATACTACTATTGAAGAATCCAAGGAAATTCGACCCGGACCCCAGCACCCAAAAAATCTGTGCGCTAACACACTAAAAACTGGCAAAATTGCCTAATTCTTATTGCGTTACCAATAAAATGCTCCTAAACCCTTCTAAAGCACCGTCGGGGCTACTAGAGTCGTTCCCTAGGTCTTTTAGGATGTTACTATGAAAGAATCCAGGAAAATTAGACCCGGACCCCCGACACCTAAAAATTCTATAGGCTAACACACACGAAAAACTAGCAAAATCATCTAAAGCACCGTCAGAGCTACTGAGTCATTCCCTAGGTCGTTATGATTACTACTATGAAGAATCCTAGAAAATTCGACCCGGACCCCTGGCACTTACAAAATCTAAGGGCTAACACACACGAAAAACTAGCAAAATCGCCTAATTCCTATTGCGTCGCCAATAAAATGCTCCTAAATTCTTTGAAAGCACTGTCGAGGCTACTGGAGTCATTCCCTAGGTCATTACGGATGCTACTATATGAGAATTAAAAATAATTCGACCCAAACCCCCGACACCTAAAAAATCTGTGGGCGTTACACATGAAAAACTGGCAAAATTACCTAATTCCTATTGTGTCGCCAATAAAATTCTCCTAAACCCCTCTAAAGCGCTGCCGGGGCTATTAAAGTTATTACTTAGGTCGTTACGTATGCTACTATGGAAGAATTCAAGAAAATTCTTTCCGAAACCCCAACACCTAAAAATTCTGTGGGCTAACACACACGAAAAACTGGCAAAATTGCTTAATTCCTATTGCGTCGCCAATAGAATGCTCCTAAACTCTCAAAAGCGCCTTCGGGGCTACTGGAGTCATTCTCCAGGTCGTTAGGGATGCTACTAGGGAAGAATCCAAGAATATTCTTCCCAAAACCCTGGCACCTAAAAAATCTGTGGGCTAACACACACGAAGAACTGACAAAATCACCTAATTTCTATTACATCACCAATAAAAGCTACTAAACCTCTCTAAAGCACCTCCAGAGCTGCTGGAGTCATTCCCCAGGTCGTTATGGACACTTCTATTGTAGAATCCAAAAATATTTGACCCGGACCCTCATTACCCAAAAAATCTGTGGGCTAACACACACGAAATCTGGCAAAATAGCCTAATTCCTATTGCGTCGCCAATAAAATGTCCTAAACCCTTCTAAAGCGCTGCCGGGGCTACTGGAGTCGTTCCCTAGGTCGTTATGGACATTACTACGGAAGAAACCAAGAAAATTCAACCCGGACCTCCGGCACCTAAAATATCTATGGCCTTACACACATGAAAAACTAGCAAAATTACCTAATTCCTATTGCGTCGCCAATAAAATGCTCCTAAACCCCTCTAAAGTGCCGCCGGGGCTACTAAAGTCGTTTCCTAGGTCGTTACGGATGATACTAAGGACGAATCCAAGAATATTCTTCCTGAAACCTTGGCACCTAAAAAATCTGTGAGCTAACACACACGAAAAACAGGCAAAATTGCCTAATTCCTATTGCGTCGCTAATAAAATACTCCAAAACCTCTCAAAAACGTCGTCGGGGCTACTGCAGTCATTCCCTAGATAGTTACGGATGCTACTATGGAAGAATCAAAGAAATTTTGACCCGGACCCCCGACACCTAAAAAATCCATGGGCTAACACACACGAAAAACTGGCAAAATCTCCGAATTCCTATTGCGTCGCCAATAAAATGCTTCTAAACCCTTCTATAGTGCTGCTAGGGCTACCGGAGCCATTTCCTCGTTCTTTACGTACGCTAATATGGAAGAATCCAAGAAAATTCGACCCGAACCCCCGTTACCTAAAAAATTCGTGGGTTAACGCATACGAAAAATTAGCAAAATCTCCTAATTTCTATTGCGTTGCCAATAAAATGGTCCTAAACCATTTTAAATCACTGCCAAGGATACTGAAGTCGTTCCCTATGTCATTACGAATGTTACTACGGAAAAATCCAAGAAAATTTAACCCAGACTCGCGGCATCTAAAAAATCTGTGGGCTAACAGACACGAAAAAATGGCAAAATCGCCAAATTCCTATTGCGTCGCTAATAAAATGCTCCTAAACTCTTCTAAAGCGCTGCCAAGGCTACTGGAGTTGTTACCTAGGTCCTGACGGACTCTACCATGGAAGAACCCACAAAAATTCGACTCGGACCCCGGCACCTAAAAAATCTGTGGGCTAACATACACGACAAAATGGCAAAATCACCTAATTCCTATTTCATTGCCAATAAAATGCTCATAAACCACTCTAAAGCACCGCTGAGGCTATTCCCCTGGTCATTACGAACGCTACTATCAAAGAATTCAAGAAAATTCGACCCGGACCCCCGGCACCTATAAAATCTGTGGGCTAACACACACGAAAAACTGGCAAAATTGCCTAATTCATATTGCGTTACTAATAAAATGCTCCTAAACTCTTCTAAAGCGCCGCCGGGGCTACTGGAGTCATTCCCTATGTCTTTACGGATGCTACTATGGAAAAATTCAAAAATATTCGACATGGACCCCCGGCACCTAAAAAATGGGTAGGCTAACACACACGAAAAACTGGCAAAATCGCCTAATTCTATGCGTCGCCAATAAAATGCTCGTAAACCCTTCTAAAGCACTGCCAGGGCTACTGGAGTCATTCCGTAGGTCGTTACGGATACTACTATATAAAAATCCAAGAAAATTCGACCCGAACCCATGACACTTAAAAAATGGCTGGGCTAACACATACGAAAAACTAGAAATATTGCCTAATTTCCATTGCGTCGCCAATAAAATGCTTCTAAACACTTCTAAAGTACCGTCGGAGCTACTGGGGTCATTCCCTAGGTCGTTACGGATGCTACTATAGAAGAATCCAAGAAAATTCGACCCGAACCCTTGACATCTTAGAAATATGTGGGCTAACACACACGAAAAACTGGCAAAATCGCCAAATTCCTATTTTATTGCCAATAAAATGCTCCTAAACCTCTGTAAAACACCACCGGGCTACTGGAGTTATTCCCTAGGTCGTTATGGACTCTACTATAGAAAAATCAAGAAAATTTGACCCGGACCCCCAGCACCTAAAAAATTTGTGAGCTAACACACAGGAAAAATTGGTAAAATCATCTAATTTCCATTGTATCGCCAATAAAATGCTCCTAAACCTTTCTAAAGTGCCACCGAGGCTACTGGAGTCGTTCCCTAGGTCGTTACGGATGCTATTATGGAAGAATCCAAGAAAATTCAACCCGAACCCCCGACATCTAAGAAATCTGTGGGTTAACACACATGAAAAACTGGTAAAATTGCGTAATTCCTATTGTATCACCAATAAAATACTTCTAAACCCTCCGAAAGCGCTGCCGGGCCTACTGCAGTCATTCCCTAGGTCCTTACGGAAGCTACTATGGAAGAATCTAAGAAAATTCGACTCAGACCCCCGGCACCTAAAAAATCTGTGGGCTAACACACACGAAAAACTAGCAAAATCGCCTTATTCCTATTACGACGCCAATAAAATACTCCTAAACCCCTCTAAAGCACTGCCGGGGCTACTAGATTCGTTCCCTAGGTCGTTACGGATGCTACTATGGTAGAATCAAAGAAAATTCAACCTGGATTGCCGGTACCTAAAAAATCTGTGGGCTAACACACACGAAAAACTGGCAAAATCGCCTAATTCCTATTTCGTTGACAATAAAATGCTTCTAAACCCCTCTAATGCGCCTCCGGGGCTACTGGAGTCATTTACTAGGTCGGTACGGACGCTACTATAGAATAATCCAAGAAAATTCAACTCGGACCCCGGCACCCAAAAAATCTGTGGGCTAACACACACGAAAAATTTGCAAAATTGCCTAATTCCTATTTCATTGTCAATAAAATGCTCCTAAACCCCTCTAAAGCACCGCCGAGGCTACTAGAGTCGTTCCCGAGGTCATTATGAATGCTACTATCGAAAAATCCAAGAAAATTCAACCGGGACCACCGGCACCTACAAAATCTGTGGGCTAACACAAACGAAAAATTGGCAAAATTGCCTAATGCTTATTGCATCGCCAATAAAATTCTTCTAACCCCTTCTAAAGCACCACTGGGGCTACTGAAGTTGTTCTCTAATTCGTTATGAAAGCTACTATGGAAGAATCTAAAAAAAATCGATACGGACCCCGGCACCTAAAAAATGGGTGGGCTAACACACACGAAAAACTTGCAAAATTGCCTAAATCCCATTACGTTGCCAATAAAATGCTCCTAAACCCTTCTAAAGCGCCGCCGGGGCTACTGGAGTCGTTCCCTAGGTTGTTAAAGATAATACTATAGAGAAATCCAAGAAAATTCGACTCGGACCCCCGACACCTACAAAATCTGTAGGCTAACACACATGAATAATTGGCAAAATTGCCTAATTTCCATTGCATCGCCAATAAAATGCTCCTAAACCCTTCTAAAGTGCCGCCAGAGCTACTGAAGTCATTCCCTAGGTCGTTACGGATGCAACTATAGAAGAATCCAAGAAAATTCGACCCGAACCCCCGACATCTAAGAAATTTATGGCCTAACACACACGAAAAACTGGCAAAATCACCTAATTCCTATTGCATCGCCAATAAAATGCTTCTAAACCCTTCCAAAGCGTTGCCGGGGCTACTGGAGTTGTTCCCTAGGTCATTATGGATTCTACTACGAAAACATCTAAGAAACTTTGACTCGAACCCCCGGCACCTAAAATATCTATGGGCTAGCACAAACGAAAAAGTGGCAAAATTGCCTAATTCCTATTGCGTCGCCAATAAAATGCTTCTAAACCTCTCTAAAGCACTGCCGGGGCTACTGGAGTCGTTCCCTAGATCGTTAGGGATGCTACTATAGAAGAATCCATTAAAATTCAACCTGGACCCCCGGCACCTAAAAATTCCGTTGGCTAACACACATGAAAAACTGGCAAAATCGCCTAATTCCTATTTTGTTGCAAATAAAATGCTCCTAAACCCCTCTAATGCGCCTCCGGGGCTACTGGAGTCATTTCCTAGGTCGGTACGGACGCTACTATGTAAGAATCCAAAAAATGCGACCCGAACCCCCGACACATAAAAAATTCGAGGGCTAACTCACACGAAAAATTTGCAAAATCGCCTAATTCCTATTGCGTTGCCAATAAAATGCTCCTAAACCCTTCAAAAGTGCCGCCAGAGCTACTAGAGTCGTTCCCTAGGTCGTTACGGATGCTACTATAAAATAATCCAAGAAAATTAAACCAAAACCCGCGGCACCTAAAAAATTTGTGGGCTAACACACACGAAAAACTGGGAAGATTGCCTAATTCCTATTGCGTCACCAATAAAATGCTCCTAAACCACTCTAAAGCACCGCTGGTACTACTATAATTGTTCCCTAGGTCGTTACGGATGCGAATATGGAAGAATCAAAGAAAATTCGACCCAGACCCCCAATACCTAAAAAATTCGTGGGTAAACACACACGAAAAACTTACAAAATCGCCTAATTCCTATTGCGTTTCCAGTAAAATGCTCCTTAACCCTTTTAAAGCGCCTCCGGGGATACTAGAGTCGTTCCCTATGTAGTTACGGATGCTACGATAAAATAATCTAAAAATATTTGACCCGGACCTCCGGCACCTAAAAAATTTGTGGGCTAACATACATGAAAAACATGCAAAATTTCCAAATTTCTATTACGTCGCCAATAAAATGCACCTAAACCCTTCTAAAGCGCCGCCGAGGCTACTGGAGTCGTTCACTAAGTCGTTACGGATGCTACTATGAAAGAATCCATGAAAATTTGACCCGGACCCCCGACGCCTAAAAAATTCGTGGGCTAACACACACAAAAAACTGGCAAAATTCCCTAATTCCTATTACATCGTCAATAAAATACTCCTAAACCCTTCTAAAGCACCACCGAGGGTACTAGAGTCATTCCCTAGGTCATTACAGATGCTACTATTGAAGAATCTAAGAAAATTTGACCCAGACCCTGGCACCTAAAAAATCTATGGGCTAACACACACAAAAAATGGCAAAATCCTCTAATTCCTATTGTGTCGCCAATAAAATGCTCCTAATCCCTTCCAAAGTACTGTCGGGGCTACTGGAGTCGTTCCTTAGGTCGTTATGGACTCTAATATGGAAGAATCTAAGAAAATTGGACCCGGACCCCCAACACCAAAAAATCTATGGGTTAACACATGAAAAACTGACAAAATCGACTAATTCCTATTGCATCGCCAATAAAATGTTCCTAAACCCCTCTAAAGTGCCGCTGGGGCAACTGGAGTCGTTACCTAGGTCGTTATGGACGCTACTATAGAAGAATCCAAGAACATTCAATCCAGAACCCCAACACCCAAAAAATATATGGGCTAACACACATGAAAAACTGGCAAAATTGCCTAATTCCTATTGCATTGCCTATAAAATGCTCCTCAACCCCTCTAATGCACCTCCGGGGCTACTAGAGTCGTTTTCTAGGTTGTTACAGATGGTAGTATAGAAGAATCCAAGAAAATTCGACCCGAACCCCCGGCACCTAAAGAATCTGTGCGCTAACACACATAAAAAACTGGCAAAATTGCCTAATTCTTGTTGCATCACTAATAAAATGCTCCTAAACCCCTCTAATGTGCCTCCGGGGCTACTGGAGTCGTTCCCTAGATCGTTAAGGATGCTACTATTGAAAAATATAAAAATATTCAAGCCAGACGCCCGACACCTAAAAAATCCGTGGGCTAATATACACGAAAAACTGGCAAAATCACCTAATTCCTATTTCGTTGCCAAAACAATGCTCCTAAACCCCTCTAATAAGCCTCCGGGGCTACTGGAGTCATTCCCTAGGTCATTATGGACGCTACTATAGAAAAATCCAAGAAAATTCGACCCAAAACCCCGGCACCTAAAAAATTTGTGGGCTAACACACACGAAAAACTAGTAAAATTGGCTAATTCCTATTCCGTCGCCAATAAAATATTCCTAAACCACTATAAAGCAGTGCCGGGGCTACTGGAATTGTTCGCTAGGTTGTTATAGACTATAATATGGAAGAATCCAAGAAAATTCGACCTGGACCCCCGGCACCTAAAAAATTCGTGGGTTAACACACACGAAAAACTGGCAAAATCGCCTAATTCCTACTTCATTGCCAATAAAATGCTCCTAAACCCCTCTAAAGCACCGCCGAGGCTACTGGAGTCGTTCCCCAGGTCATTACAAACGCTACTATGGAAGAATCTAATAAAATTCGACCCAAACCCCCGACACCTAAAAAATTTATGGGCTTACACACACGAAAAACTTGCAACATTGCCTAATTCCAATTGCGTCGCCAATAAAATGCTCCTAAACCCTTCTAAAGCGGCGCCGGGTCTATTGGAGTCGTTCCCTAAATCTTTATGGATGCTACTATGGAGGAATCCAAAAATATTTCGACACGGACCCCCGACACCTAAAAATATGTGGGCTAACACACACGAAAAACTTGCAAAATTGCCTAATTCCTCTTGCGTCCCCAATAAATTGCTCTTAAACCTTTCCAAATTGCTCCCGGAGCTACTGGAGTCATTTTCTAGGTCGTTATAGATGCTACTAAGGAAGAATCTAAGAAAATTCGACCCGGACCCCCAAGACCTAAAAAATCTATGGGTTAACACACGAAATACTAGCAAAATCGCCTAATTCCTATTGCACCGCCAATAAAATATTCCTAAACCCCTCTAAAGCGCCGATGGGGCAACTTTAGTCGTTACCTAGGTCGTTATAGACGCTACTATAGAAGAATCAAAGAAAATTCGACCCGGATCCCGACACCCATTAAAATTTGTGGGCTAACACATATGAAAAACTGGCAAAATCGCCTAATTTCTATTGCCTTGCAAATAAAATGCTCCTAAACCCTTATCAAGCGTCAACGGGGCTATTGGAGTCGTTCCCTAGATCGTTACGGATGCTACTATAAAAGAATCCAACAAAATTCGACCCAGACCCTCAGCACCTAAAAAATCAGTGGGCTAACACAAATGAAAAACTGACAAAATTGCCTAATTCCTATTTTGTTGCCAATAAAATGCTCCTAAACCCCTCTAAAGCACCGTCGGGGCTACTAAAATTGTTCCCTAGGTCGTTATGGACGCTACCATAGAAGAATCCAAGAAATTTCAACCCGGACACCCCGACACCTAAAATATCTGTGGGCTAAAACACACGAAAAACTGGCAAAATCGTTTAATTCTATTGCATCGCCAATAAAATGCTCCTAAACCCATCTAAAGCACCGCCGAGGCTATTGGAGTCTTTACCTTGGTTGTTACGAACGCTAATATAGAAGAATCCAAGAAAATTTGACCCGAACCCCCGGCATCTAAAACATTCGTGGGCTAACACACACGAAAAACTGGCAAAATTGCCTAATTCCTATTGCGTCGCCAATAAAATGATCCTAAACCCTTCCAAAGCACTGCCGGGGCTACTAGAGTAAGTACTTAGGTCGTTATGGATGCTACTATGAAAGAATCTAAGAAAATTCGACCCAGACCTCGGCACCTAAAAAATCTATGGGTTAACACACACGAAAAACTGGCAAAATCGCCTAATTCCTATTGTGTTGCCTATAAAATCCTTCTAAACCCCTCTAATGTGCCTCCGGGGATACTGGAGTCGTTTTCTAGGTCATTACAGATGGTACTATTGAAGAATCTAAGAATATTCGACCCGAACCCCCGACACCTAAAAAATATGTGGGCTAACACACATGAAAAACTAGCAAAATCGCCTAATTCCTATTGCGTCGCCAATAAAATGCTCCTAAACCCTTCTAAATCGCCGCCGGGGCTACTAGAGTCGTTCCCCAGGTCAGTACGGATTCTACAATAAAATAACCCAAGAAAATTTAACCTGTACCCCCGACACCTAAAAAATCTGTGGGCTAACACACACAAAAAACGGGCAAAATTACCTAATTCTTCTTGCATAGCCAATAAAATGCTCTTAAACCCCTCTAATGCGCCTCCGGGGATACTGGAGTCGTTCGCTAGATCGTTACGGCCGCTACTATGGAAGAATCCAAAAAAATCCGACCCAGACGCCCAACACCTAAAAATTCCGTGGGCTAACACACATGAAAAACTGGCAAAATCGCCTAATTCTATTGCGTCACCAATAAAATACTCCTAAACCCCTCTAAAGCACAGTCAGGGCTACTGGAGTCTTTTCTAGGTCGTTACGAATGCTACTATGGAAGAATCCTAGAAAATTCGACCCAAACCCCTGACATCTAAAAAATCTGTGGGCTAACACACACGAAAAACTAGCAAAATCATCTAATTTCTATTGCGTCGCCAATAAAATGCTGCTAAACCATTATAAAGCACCGCCGAGGCTACAGGAGTCGTGACCTAGGTTGTTACGGATGCTAATTTTGAAGAATCTAAGAAAATTCGACCCGTACCCCCAGCACCTAAAAAATCTGTGGGCTAACACACACAAAAAATTGGAAAAATCGCTTAATTCTTATTTCATTGCCAATAAAATGCTCGTAAACCCCTCTAAAGCTCTGTCGGGGCTACTGGAGTCATTCCCTAGGCCATTACGAATTCTACTATGAAAGATTCAAAGAAAATTAAACCCGAACCCTTGGCACCTAAAAAATCTATGGGCTAACACACGAAAAACTGGCAAAATCACCTAATTGCTATTGCGTCGCCATTAAAATGCTCCTAAACCCTTCTAAAGCACTGCCGGGGCTACTGAAATCGTTCCCCAGGTCGTTATCAACGTACTATAGAAGAATCCAAGAAAATTTGACCCAAACCCCCAGCACCTAAAAAATCTGTTGGCTAACACACACGAAAAACTGGCAAAATTGCCTAACTCCTATTACATCACAAATAAAATGCTCCTAAATTCTTCCAAAGCACTTACGGGGCTACTAGAGTAGTTCCCTAGGTCGTTACGGACGCTAATATGGAAGAATCTAAGAAAATTCGACCCAGACCCCCGGCACCTAAAAAATCTGTAGGGTAACACACACGAAAAACTAGCAAAATTATATAATTCCTATTGCATCGCTAATAAAATACTCCTAAATCTCTAAAGTGCCACCGGGGCTACTGAAATCATTCCCTAGGTCGTTACGGACGCTACTATGAAAGAATACAAGAAAATTTGACCCGTACCCCGGCACCTAATAAATTTGTGGGCTAACACACACAAAATATTAGCAAAATCGCCTAATTTCTATTGCATCGCTAATAAAATGCTCCTAAACCCCTCTCATGCACCTCCGGGGCTACTAAATTCAATCCCGAGGTTGTTACGGACACTGATATGTAAGAATCCAAAAATATTCAACCCAAACGCCCGACACCCATAAAATTTGTGGGCTAACACACATGAAAAACTGGCAAAATTGCCTAATTCCTATTGCGTCGCCAATAAAATGCTTCTAAACCCTTCTAAAGCGTCACCGAGGCTATTGGAGTCGTTCCCTAGGTCGTTACGGATGCTACTATAGACGAATCCAAAAATATTCGACCCGGAACCCCGGCACCTAGAAAATCAGTGGGCTAACACACACGAAAAACTGGCAAAATCGCTTAATTCCAATTTTGTTGCCAATAAAATGCTCCTAAACCCCTCTAAAGCACCGCCGAGGCTACTAAAGTTGTTCCCTATATCGTTATGGATGCTACTATAGAAGAATCCAAGAAAATTCGACCCGGACCCCTGATACCTAAAAAATCTGTGGGCTAACACACACCAAAACTGGTAAAATCGTCTAATTCCTATTGTGTCGCCAATAAAATACTCCTAAACCCCTCTAAAGGGTCGCTTGGGCTATTGGAGTCATTCCCTAGGTCATTACGGATGCTACTATGAAAGAATCCAAGAAAATTCAACCCGGACCCTCGACACCTAAAAAATCCGTAGGCTAAAACACATGAAAAATTAGCAAAATCACCTAATTCCTATTGCGTCGCCAATAAAATGCTCCTAAACCCTTTTAAAGCACCACCGGGGATACTGTAGTCATTCCCTATGTCGTTACGGATACTACTATGAAATAATCCAACTAAATTTGGCCTAGACCCTCAGCACCTCAAAAGTCTATGGGCTAACATACACGAAAAACAGGGAAAATGACCTAATTCTTATTGCGTCGCCAATTAAATGCTCCTAAGCCCTTCTAAAGCGCCGCTGAGGCTACTGGAGTCGTTTCCTAGGTCGTTATGAACGCTAATATGGAAGAATCCAATAAAATTCGACCCGGATCCCCGGCACCTAAAATATTTGTGGGCTAACACACACAAAAAACTGGCAAAATCGCCTAATTCCTATTGCGTCGCCAATAAAATACTCCAAAACCCTTCTAAAGCACCGTCGAGTCTACTGGAGTCTTTCCCCAGGTAGTTACAAATGCTACTATGGAATAATCGAAGAAAATTTGAAAACCTGTGGGCTAACACACACGAAAAACTGGCAAAATCGCCTAATTCCTATTGCATCGCAAATAAAATGCTCTTAAATCCTTCCAAAGCGCTGCCGGGGCTACTAGAGTCGTTCCCTAGGTCGTTACGGATGCTACTATAGAAGAATCCAAGAATATTTGACCCGGACACCCGGCACCTTAAAAATCAATGGCTAACACACATAAAAATTGGCAAAATTGGCTAATTCCTATTGAGTCGCCAATAGAATGCTCCTAAACCCGCTAAAGCACCATCGGGGCTACCGAAGTCGTTCCCTAGGTCATTACGGACGCTAATATGGAAAAATCGAAGAAAATTCGACCCGGACCCCCAGCACCTAAAAAATCTGTAGGCTAAAACACACGAAAAATTAGCAAAATCACCTAATTCCTATTGCGTTGCCAATAAAATGCTCCTAAACCCTTTTAAAGCACCACCGGGGATACAATAGTCATTTTCTATGTCGTTACGGATGCTACTATGAAATAATTCAACTAAATTTGACCTGGACCCCTAGCACCTAAAAAATCTATGGGCTAACATACACGAAAAGTTGCAAAATCGCCTAATTCCTATTTCGTTGTCAATAAAATGCTCCTAAAGCCCTCTAAAGAACTTCGGGGATACTGGAGTCGTTCCCCAGGTCATTACGAAAGCTACTATTGAAGAAACCAAGAATATTCGACCCGGACCCTTGGCACCTAAAATATCTGTGGGTTAACACAAATGAAAAACTGGCAAAATCGCCTAGTTATTGTTGCATCGCCAATAAGATGCTCCTAAACAACTCTAATGCACCTCCGGGGATACTAGAGTAGTTACTTAGGTCGTTATGGATGCTACTATAGAAGAATCCAAAAATATTCGACCCGGACCCTCGGTACCTAAAAAATCGGTGGGCTAACACACACGAAAAACTAGCAAAATAGCCTAATTCCTATTTCCTTGCAATTAAAATGCTCCTAAACCCCTCTAAAGCACCTTCGAAACTACTATAGTCTTTTCCCAGGTCGTTATGGATGCTACTATAAAATAATCCATGAAAATTCGACCTGTACCTCAGCACCTAAAAAATCTATTAGCTAACACACACGAAAAATTGGCAAAATTGCTTAATTCTTGTTGCATCGCCAATAAAATGCTACTAAACCTCTCTAATGCGCCTCCGGTGATACTGGAGTCATTCCCTAGATCGTTAAAGATGCTACTATAGAAGAATCCAAAAAATTTCGACCCGGACGCCCGACAGCTAAAAAATTCATGGGCTAACACACACGAAAAACTGACAAAATCGCCTAATTCTATTGCGTCGCCAATAAAATGCTCCTAAACCCCTCTAAAGCACCGCCGGGGCTACTGGAATCTTTTCATAGGTCGTTAAAAGCGCTACGATGGAAGAATCCAAGAAAATTCGACCCGAACCACGGCACCTAAAAAATCCATGGCCTAATACACATAAAAAACTGACAAAATCACCTAATTCCTATTGCGTCGCCAATAAAATGTTTCTACCCTTCTAAATCACCGTCGGGGCTACTGAAGTCGTTCTCTTGGTCATTACGGACGCTACTATGAAAGAATCAAGAAAATTCAACCCGAACCTCCAGCAACTAAAAATCCATGGGCTAACACACAAAAAACTGAATAAATTGCCTAATTCCTATTTCGTTGTCAATAAAATGCTCCTTAACCCCTCTAAAGCGCCGTCGGGGCTACTGGAGTCATTCTCCAGGTCGTTACGAATGCTACTATTGAAGAATCCAAAAATATTCGACCTGGATCCTTGGCACCTAAAATATTTGTGGGCTAACACATACGAAAAACTGGTAAAATCACCTAATTCTTATTGCGTCGCCAATAAGATGCTCCTAAACCCTTCAAAAGCGCCACCGAGGCTACTGGAGTCATTCCCTAGGTCATTACGAATGCTAATATGGAAGAATCCAATAAAATTCGACCCGGACCCCCAGCACCTAAAATATTTGTGGGCTAACACACACAAAAAATTGGCAAAATTGCCTAATTCCTATTGCGTCGCCAATAAAATGCTCCAAAACCCTTTTAAAGCACCGTCGGGGCTACTGGAGTCGTTCCCCAGATAGTTACAAATGCTACTATGGAAGAATCGAAGAAAATTTGAAGAACTATGGGCTAACACACACGAAAAACTGGCAAAATCGCCTAATTCCTATTGCATCGCAAATAAAATGCTCTTAAATCCTTCCAAAGCGCTGCCGGGGCTACTAGAGTCGTTCCCTAGGTCGTTACGGATGCTACTATGGAAGAATCCAAGAAAATTTGACCCGTACAACCGGCACCTTAAAAATCCGTGGCTAACACACATGAAAAACTAGCAAAATTGGCTAATTCCTATTGCGTCGCCAATAGAATGCTCCTAAACCCTCTAAAGCACCATCGGGGCTACCGAAGTCGTTCCCTAGGTCATTACGGATGCTAATATGGAAGAATCCAAGAAAAGTCGACCCGGACCCCCGGCACCTAAAAAATCTGTGGGCTAAAACACACGAAAAATTAGCAAAATCACCTAATTCCTAGTGCGTCGCCAATAAAATGCTCCTAAACCTTTTTAAAGCACCGTCGGGGATACTGTAGTCATTCCCTATGTCGTTACGGATGCTACTATGTAAGATTCTAAGAAAATTCGACACACACGCTCGACACCTATAAAATCTGTGGGCTAATACACACGAAAAACTGGCAAAATTGCCTAATTCGTGTTGTGCCGCTAATAAAATGCTTGTAAACCCGTCAAAAGCACCGCCGAAGCTACTGGAGTTGTTCCCTAGGTCATTACAGACGCTATTATGGAAGAATCTAAGAAAATACAACCCGAACCCCCGGCACCTAAAAAATCCATGGGCTAACATATACAAAAAGCTAGAAAAATCGCCTAATTCCTATTGCGTCGTGAATGAAATGCTCCTAAACCCCTTTAATATGCCTCCGGGGCTACTCGAGTCGTTCCCTATGTCGTTATGGATACTACTATTGAAGAATCCAAAAAAATTCAACCCGAACCCCTGACACCTTAAAAATCTGTGGGCTAATAAATTTGTAAAATTGACAAAATCTCCTAATTCCTATTTCGTTGCCAATAAAATACTCCCAAACCCTTATAAAGCACCTTCGGGGCTACTGGAGTCGCTCCCTAGGTCGTTACAGATGTTACTATGGAAGAATATAAGAAAATTCGACCCGGACCCCCGGCACCTAAAATATTTGTGGGCTAACACATAAAAAACTGGCAAAATCGCCTAATTCCTATTGCATCGCCAATAAAATGCTCCAAAACCCTTCTCAAGCACCGTCGGGGATACTGGAGTCGTTCCCCAGATAGTTACAAATGCTACTACGGAAGAATCAAATAAAATTCAAAAAACTATGGGCTAACACACACGAAAAACTGGCAAAATCGCCTAATTCCTATTGCATCGCTAATAAAATATTCTTAAATCCTTCCAAAGCGCTGCCGGGGCTACGAGAGTCGTTCCCTAGATCGTTACGGATGCTACTATGGAAGAATCCAAGAAAATTTGACCCGTACAACCGGCACCTTAGAAATCCGTGGCTAACACACATGAAAAACTGGCAAAATTGGCTAATTCCTATTGCGTCGCCAATAAAATGCTCCTAAACCCTCTAAAGCACCATCGGGGCTACCGAAGTCGTTCCCTAGGTCATTACGGATGCTAATATGGAAGAATCCAAGAAAATTCGACCCGGACCCCCGGCACCTAAAGAATCTGTGCGCTAAAACACACGAAACATTAGCAAAATCACCTAATTCCTAGTGCGTCGCCAATAAAATGCTCCTAAACCCTTTGAAAGCACCGCCGGGGATACTGTAGTCATTCCCTATGTCGTCACGGATGCTACTATATAATATTCTAAGAAAATTCGACACGGACGCCCGACACCTATAAAATCTGTGGGCTAACACACACGAACAACTGGGAAAATCGCCTAATTCGTATTGTGCCACTAATAAAATGCTTCTAAACCCCTCAAAAGCACTGCCGAGGCTACTGGAGTCATTACCTAGGTCATTACAGACGCTATTATGGAAGAATCCAACAAAATACGACCCGAACCCCCGGCACCTAAAAAATTCATGGGCTAACAAATACAAAAAACTGGAAAAATCGCCTAATTCTTATTGCGTCGTGAATGAAATGCTCCTAAACCTCTTTAATATGCCTCTGGGGCTACTCGAGTCGTTCCCTATGTCGTTATGGACGCTACTATTAAAGAATCCAAAAAATTCAACCCGAACCCCTGACACCTAAAAAATTTGTGGGCTAATAAACATGTAAAACTGGGAAAATCTCTTAATTCCTATTTCGTTGCCAATAAAATACTCCTAAACCCTTATAAAGCACCGTCGGGGCTATTGGAGTCGTTCCCTAGGTCGTTACAGATGTTACTACGGAAGAATATAAGAAAATTCGACCCGGACCCCCGACACCTAAAATATTTGTGGGCTAACACACACAAAAAACTGGCAAAATTGCCTAATTACTATTGCGTCGCCAATAAAATGCTCCAAAACCCTTCTAAAGCACCGTCGGGGCTACTGGAGTCGTTCCCCAGGTAGTTACAAATGCTACTATGGAAGAATCCAAGAAATTATGACCCAAACCCCCAGCACCTAAAAAATCCATGGGCTAACATATACAAAAAATTAGCAAAATCGCCTAATTCCTATTGCGTCGTGAATGAAATGCTCCTAAACCCCTTTAATACGCCTCCGAGGCTACTCGAGTCATTCCCTATGTCGTTATTGACGATACTATTGAAGAATCCAAAAAAATTCAACCCGAACCCTAACACCTAAAAAATCTGTGGGCTAATAAACATGTAAAACTGGCAAAATCGCCTAATTCCTATTTTGTTGCCAATAAAATACTCCTAAACCCTTCTAAAGCACCGTCGGGGCTCCTGGAGTCGTTCCCAAGGTCGTTACGGACGTTACTATGGAAGAATACACGAAAATTCCACCTGAACCCCCCACATCTAAATAATTCGTGGGCTAACACGCATGAAAAACTGGAAAAACCACCTAATTCCTATCGCGTCGCTAATAAATTGCTCCTAAACCCTTCCAAAGCATTGTCGGGGTTACTGGAGTCGTTCCCTAGGTCGTTATGGACGCAACTATGGAAGAATCTAAGAAAATTTGACCCAAACCCCTGGCACTTCAAAAATCTGTGTGCTAACACAAATGAAAAACTGGCAAAATTGCCTAATTCCTATTACGTCGCCAATAAAATACTCCTAAACCTTTCTAAAGCACGACCAGGGCTACTGGAGTCATTTCCTAGGTTGTTACGGATGCTACTATGGAAGAATCCAAGAAAATTTGACCCGTACCCCCAGCACCTAAAACATCTATGGGCTAACACACATGAAAAATTGGCAAAATCGCTTAATTCCTATTTCGTTCTAATAAACTGCCCCTAAACCCCTCTAATACGCCTATGAGTGCTACTGAGTCGTTTTATAGGTCGTTATGGATGCTACTATGGAAGAATTCAAGAAATTTCGACCCGAACAACCGACACATAAAAAAATCTCCGGGCTAACACACACGAAAAACTAGCAAAATCGCCTAATTCCTATTGCATCGCCAATAAAATGCTATTAAACTCCTCTAAAGTGCCTCCGGAGATACTGTAGTCATTCCCTAGTTCGTTATGGATGCTACTATAAAATAATCTAAGAAAATTCGACCCAAACCCCAACACCTAAAAAATCTGTGGGCTAACATAAATAAAAAATTGGCAAAATTGCCTAATTCATATTGCATCGCCAATAAAATTCTCTTAAACCTTTTGAAAGCGCCGCCGGGTATATTAGAGTCATTCTCTATATCATTACGGATGCTACTACAAAATAATCCAACAAACTTTGACCCAGACTCCCAACACCTAAAAAATCTGTGGACTAACACACATAAAAAACTGGCAAAATCGCCAAATTTATATTGTGTCGCCAATAAAATGCTCCTAAACCCTTCTAAAGCACCGTCGGAGCTACTGGAGTTGTTCCCTAGGTCGTTACAGATGCTACTATGTAAGAATCCAAGAAAATTCGACCCGTACCCCCGACACCTAAAAAATCTGTTGGCTAACACACATGAAAAACTGGCAAAATCGCCTAATTCCTATTTCCTTGCTAATAAAATGCTCCTAAAGCTTTCTAAAGCACCTTCGAGGCCACTAGAGTCGTTCTCCAGGTCATTACGAATGCTACTATGAAAGAAACCAAGAAAATTTGACCCGAACCCCTGGCACCTAAAATATTTGTAGGCTAACACACACGAAAAACTGGTAAAATTGCCTAATTCTTGTTGCATCGCCAATAAATTGCTCCTAAACCCTTTTAAAGCATCGCCAGGGCTACTAGAGTCGTTCCGTAGGTCGTTACGGATGCTACTATATAACATTCCAGGAACATTTCACCCGGATGCCCGACACCTAAAAAATCCATGGGCTAACACACGAAAAACTGTTAAAATCGCCTAATTCTATTGCGTCGCCAATAAACTGCTCATAAACCCCTCTAAAGCACCGCCAGGCTACTAGATTCTTTCCCTAGGTCATTACGAATGCTACTATGGAAGAATCCAAGAAAATTCAACCTGAACCCCAGCACCTAAAAAATCTGTTGGCTAACACACACGAAAAACTGGCAAAATCGCCTAATTCCTATTGCGTCACTAATAAAATGCTCCTAAACCCTTCTAAAGCGCCGCCAAGGCTACTTGAGTCGTTTCCTAGGTCGTTAAGGATGCTACTATGGAAGAATCCAAGAAAATTCAACCCAAACTCTGGCACCTACAAAATCTGTCGGCTAACACACAAAAAAAACTGGCAAAATTGCCTAATTCCTTTTGCGTCGCTAATAAAATGCTCCTAAACCCTTCTAAAGCACTGCCGAGCAACTAGAGTCGTTCCCTAGATCGTTACGGATGCTCCTATGGAAGAATCCAAGAAAATTAGACCCGAACCTCCGACATCAAAAAAATCTGTGGGCTAACACACATGAAAAACTGGCAATATTGTCTAATTTCTATTGCATCGCCAATAAAATGCTCCTAAACCCTTCTAAAGCACCGCTGGGGCTACTAGAGTCGTTCCCTAGGTTGTTACGGACTCTACTATAGAAGAATCCAAAAAATTTTGACCTGGACCCCAGCACCTAAAAATTCTGTGGGCTAACACACACGAAAAACTGGAAAAATTGCATAATTCCTATTTTGTTGCCAATAAAATGCTCCTAAACCCCTTTATAGCGCCGCCGAGGTAACTGGAGTCGTTCTCCAGGTCGTTACGAATGCTACTATGGAAGAATCCATGAAAAATCGACCTGGACCCCTGGCACCTAAAAAATCTGTGGGCTAACACACATGAAAAACTAGCAAAATTGTCTAATTCCTATTGCATCACCAATAAAATACTTCTTAACCATTCTGAAGCACCACCGGCGCTACCTAAATCGTTCCCTACGTTGTTACAGACGCTAATAAGGAAGAATCTGAGAAAATTCAACTTAGACCCCCGACACCTAAAATATTCGTGGGTTAACACACACAAAAAACTGGCAAAATCGCCTAATTCCTATTGCGTTGCCAATAAAATGCTCCTAAACGCCGTCGGGGATACCAGAGTCATTACCTATGTAGTTACGGATGCTACTACAATATAATCTAAGAAAATATGACCCGGATCACCGGCACCTAAAAAATCTGTGGGCTAACACACACGAAAAACTGGCAAAATCGCCAAATTCCTATTGCGTCACCAATAAAATGCTCCTAAACCCTTCTAAAGTGCCGCCGGGGCTACAGGAGTCGTTCCGTAGGTCGTTATGGAAGCCACTTTGGAAGAATCTAAGAAAATTCAACCGAGACCTCCGGCATTTAAAAAATCTATAGGCTAACACACACGAAAAACTGGCAAAATCGCCTAATTCCTATTTCGTTGCTAATAAAATGTTCCTAAGCCCCTATAAAGCACTGTTGGGGCTACTGGAGTCGTTTTCTAGGTCATTACGGATGCTACTATATAAGAATACAAAAATATTCGACCCGGACCACCGACACCTAAAATATTTGTGGGTTAACACGCATGAAATAACTGGCAAAATCGCATAATTCTTGTTGCATTGCCAATAAAATGCTCCTAAACCCTTCTAAAGTGTGGCCTGTGCTATTGGAGTCATTACCAAGGTAGTTACGAAAGCTACTATTAAGGAATCCAAGAAAATTCAACCCGGACGCCCAACACCTAAAAAATATGTGGGTTAACACACATGAAAAACTGGCAAAATCACCTAATTCCTATTGCATCGCCAATAAAATGCTCCTAAAACCTTCAAAAGTGCCACCAGGGCTACTGGAATAGTTCCCTAGGTCATTACTGACGCTACTATTGAAGAATCTAAGAAAATTCAACCCGTACCCCCAACACCTAAAAATTCTGTGGGCTAACACACGAAAAACAGGCAAAATTGCCTAATTCCTATTTTATTGCCAATAAAAATTTCCTAAACCATTCTAAAGCGTCGCCGGGGCTACTAAAGTCATTCCCCAAGTAGTTACGGATGCTACTACAAAATAATCCAAGAAAATTTGACTCAGATCCTTGGCACCTAAAAAATCTATGGGCTAATACACATGAAAAACTTGCAAAATTGCCTAATTCTTATTGCGTCGCCAATAAAATGCTCCTAAGTCCTACTAAAGCGCCACCGGGGCTACTGGAGTCGTTCCCTAGGTTGTTACAGACGCTAATATGGAAGTATCCAAGAAAATTTGACCCAAACCCCCGGCACCTAAAAAATATGTAGGCTATAACACATATGAAAAACTAGCAAAATCGCCTAATTCTATTGCGTCGCCAATAAAATGCTCTTATACTCGGCTAAAGCACGCCGGGGCTACTAGAGTCTTTCCCTAGGTCGTTATGTATGCTACTATTGAAGAATCCAAGAAAATTCGACTCAAACCCCTGGCACCTAAAAAATCCGTAGGCTAACACACACGAAAAACTAGAAAAATTACCTAATGCCTATTACATCGCCAATAAAATGCTCCTAAACCCCTCTAAAGCGCCGCCAGGGCTATTGGAGTCGTCCCTAGGTCGTTACGTATGATACTATAGAAGAATCCAATAAAATTAGACCTAGACCCCCAACACCTAAAAAATTCGTGGTCTAACACGCACAAAAAACATGCAAAATCGCTTAATTCTTATTTTTTCACCAATACATACTCCAAAACCCCTGTAAAGCGCCGCTGGAGTTACTGGAGTCGTTCCCCATATCGTTACGGATGCTACTATGGTAGAATACAAGAAAATTCGACCTGAACCCTCGGCACCTAAAAAATCTGTGGCTAACACACACAAAAAATTGGCAAAATTATCTAATTCTTATTGCGTCGCTAATAAAATCATCCTAAACCCTTTTAAAGTGCCACCAGGGCTACTATAGTTGTTCTCCAGGTCATTATGGATGCTACTACGGTAGAATCCAAGAAAATTCGACCCGAACCCCTGACACCTAAAAAATCTGTGGGCTAACACACACAAAAAACTGATAAAAACGTCTAATTCCTATTGCGTCGCCAATAAAATGCTCCTAAACCCCTCTAAAGCACCGTCGGGGCTACTGGAGTCATTCCTAGCTCATTACGGATGATATTATAGAACAATTCAAGAAAATTCAACATGAATCCTTGACACCTAAAAAATCTGTGGGCTAATAAATATGTAAAACTGGTAAAATCGCCTAACTCCTATTTCGTTGCTAATAAAATACTCCTAAACCCTTCTATAGAAGAATCTAATAAAATTAGACCTAGACCCCCAACACCTAAAAAATTCGTGGTCTAACACGCACAAAAAACATGCAAAATTGCTTAATTCTAAAGAACCATCGGGGCTACTGGAGTCGTTCTCTAGGTCGTTACGGATGCTACTATATAAGAATATAAGAAAATTCGACCCGGACCTCCGACACCTAAATAATCCGTGGGCTAACACACACAAATGCTTCTATTGAAGAATCCAAGAAAATTTAACCCGGACCCCCGACACCTAAAACATCTGTGGGCGTTACATATAGAAAACTGGCAAAATCACCTAATTTCTGTTGCATCGGCAATAAAATGCTCCTAAACCCCTCTCATGCGCCTTCGGGGCTACTAGATTCGTTCCTTTTGTCGTTACAGACGCTGCTATTTAAGAATCTAAAAAAATTTGACCCAAACGCCCGACACCTAAAATATACACAGGCTAACACATACGAAAAACTGGCAAACTCGCCTAATTCTATTGCGTCGCCAATAAAATGCTCCTAAATCCCTCTAAAGCACCGCCGGGGCACTGTAATCTTTTCCTAGGTCATTACGGATGCTACTATTGAAGAATCCAAGAAAATTCCACCCGAACCCCCCACATCTAAAAAATCTGTGGGCTAACACACACGAAAAACTGGAAAAATCGCCAAATTCCTATCGCGTTGCCAATAAAATGCTCCTAACCCCTTCCAAAGTGATGCCAGGGCTACTGGAGTCAGTCCCTAGGTCGTAATTCCTATTGTATTGCCAATAAAATGCTCTTAAACCCTTTTAAAGCACCGCCGAGGATACTGGAGTCGTTCTGTAGGTCGTTACAGACGCTACTATGAAAGAATCTAAGAAATTTCGACCTGGACCCTCGGCACATAAAAACTCCATGGCTAACATACACGAAAAATTGGCAAAATTTCCTAATTCCTATTGCGTCGACAATTAAAAACTCCTAAACCATTCTAAAGCACTGCTGTAGCTACTAGAATCGTTGCTTAGGTCGTTAAGGACGCTATTATGGAAGAATCCAAGAAAATTTTTCCCGGACCCCCGGCACCTAAAAAATTCGTGGGTTAACACACACAAAAAATTGGCAAAATCGCCTAATTCCTATTTGCGTTGCCAATAAAATGCTCCTAACCCTTTTAAAGTGCTGTCGGGGCTACTGGAGTCGTTCCCTAGGTCATTACGAACGCTACTTTGGAAGAATCTAAGAAAATTCAATCCGGACCCCCGGCACCTAAAAAATCTGTGGGCTAACACACACGAAAAACTTGCAAAATTGCCTAATTCCTATTGCGATGCAAATAAAATATTCCTAAATCCCTCTAAAGAGCCGCCGGGTCTATTGGAGTCGTTCTCTAGGTCGTTACGGACGTTACTATGGAAGAATCTAAGTAAATTTGCTCTGAACCCCCAGCACCTAAATAATTCGTGGGCTAAAACACATGAAAAACTGGTAAAAATGGCCTAATTCTTATTTTGTCACCAATACAATACACCAGAACCCATGTAAAGTGCCGCTGGGGCAACAAGAGTCATTCCCCTGGTCATTACGGATACTACTATAGTACAATCCAAGAAACTTTGAATCGAACCCCCGGCACCCAAAAAATCCATAGGCTAACACACACAAAAAAACTTACAAAATCGCTAAATTCCTATTGTATCGCCAATAAAATGCTCCTAAACCCCTCTAAAGCGTCGCCGGAGCTACTGGAATCATTCCCTAAGTCATTAATGCCACAACTATGGAAGAATACAAGAAAATTTGCCCCGAACCCCCGGCACCTAAAAAATCTGTGGGCTAACACAGATGAAAAACTGGCAAAATTGCCTAATTCGTATTGCGTCGCCAATAAAATGCTTCTAAACCCCTCTAAAGCACTGCCAGGGCTACTGGAGTCGTTCCCTAGATCATTACAGATACTACTATGGAAATATTCAGGAAAATTCAATCCGAACCCCTAGCACATAAAAAATCTGTGGGCTAACACACATGAAACACTGGCAAAATCGCTTAATTCCTATTGAGTCGCCAATAAAATGCTCCTAAACCCCTCTAATGCGCCTCCGAGTATACTGGAGTTGTTCCCTTGTTCGTTACGGATGCTATTATGTAAGAATCCAAAAAATTCAACCCGGACACCCGACACCTAAAAAATCCACGGGCTAACACACGAAAAACTGGCAAAATTGCCTAATTCCTATTGCATCACCAATAAAATGCTCATAAACCCCTCTAAAGCGCCGCCGGGGCTACTGGAATCATTCCCTAGGTCATTACTGACGCTACTATGGAAGAATCCAAGAAAATTCAACCCGGACCCCCGACGCCTAAAACATTCGTGGGTTAACACAAACGAAAAACTGACAAAATTGCTTAATTCCTATTGCGTTTCCAATAAAATACTTCTAAACCCCTCTAAAGCGTCGCTGGGGCTACTAGAATCATTCCCTAGGTCATTACGGACGCTACTATGAAAGAATCTAAGTAAATTTGACCTGGACCCCCGGCACCTAAAAAATCTATGGGCTAACACACACGAAAAACTGGCAAAATCGCCTAATTTCTATTGTGTCGCCAATAAAATGCTCCTAAACCCCTCTCATGTGCCTCCGAAGCTACTGAAGTCGTTACCTAGCTCGTTACGGATACTACTTTGTAAGAATCCAAAAAATGTCAACCAGGACGCTCGACACCTAAAAAATGTGTGGGCTAACACACAAGAAAAACTGGCAAAATCGCCTAATTCTATTGTGTCACCAATAAAATGCTCCTAAACCCCTCTCATGTGCCTCCAAAGCTACTGAAGTCGTTACCTAGCTCATTACAGATACTACTATGTAAGAATCCAAAAAATTTCGACCAGGACGCTCGACACCTAAAAATCCGTGGGCTAACATACACGAAAATCTGAAAAAATTGTCTAATTCCTATTGCGTCGCCAATAAAATGCTCCTACACTCTTATAAAGCGTCGCCGGGGCTACTGGAGTCATTTCCTAGGTCGTTATAGATGTACTATGTAAGAATCCTAAAAGATTCGACCTAGAACCCCGGCACCTAAAATATATGTGGGCTAACACACATGAAAAACTGGCAAAATTGCGTAATTCCTATTTTATTGCAAATAAAATACTCCTAAACCCCTCTAAAGCACCGCTGGGGATACTGGAGTCGTTTCCTAGGTCGTTATGGACGCTACTATGTAAGAATCCAAAAAATTCCGACCCGGACGCCCGACACCTAAAAATTTCGTGGGCTAAAACACACGTAAAACTACCAAAATTGCCTAATTCCTATTGCATCGCTATTAAAATACTCCTAAACTCCTCTAAAGCGCCGCTGAGGCTACTAGAGTCGTTCCCCAAGTCGTTACGGACGCTACTATGGAAGAATCCAAAAATATTTGACCACGAACCCCGGCACCTATAAATTCCATAGGCTAACACACACAAAAAAACTAGCAAAATTGCCTAATTCCTATTTCATCGCCAATAAAATGCTCCTAAACTCCTCTAACACATCACAGGGGCTACTGGAGTCTTTCCCTAGGTTGTTACGGATGCTACTATGGAAGAATCCATGAAAATTCGACCCGAACCCCCGGCACCTAAAATATTTGTGGGTTTACATACACGAAAAAACTGGCAAAATAGCCTAATTTCTATTGCATCGTTAATAAAATGCTCTTAAACCCCTCTAAAGCACCACCGGGGCTACTGGAGTCGTTCCTCGGGTCGTTACGGACGCTAAAATAAAATAATCTAAAAAATTTCAACCTGAACCCCCGACACCTAAAAAATCTATGGACTAACACACATGAAAAATTGGCAAAATTGCCTAATTCCTGTGATATCACCAATTAAATACTCCTAAAATACTCTAAAGAGCCGCCGGGTCTACTGGAGTCGTTTCTTAGGTCGTTACAGACGCTACTATGTAAGAATCCAAGAAAATTAGACCCAGACCCCTGGCACCTAAAAATTCCATGGGTTAACACACACAAAAAACTGGCAAAATCACCTAATTTCTATTGTGTCGCCAATAAAATGCTCATAAACCCCTATAAAGCACCGTTGGGGCTACTTGAGTCGTTCCCCAAGTCATTACGGATGCTACTATAGAATAATCTAAGAAAATTCAACCCGGACCCCTGGCATCTAAGAAATCCGCGGGCTAACACAGATAAAAAATTGGCAAAATCGCCTAATTCCTATTGTATCGCTAATAAAATGCTCTTAAACCCCTCTAAAGCGCCGCTGGAGCTACTAGAGTCATTCTCAGGTCATTTAGGATGCTACTACGGAAGAATCCAAGAAAATTCGACCCAAACCCCTGTCATCTAAAACGTCTGTGGGCTAACACACACGAAAAACTGGCAAAATTTCCTAATTCCTATTGCGTCGCTAATAAAATGCTCATAAACCCCTCTAAAGCGCCGTCGTGGCTACTGGAATTGTTCCCTAGGTCGTTACAGACGCTGCTATAGAAGAATCCAAGAAAATTTGACCTAGACCGCCGGCATCTAAAAAATCTGTGGGCAAACACACACGAGAAACTACCAAAATTCCCTAATTCCTATTGCATCGCAAATAAAATGCTCCTAAACCCCTCTAAAGCACTACCAGTGCTACTGGAGTCATTCCTTAGATCGTTACGGATGCTACTATGGAAGAATCAAAGAAAATTTGACCTGGACCTCGGCACCTAAAAAATCCATGGGCAAAAATACACGTAAAACTAGCAAAATCTCCTAATTCCTATTATGTCGCCAATAAAATGCTCCGAAACCCCTCTAAAGAGATGTCGTGCCTACTAGAGTTGTTCCCTAGGTCGTTACAAACGCTACTATGGAAGAATCCAAGAAAATTCAACTCGAAGCTCCGACACCTAAAACATCCGTGGGCTAACACACACGAAAAACTGGCAAAATTGCCTAATTCCTATTGCGTCGCCAATAAAATGCTCCTAAACCCCTCTAAAGTTCCACCGGGGCTACTAGAGTCGTTCCTTAGGTCGTTACAGATGCTACTATTGAAGAATCCAAAAAATATTTGACCCAAAACTTCAGCACCTAAAAATTCTGTGGGCTAACACACACAAAAAACTGACAAAATCGCCCAATTCCTATTTCGTCGCCAATAAAATGCTCCTAAACCCCTCTAAAGCACCGCCGGGGATAATGGACTCTTTTCCTAGGTCGTAACGGATGCTACTATGGAAGAATCCAAGAAAATTCTTCCCGGACCCCTGGCACCTAAAACTATCTGTGGGCTAACACACACGAAAAAATGTTAAAATTGCCTAATTCCTATTGCGTCGCTAATAAAATGATCCTAAATACCTCTAAACGCCGCTGGAGCTACTGGAGTTAATCCCTAGGTAGTTACGTATGATATTATGGAAGAATATAAGAAAATTAGACCTAGACCTCCGACACTTAAAAAATCCGTGGGCTAACACACACGAAAAAATGACAAAATCACAAATTCCTATTTTGTCACCAATACAATACTCTAGAACCTCTGTAAAGCACTGCCGGGGCTACTAGAGTCTTTCCCCAGGTCGTTATGGATGCTACTATAGTATAATCCAAGAAAATTCGTCCCGAACCCCCAGCACCTAAAAAATCCACTAGCTAACACACAAAAAACTGGCAAAATCGCCTAATTTCTATTGTGTGGCCAATAAAATGCTCCTAAACCCCTCTAAAGCACCGCCGGGGCTACTAGAATCGTTCCTTAGGTCGTTACGAACGCTACCATGGAAGAATCTAATAAATTTCGACCCGAACCCCGGCAACTCAAAAATTCGTGGGCTAACATACACGAAAAACAAGCAAAATCTCCAAATTACTATTGAGTCGCCAATAAAATGCTCTAAAACCCTTCTAAAGTGCGATGGGGCTACTGGAGTCATTCCCTAGGTCGTTACAGACTCTATTATGGAATAATTTAAGAAATTTTGATTCGGACCCCGGCATTTAAAAAATCCATGGGCTAACACATGAAAAACTGGCAAAATCGTCTAATTCTTATTGCGTCACCATTATAATGCTCCTAAACCCCTTTAATGCGCCGTCGGGGCTACTGGAGTCATTCTCTAGGTTTTACGGACTCTAGTATACAATAATCATAGAAAATTTTACTTGGAACCCCCGGCACCTAAAAAATCTGTGGACTAACACACAAGAAAAACTGGCAAAATTGCCTAATTCCTATTGCATAGCAATTAAAATGCTCTAAAACCCCTCTAATGCGCCTCTGGGGCTACTAGAGTCGTTTCCTATGTCGTTACGGATGCTATTATTGAAGAATCAAAAAAAATTGACTCGGATCCCTGACACCCAAAAAATCCGTGGGCTAAAACACACGTAAAATTGGCAAAATCGCCTAATTGCTATTTTTCGCCAATAAAATGATCCTAAACCCCTCTAAATCACCTCCGAGGCTACTGAAGTCGTTCCCTAGGTCGTTACGGATGCTTCTATTGAATAATATAAGAAAATTTGACCCAAAACTTCGGCACCTAAAAAATCTGTAGGCTAACACATACGAAAAACTAGCAAAATTGCATAATTCCTATTGCGTCGATAATAAAATACTCCTCAACCCCTCTAAAGCGCCATCGGGGCTATTGGAGTCGTTCCTCAAGCCGTTACGGATGCTACTATAGAAGAATCCAAGAAACTTCGACCCGGACCCCCGGAACCTATAAATTATGTGGGCTAACACACATAAAAAACTAGCACAATTGCATAATTCCTATTGCGTCGATAATAAAATACTCCTCAACCCCTCTAAAGCGCCTTCGGGGCTATTGGAGTCGTTACAAACGTTACTATAAAATAATCCAAGAAAATTTGACCCGAACCCCCTGCACCTAAAAAATCTGTGGGCTAAGACACACGAAAAACTGACAAAATCGCCTAATTCCTATTGCGTCGCTAATAAAATGCTCCTAAACCCCTCTAAAGCGCCGCCAGGGCTACTGGAGTCATTCCTTAGGTCGTTACGGATGCTACTATTGAAGAATCCAAAAAAAAGTCGACCTAAAACTTCGGCATCTAAAAAATCTGTGGGCTAACACACAAGAAAAAACTGGTAAAATTGCTTAATTCATGTTGCATCGCCAATAAAATGATCTAAAACTCCTCTAATGCGCCTACGGGGCTATTGGAGTCATTCCCTAGGTCGTTACAGATACTACTATGGAAGAATCCAAGAAAATTCGACTCGGACCCCTGGCACCTAAAAAATCTGTGGGCTAACACACACGAAAAAATTGCAAAATTGCCTAATTCGTATTGCGTTGCCAATAAAATGCTCCTAAACCCCTCTAAAGCGCCGCTGGGCTATTGGAGTCATTCCCTAGGTCATTACATACGATACTATGGAACAATCCAAGAAAACTAGACCTGGACACCCGACACTTAAAGAATCCGTGGGCTAACACACACGAAAAACTAGCAAAATCACCTAATTCCTATTTTGTCCCCAATACAATACTCAAGAACTCCTGTAAAGCACCATCGAGGCTACTGGAGTCGTTCTCCAGGTCGTTATGGACTCTCTAATAGTAGAATCTAAGAAAATTCAATCCAAACCCCCAACATCTAAAAAATCCATTGGCTAACACACAAAAAACTGGCAAAATCACCTAATTTCTATTGCATGGCTAATAAAATGCTCCTAAACCCCTCTAAAGCACTGCCGGGGCTACTGGAATCGTTCCTTAGGACATTAAGGACGCTACCATGAAAGAATCCAAGAAATTCGACCCAGACCCCGGCACCTAAAAAATCTGTGGGCTAACACACATGAAAAACTGTCAAAATCTCTTAATTACTATTGAGTCACCAATAAAATGCTCTAAAACCCTCTAAAGTACTGCCGGTGCTACCGGAGTCATTCCCTAGGTCGTTACGGATGCTACTATGGAAGAATGTAAGAAATTTCGACTTGGACCCCCGGCATCTAAAAAATCTGTGGGCTAACACATATGAAAAACTGGCAAAATCGTCTAATTCTTATTTCGTCGCTAATAAAATGCTCCTAAACCCCTCTAATGCACCATCGGGGCTACTGGAGTCGTTCTCCAGGTCGTTACGGACTCTACTATAAAATAATCAAAGAAAATTTGACCTGGACCCCCGTCACCTAAAAAATCTGTGGACTAACACACAAGAAAAACTGGCAAAATTGCCTAATTCTTTTTACATCGCTAATAAAATGCTCTAAAACCCCTCTAATGCACCTCCGAGGCTACTGGAGTCATTCCCTAGGTCGTTACGGATGCTACTATTGAAGAATCCAAAAGAAATCAACCTGGACCCTAGACATCGGAAAACTCCGTGGGCTAAAACACACGTAAAATTGGCAAAATCGCCTAATTTCTATTATGTCGCCAATAAAATACTCCTAAACCCCTCTAAAGCGCCTCTAGGCTACTAGAATCGTTCCCTAGATCTTTACGGATGCTTCTATTGAAGAATCCAAGAAAATTCGAACTGAATCTCTGGCACCTAAAAAACCTTTAGGCTAACACATACAAAAACTGGCAGAATTGCCTAATTCCTATTGCGTCGCTAATAAAATACTCCCAAACCCTGCTAAAGTATTGCCGAGTCAACTGGAGTTGTTATCTAAGTTGTTGTGGAAGCTACTATTGAAGAATCCAAGAAAATTTGACCCGAACCCCCGGCACCTATAAATTCCGTGGGCTAACACACACAAAAAACTGGCAAAATAACCTAATTCCTATTTCATAGCCAATACAATACTCCTAAACCCCTCTAAAGCACCATCGGGGCTACTGGAGTCTTTTCCTAGGTCATTACGGACGCTACTATGGAAGAATCCATGAAAATTCCACCCAAACCCCCGGCACCTAAAAATTTGTGGGCTAACACACACGAAAAAACTGGCAAAATTGAATAATTCCTATTGCGTCGCTAATAAAATGCTCTTAAACCCCTCTAAAGTACCACCGAACCTACTGGAGTCGTTCTCCAGGTCATTACGGACGCTACTATAAAAAATTCCAAGAATATTTGACCTAGACCACCGGGACCTAAAAAATCTGTGGACTAACACACACGAAAAATTGGCAAAATTGTCTAATTCTTGTGGCATAGCCAATAAAATGCTCCTAAACCACTCTAACGCGCTGTCGGGGCTATTAGAGTCATTCCCTAGGTCGTTACAGACGCTACTATGTAAGAATCTAAGAAAATTAGACCCGGACCTCCAACACCTAAAAAATCCGAGGATTAACACACATGAAAAACTGGCAAAATCGCCTAATTCCTATTGTGTCGCCAATACAATGCTCCTAAACCCCTCTAAAGCACCACCGGGGCTACTGGAGTCGTTCCCTAGGTCGTTACGGATGCTACTATGGAAGAATACAAGAAAATTCAACCTGGACCCCTGGAACCTAAACAATCAAAGGGTTAACACACACAAAAAACTGACAAAATCGCCTAATTCCTATTGTGTCGCTAATAAAATGCTCCTAAACTCCTCTAAAGCGCCGCCGGGTATACTATTGAACAATCCAAGAAAATTCAATCCAAAACTCCAGCACCTAAAAAATATGTGGGCTAACACACACGAAAAACTAGCAAAATTGCCTAATCCCTATTGCGTCGCTAATAAAATGCTCCTAAACCTCTCTAAAGCGTTGTCGGGGCTAGTAGAGTTGTTCCCCAAGTCATTACGGATGCTACTATGGAAGAATCCAAGAAAAATCAACCTGGACCCCCAGTACCTATAAATTTTGTGGGCTAACACACACGAAAAACTGGCAAAATTACCTAATTTCTATTTCGTCACCAATAAAATGCTCTTAAACCCCTCTAAAGCGCCGCCGGTGCTACTGGTGTCTTTCCCTAGGTCATAACGGATGCTACTTTGTAGGAATCAATGAAAATTCGACCCAAACCCCCGGCAACTAGAAAATCTGTGGACTAACACACACGAAAAAATGGAAAAATAGCCTAATCCTATTGCGTCGCCAATAAAATGTTCTTAAACCCCTCTAAAGCACCGTCGGGGCTACTAGAGTCGTTCCCCAAGTAGTTATGGATTGTACTATAAAATAATCTAAAAATATTCAACCTAGACCCCCGACACCTAAAAAAATCTGAGGACTAACACACACGAAAAATTGGCAAAATTGCCTAATTCCAGTGGCGTCGAAAATAAAATTCTACTAAACCCCTCTAAAGTGCCGTCGGGGCTACTAGAGTCGTTTCCTAGGTCGTTACGGATGCTATTATGGAAGAATCCAAGAAAATTCAACCTGGACCCCTAGCACCTAAAATATTAGTGGGCTAACACACACATAAAACTGGCAAAATCGAATAATTCCTACTGTGTCGCCAATAAAATGCTTCTAAACCCCTCTAAAGCACCGCCGGGGCTGCTAAAGTCGTTCTCTAGGTCGTTACAGATGCTACTATGAAAGAATCCAAGAAAATTCGACTTGGACCCCCAGCACCTAAAAACTCAGTGGGTTAAGAAACACAAACAACTGGCAAAATCGCCTAATTTCTATTGCGTCACCAATAAAATGGTCCTAAATCCCTCTACAGCACTGCCAAAGCTACTAGAGTTGTTACCCAAGTTGTTACGGACGCTACTATAGAAGAATCCAAATATATTTGACCCGGACCCCGGTATCTAAAAAATCTGTGGGTTAACACACACAAAAATCTAGCAAAATTGCCTAATTTCTATTATGTCGCCAATAAAATACTCCTAAAACCCTCAAATACTCTTAAACCCCTCTAAAGCACCGCCGGGGCTACTAGAGTCTTTTCCTAGGTCGTTACGGATGCTACTATGGAATAATCCATGAAAATTTGACTCGAACCCCCAGCATCTAAAAAATCTGCGGGCTAACACACACGAAAAACTGGAAAAATAGCCTAATTCCTATTGCATCGACAATAAAATGCTGGTAAAACCTTCTAAATCCCCACCGAGACTACTACAGTCGTTCCCTAGGTCATTACGGATGCTTCTATGGAAGAATACAAGAAAATTCACCCCAAACCCTCGGCACCTAAAAATTCCTGGGCTAACACAGATGAAAAACTGGCAAAATCGCCTAATTCGTATTGCGTCGCTAATAAAATGCTTCTAAACCCCTCTAAAGCACCGCTAGGGCTACTGGAGTTGTTCCCTAGGTCGTTTCTGATACTACTATGGAAGAATTCAGGAAAATTCAATCCGGACCCCCAGCACATAAAACATCTGTGGGCTAACACACATAAAAAACTGGCAAAATCGCCTAATTCCTATTGTGTCGCCAATAAAATGCTTCTAAACCCCTCTAATTCGCCTCTGAGGATACTGGAGTCATTCCCTTGTTCGTTACGGATGCTATTATGTAATAATCCAAAAAATTCAACCCGGACGCCCGACACCTAAAAAATCCATGGGCTAACACACGAAAAACTGGTAAAATTGCCTAATTCCTATTACGTCGCCAATAAAATGCTCATAAACTTCTCTAAAGCGCCGCCGGGGCTACTGGAATTATTCCCTAGGTCATTACTTACGTTACTATGGAAGAATCCAAGAAAATTCAACCCGGACCCCCGACGCCTAAAACATTCGTGGGTTAACACACACAAAAAACTAACAAATTGCCTAATTCCTATTGTGTTGCCAATAAAATACTCCTAAACCCCTCAAAAGCAACACTGGGGCTACTGGAGTCATTTCGTAAGTCGTTAAGGATGCTACTATTGAAGAATCCAAGAAATATTTGACCAAAACTTCGGCACCTTAAAATTCTGTGGGCTAACAAACCCGAAAAACTGGCAAAATTGCCTAATTCCTATTGCGTCGCCAATAAAATGCTTCTAAACCCCTCTAAAGTGCCGCCGGGGCTACTGGAGTCATTCCCTAGGTCGTTACGGATGCTACTATGAAAGAATCTACGTAAATTTGACCTGGACCCCCGGCACCTAAAAAATCTATGGGCTATACACGAAAAACTGGCAAAATCGTCTAATTTCTATTGTGTAGCAAATAAAATGCTCCTAAACCCCTCTCATGTGCCTCCAAAGCTACTGAAGTCATTCCCTAGGTCGTTACGGATGTTACTATGTAAGAATCCAAAAAAATTCGACCCAGACGTTCGACACGTAAAAAATCTGTGGGCTAACACACAAGAAAAACTGGCAAAATAGCCTAATTCTATTGTGTCGCCAATAAAATGCTCCTAAACCCCTCTATAGCACCGCCAGAGCTATTGGAGTCTTTCCCTAGGTCTTTACGGATGCTACTATTGAAGAATCCAAGAAAATTTGACCCGAACCCCCGACACCTTAAAAAATCTGTTGGCTAACATACACGAAAAACTGGCAAAATTGTCTAATTCTTATTGCGTCGCCAAGAAAATGCTCCTAAACCCTTCTAAACCGCCGTCGGGGCTACTAGAGTCATTGTCTAGGTTGTTATGGATGCTACTATTGAAGAATCCAAGAAAATTCGACCTGGACCCCCGGCACCTAAAAAATCGACTAACACACACAAAAAACTGGTAAAATCACCTAATTCCTATTTCGTCGCCAATAAAATGCTCCTAAATAACTCTAAAGCACCGCCGGGGCTACTGGAGTCGTTACCTAGGTCGTTATGGATGCTTTTATTGAAGAATCCAAGAAAATTTGACCCGAACCCCCGTTACCTAAAAGATTCGTGGATTAACACACATGAAAAACTGGCAAAATCGCCTAATTTCTATTGCTTCTCCAATAAAATACTCCTAAACCCATCTCATGCACCTCCGGGACTATTGGAGTTGTTCCGTAGGTCGTTACAGATGCTACTATATAAGAATCCAAAAACATTCGACCTGGACGCCCGACACCTAAAAAATTCATGGGCTAACACACACGAAAAATTTGCAAAATTGCCTAATTCTATTGCGTCGCCAATAAAATCCTCCTAAATACCTCTAAAATACTGCCGGAGCTACTGAAGTCTTTCTTTAGGTCGTTACGGATGCTACTATGGAAGATTCCAATAAAATTCGACCGGAACCCCTGGCATCTAAAAAATCCGTGGGCTAACACACACGAAAAACTGGTAAAATTATCGAATTCCTATTGCGTTGCCAATAAAATGCTCCCAAACCCTTCCAAAGCCCTGCAGGCGCTACTTGGTCATTCCCTAGGTTGTTACAGACGCTATTATATAAGAATCCAAGAAAATTCGACCCAAACCCCCGACATCTAAAAAATTCGTGGGTTAACACACATGAAAAACTGGCAAAATCTCCTAATTGCTATTGCGTCGCCAATAAAATGCTCCCAAACCCTTCTAAAGCACTGCCGAGGCTACTGGAGTCATTCCCTAGGTTGTTATAGATGCTACTAAGGACGAATCTAAGAAAATTCGACCCGGACCCCGGCACCTAAAAAATCTGTGGGCTAACACACGAGAAAATCTGGAAAAATCACCTAATTTCTATTGCATCGCCAATAAAATGCTCCTAAACCCCTCTAAAGTGCTGCCGGGGCTACTGTAGTCATTCCTAGGTCGTTACAGACGCTACTATATAAGAATCCAAGTAAATTCGACCTGGACCCCCGATACCCATAAAATCTGTACACTAACACACACGAAAAACTTGCAAAATCGCTTAATTTCTATTGGGTCACCAATAAAATGGTCCTAAATCCCTCTCATGCGCCTCCGAGGCTATTGGATTCATTCCCTAGGTCATTATGGATGCTACAATGGAAGAATCCAAGTAAATTTGACCTAGACCCCCAGCACCTAAAATATCTCTGGCTAACACACACGAAAAACTGGCAAATTTGCCTAATTTCTATTGTGTCACCAATAAAATGCTCCTAAACCCCTCACATGCGCCTTCGGAGCTACTGGAGTCGTTCCCTAGGTCGTTAAGGATGCTACTATGTAAGAATCCAAAAATATTCGACCCGGACGCCCGACACCTAAAATATCCATGGGCTAACACACAAGAAAACTGACAAAATCGCCTAATTCTATTGTGTCGCCAATAAAATGCTCATAATCCCCTCTAAAGCACCGCTGAGGCTATTGAAGTCGTTCCCTAGGTCGTTACGGATGCTACTATGTAAGAATCCAAATAAATTTGACCTGGACGCCCGATACCAAAAAAATCTGTAGGCTAACATACACGAAAAACTGACAAAATCGCCTAATTCTATTGTGTCGCCAATAAAATACTTATAAACCCCTCTAAAGCACCGTCGGGGCTATTGGAGTCTTTCCCTAGGTCGTTAAGGATGCTACTATGGAATAATCCAAGAAAATTCGACCCGAACCCCCGACACCTAAAAAATCTGTGGGCTAACATACACAAAAAACTGGCAAAATTGCCTAATTCCTATTGCGTTGCCAATAAAATGGTTCTAAACCCTTTTAAAGCGCCGCCAAGGATACTAGAGTCGTTCCCTAGGTTTTTACAGACGCTACTATGAAAGAATCCAAGAAAATTCGACCTGGACCCTCGGCACGTAAAAAATCTGTGGGCTAACATACACGAAAAACTGGCAAAATTGCCTAATTCCTATTGCGTCGCCAATTAAAAACTCATAAACCACTCTAAAGCACCATTGTAGCTACTAGAATCGTACTTAGGTTGTTACGGACACTATTATGGGAGAATCTAAGAAAATTCGTCCCGGACCCACGACACTTAAAAAATTCGTGGGTTATCACACACAAAAAACTGGAAAAATCGCCTAATTCCTATATGCGTTGCCAATAAAATGCTCCTAACCCTTTTAAATTGCTGTCGGAGCTACTAGAGTTATTCCCTAGGTCGTAACGAATGCTACTATAGAAGATTCCAAGAAAATTCAATCCGAACCTTCGGCACCTAAAAAATCTGTGGGATAACATACACGAAAAACTGGCAAAATTGCCTAATTCCTATTGCAATGCCAATAAAATGCTCCTAAACCCCTTTAAAGAGCCGCCGGGGCTACTGGAGTCATTTCCTAGATCGTTATAGATGCTACTACGTAAGAATCCAAAAACATCAACCCGAAACCCCGGCACCTAAAATATTTGAGGGCTAACACACACGAAAAACTGGCAAAATTGCATAATTCCTATTTCGTTGCTAATAAAATACTCCTAAACCCCTCTAAAGCACCGCCGAGGCTATTAGAGTCATTCTCAGGTTATTACGAATGCTACTATAGAAGAATCCAATAAAATTCAATTCGAACCCCCGGCATCTAAAAAAATTGTGGGTTAACATACATGAAAAACTAGTAAAATCACATAATTCCTATTACGTCGCCAATAAAATGCTCATAAACCCCTCTAAAGTTCCGCCGGGGCTACTGGAGTCGTTCCCTAGGTTGTTACGGACGCTACTATGTAAGAATCCAAAAAAATTCGACCCGGACGCTCGACATCTAAAAAATTCATGGGCTAACACACACAAACAACTGCCAAAATTGTCTAATTTCTATTGTATGGCCAATAAAATTCTCCTAAACCCTTCTAAAGCACCGCCGGGGCTTTTGGAATCATTCCCTAGGTCATTACGGATGGTACTATGGAAGTATCTAAGAAATTTCGACCCGTACCCCAGGCATCTAAAAAATCCGTGGGCTAACACATATGAAAAACTGGCAAAATCATCTAATTCTTATTGCGTTGCCTATAAAATGCTCCTAAACCCCTTTAATGCGCCGTCGGGGCTACTAGAGTCATTCGACAGGTCATTACGGACTCTACTATAAAATAATCCAAGAAAATTCGACGTAGACCCCCGACACCTAAAATATCTGTGGACTAACACAGAAGAGAAACTGGCAAAATTGCCTAATTCCTGTTGCATCGCCAATAAAATGCTCTAAAATCCCTCTAAAGAGCCTTTAGGGATGCTGGAGTCATTCCCTAGATCGTTACGGATGCTTCTATTGAAGAATCTAAGAAAATTCGACCCAAATCTCTGGCACCTAAAAAATCTGTGGGCTACAACACACGTAAAACTGCCAAAATTGCCTCATTCCTATTACATCACTATTAAAATACTCCTAAATCCCTCTAAAGTGTCGCTGAGGCTAATGGAGTCGTTCCCCAAGTTGTTACGGATGCTACTATGGAAGAATCCAAAAATATTTGACCACGAACCCCGGCACCTATAAATTCCATAGGCTAACACACACAAAAAACTAGCAAAATTGCCTAATTCCTATTTCATTGCCAATAAAATGCTCCTAAACCCCTCTAGCGCACCACAAGGGCTACTGGAGTCGTTCCCCAGGTCGTTACGGACGCTAAAATAAAATAATCTAAAAAAATTCAACCTGGACTCCTGACACCTAAAACATCTGTGAAGTAACACACATGAAAAATTGGCAAAATTACCTAATTCCTGTGGCATCACCAATAAAATGCTCCTAAAATACTCTAAAGAGCCACCGGGTCTACTGGAGTCGTTCCTTAGGTCGTTACAGATGCTACTATGTAAGAATCTAAGAAAATTAGACCCGGACCCCCGGCACCTAAAAAATCCATGGGTTAACACACACAAAAACTAGCAAAATTGCCTAATTCCTATTGTGTCGCCAATAAAATATCCTAAACCCTCTAAAGCACCTTCGGGGCTACTATAGTCATTCCCTTGGTCATTACAGATACTTCTATTAAATAATCCAAGAAAATAGACCCGAATCTCTGACACCTAAAAAATTTGTGGGTTAATACACACAAAAAATTAGAAAAATAGCCTAATTTCTATTGCGTCGCCAATAAAATGCTCCTAAACCCCTCTAAAGCACTGCCGGAGCTACTGGAGTCGTTTACAGTCATTACGGATGCTACTACAAAAGAATCTAAGAAAATTCGACCCGGACCCCCGGCATCTAAAAAGTCCGTAGGCTAACACACACAAAAAACTGGCTAAATTGCCTAATTCCTATTGCGTCGCTAATAAAATCCTCATAAACCCCTCTAAAGAACCGTCGTGGCTACTGGAGTCATTCCCTAGGTCTTTACGGATGCTACTATAGAAGAATCCAAGAAAAATTTACCTGGACCCCAGCATCTAAAAAATCTATGGGCTAACACACACGAAAAACTAGCAAAATCGCCTAATTCCTATTGCGTCGCAAATAAAATGCTCCTAAACCCCTCTAAAGCACTGCCGGTGCTATTATAGTCATTCCTTAGATTGTTATAGACGCTACTATGGAAAAATCGTAGAAAATTCGACTCGGGCCTAGGCACCTAAAAAATCCATGGGCTAAAACACATGTAAACTGGCAAAATCGCCTAATTCCTATTATGTCGCCAATAAAATGCTCCTAAACCACTCTAAAATGCTGCCGGGGCTACTGGAGTCGTTCCTTAGGTCGTTACAGATGCTTCTATTGAAGAATCCAAGAACATTTGACCCGAATCTCTAGCAGCTAAAAAATCTGTGGGCTAACACACACAAAAAACTAGCAAATTGCCTAATTCCTATTGTGTCGCCAATAAAATACTCCTAAAGCCCTCAAAAGCACCACTGGGGCTACTGGAGTCGTTCCTTAAGTCGTTACGGATGCTACTATTGAAGAATTCAAGAAATATTTGACCCAAAATTTGGCACCTTAATATTCTGTGGGCTAACACACACAAAAACTGGCAAAATCGCCTAATTCCTATTTCGTCGCCAATAAAATGCTCCTAAACCCCTCTAAAGCACCGCCGGGGATACTAGACTCTTTTCCTAGGTCATTACGGATGCTACTATGGAAGAATCCAAGAAAATTCTACCCGGACCCCTGGCATCTAAAAATATATGTGGGCTAACACACACGAAAAAATGTTAAAATTGCCTAATTCCTATTGCGTCGCCAATAAAATGCTCCTAAACCCCTCTAAACGCTTTCTGGGCTACTGGAGTTAATCCCTAGGTAGTTACGTATGATACTATTGAAGAATCCAAGAAAATTAGACCTGGACCTCCGGCACTTAAACAATTCATGGGCTAACACACACGAAAAAATGACAAAATCACCAAATTCTTATTTTGTCCCTAATACAATACTCTAGAACCTCTGTAAAGCACTATCGGGGCTACTGGAGTCATTCTCTAGGTCATTATAGACGCTACTATAGTATAATCCAATAAAATTCCACCCGAACCCCCGAAACCTAAAAAATCCATTGGCTAACACACAAAAAACTGGCAAAATCGCCTAATTTCTATTGTGTGGCCAATAAAATGCTCCTTAACCCCTCTAAAGCACCGCCGGGGCTACTAGAATCGTTCCTTAGGTTGTTACGGATGCTACCATGGAAGAATCTAAGAAATTTCGACCCGGACCCCAGCGCCTCAAAAATTCGTAGGCAAACATACACGAAAAACTTGCAAAATCTCCAAATTACTATTGAGTTGCCAATAAAATGCTCTAAAACCCCTCTAAAGTGCATCGGGGATACTGAAGTCATTCCCTAGATCGTTACGGACTCTACTATGGAAGAATATAAGAAATTTTGACCCGGACCCCCGGCAATCTAAAAAATCCATGGGCTAACACATATAAAAAACTGGCAAAATCGTCTAATTCTTATTGCATCGCTAATATAATGCTCCTAAACCCCTCTAATGCACCATCAGGGCTACTAAAGCTGTTCTCTAGATATTTACGGACTCTACTATAAAATAATCATAGAAAATTTGACTTGGACCCCCGGCACCTAAAAAATCTGTGGACTAACACCCAAGAAAAACTGGCAAAATTGCCTAATTCCTGTTGCATCGCCAATAAAATGCTCTAAAACCCCTATAATGCGCCTCCGAGGCTACTGGAGTCATTCCCTAGGTTGTTACGGATGCTACTATTGAAGAATCCAAAAAAATTCGACCCGGACCCCTGACACCCAAAAAATCCGTGGGCTAAAACACACGTAAAACAGGCAAAATTGCCTAATTCCTATTGTTTCGCCAATAAAATAATCCTAAACCCCTATAAATTGCCTCCGAGGCTACTGAAGTCGTTCCCTAGGTCATTACGGATGCTTCTATTGAAAAATCTAAGAAAATATGACCCAAAACTTTGGCACCTAAAAGTTTTGTGGGCTAACACACACGAAAAACTAGCAAAATTGCATAATTCCTATTGCGTCGATAATAAAATACTTCTCAACTCCTTTAAAGCGCCGTCGGGGCTATTGGAGTCATTCCCCAAGTCGTTATGGATTCTACTATAGACGAATCCAAGAAACTTCGACCCAGACCCCCAGCACATATAAATTCTGTGGGCTAATACACACAAAAAACTGACAAAATTGTCTAATTCCTATTTCGTCGCCAATAAAATGTTCCTAAACCCCTCAAAAGCACCGCCGGAGATACTGTACTCTTTCCCTAGGTCGTTACAGACGCTACTATAAAATAATCCAAGAAAATTTGACCCGAACCCCCGACACCTAAAAAATCTGTAGGCTAACACACACGAAAAACTGGCAAAATCGCCTAATTCTTATTGTGTCGCCAATAAAATGCTCCTAAACCCCTCTAATGCACTGCCAAGGCTACTGGAGTCGTTCCTTAGGTCGTTACGGATGCTACTATTGAAGAATCCAAAAACATTCGACCTAAAACTTCGGCATCTAAAAAAATCTGTGGGCTAACACATACGAAAAACTAGCAAAATTGTCTAATTCCTATTGCGTAGCTAATAAAATGCTCCTAAACCCCTCTAAAACACCGCCGGGGCTACTAGAGTTGTTCCCCAAGTCGTTACGGATGCTACTATGGAAGAATCCAAGAAAATTCGACCCGGACTTTCGGCACCTATAAATTTCGTGGGCTAACACATTCAAAAAACTGGCAAAATTGCCTAATTTCTATTTCATCGCCAATAAAATGCTCCTAAACCCCTCTAAAGCACCGCCGGGCTACTAGATTCTTTCCTTAGGTCGTAACGGATGCTACTTTGGAAGAATCCATGAAAATTCGATCCAAACCCTCTGCACCTAAAAAAACTGTGGGTAACACATGAAAAAATGGCAAAATAGCCTAATTCCTATTGCGTCGCCAATAAAATACTCTTAAACCCCTCTAAATCACCGTTAGGGCTACTGGAGTGGTTTCCAAGGTCTTTACGGACGCTACTATAAAATAGTCTAAGACAATTCGACCTGCACCCCCGGCACCTAAAAAATCTATGGACTCACACACGAAAAATTAGAAAAATTGCCTAATTCATGTGGCGTCGCAAATAAAATGCTCCTAAACACCTCTAAAGTGTCGTCAAGGCTACTGGAGTCATTTCCTAGTTCGTTATGGACGCAACTATGTAATAATCCAACAAAATTAATTTTCGGATCCCCGACACCTAAAAAATCTATGGGCGTTACACACGAAAAACTGGCAAAATCGCCTAATTCCTATTGTGTCGCCAATAAAATGCTCCTAAACCCCTCTAAGGCAACACCGGGGCTGCTGGAGTCGTTCTCTAGGTCGTTAAGGATGCTACTATGAAAGAATCAAAGAAAATTCGACCTGGACCCCCGACACCTAAAAAATCAATGGGTTAACACATACGAAAAACTGGCAAAATCGCCTAATTCCTGTTGTGTCTCCAATAAAATGCTCCTAAACCCCTCTAAAGCACCACCGGAGCTACTGGAGTTTTTACCCAAGTTGTTACGGATGCTACTATGGAAGAATCCAAGAACATTTGACCCAGACCCCGGTATCTAAAAAGTCCGTGGGCTAACACATATGAAACACTGGCAAAATTGTCTAATTCCTATTAAGTCGCTAATAAAATGCTCATAGACCCCTCTAAAGCACCACCGTGGCTATTGGAGTTGTTCCCAAGGTCGTTACGGATGCTACTGTAGAAGAATCTAAAAAAATCCGACCTAGACCCCCGGCATCTAAAAAATTCGTGGGCTAACACACACGAAAAATTGGCAAAATTGCCTAATTCCTACTGGTTCGCCAATAAAATGCTCCTAAACCCACTAAAGCACCACCGATGCTACTGGAGTTGTTCCCTAGGTCATTACGGACACTACTATGGAAGAATCAATGAAAATTCAACCCGAACCCCCGACACCTAAAAATATTGTGGGCTAATACACACGAAAAAACTGGCAAAATAGCCTAATTCCTATTGCGTCGCTAATAAAATACTCTTAACTCCTCTAAAGCACCGCCGGGGCTACTAGAGTCAATCCCTAAGTCATTACAGATGCTACTGTAAAATAATCCAAGAAAATTTGACCTGGACCCCCGGCATCTAAAAAATCTGTGGACTAACACACACGAAAAATTAGCAAAATTGCCTAATTCTTGTGGCATCGCCAATAAAATGCTCCAAAACCCTTCTAAAGTGCCACCGGGGCTACAGGATCATTCCCTAGATTATTAGGGACGCTAATATGGAAGAATCAAACAAAATTCGACCCTAACCCCTAACACCTAAAAAATCGTGGGCTAACACACACGAAAAACTAGCAAAATCGCCTAATTCCTATTTCGTTGCTAATAAAATGCTCCTAAACCTCTCTAAAGTGTTGCCGAGGCTACTAGTGTCATTTCCCAGGTCGTTATAGACGCTACTATATAAGAATCCAAGAAAATTAGACCCGGACCCCGGCTCCTAAAAAATCTGTAGGTTAACACACACGAAAAACTAGAAAAATCGCCTAATTCCTATTGTATTGCCAATAAAATACTCCTAAACTCCTCTAAAGCACCGCTGGGGCTACTGGAGCCGTTCCCTAAGTCGTTACGAATGCTACTATGGAAGAATCCAAGAAAATTCAACCGGGATCCCTAGCACCTACAAAATTAGTGGGTTAACACACACGAAAAACTGGCAAAATCGTCTAATTGTTATTGTATCACCGGAGCTACTGGAGTTATTCCCCAGGTCATTAAGGACTCAACTACAGAAGAATCAATGAAAATTTGACCCGGACCCCTGGTATCTAAAAAGTCCATGGGCTAAAACACACAAAAAACTGGCAAAATTGCCTAATTCCTATTGCGTCGCTAATAAAATGCTCATAAACATCTCTAAAGCACCATCGTGGCTACTGGAGTCCTTTCCTAGGTCGTTACACATGATACTATAGAAGAATTAAAGAAACTAGAAAAATCGTCTAATTCCTATTGGGTCGCCAATAAAATGCTCCTACTCCTCTAAAGCACTGCCGGAGCTATTGAAGTTTTTACCCAGGTTGTTATGGACGCTACTACGGAAGAAGCCAAGAAAATTCGACCCGGACCACGGCATCTAAAAAGTTTGTAGGCTAACAAACACGAAAAACTGGCAAAATTGCCTAATTCCTATTGCGTCGCTAATAAAATGCTCATAAACCCCTCTAAAGCACTGCCGTGGCTACTAGAGTTGTTCCCTAGGTCTTTAATGACGCTACTATAGAAGAATCTAAGAAAATTCGACCTGGACCCCCGACATCTAAAAAATCTATGGGCTAACACACGAAAAACTGGCAAAATTGCCTAATTCCTATTAGGTCGCCAATAAAATGCTCCTAAACCCCTCTAAAGTACCGCCGGTGCTACTGGAGTCATTCCCTAGGTCGTTACGGATGCTTCTATAAAAATATCCAAGAAAATTCGATCCGGACCTCGGCAACTAAAAAATCCATGGGCTAAAACATACGTAAAACTGGCAAAATAAAATACTCCTAAACACCTCTAAAGCGCATACGGGGCTACTGGAGTCGTTCCCTAGGTCGTTACGATTGCTTCTATGTAATAATCCAAGAAAATTCAACCCAAATCTCTAACACCTAAAAAATCTGTGGGCTAACCCATAAAAACAACTAGCAAAATTGCCTAATTCCTATTGTGTCGCCAATAAAATAGTCCTAAACCCCTCAAGAGAACCACCGGGGTTGATGGAGTCATTCCTTAGGTCGTTACAGATGCTACTATTAAAGAATCCAAAAGAATTCGACCCAAAATTTTGGCGCCTAAAAAATCTGTGGGCTAACGCACACGAAAAACTAGAAAAATTGCCTAATTCCTATTGTGTCGCTAGTAAAATACTCTTAAACCCCTCTAAAGCGCCGCCGGAGCTTCTAGAGTCATACCTTAGATCGTTACGGATTCTACTATTGAAAAATCCAAATAAATTCGACCCAAAATTCCGGCACCTAAAAAATCTGTGGGCTAATACATACGAAAAACTAGCAAAATTGTCTAATTCCTATTGCGTCGCTAATAAAATACTCCTAAACCCCTCTAAAGCACTGCCGGGGCTACTGGAGTCGTTCCCCAAGGTTTTATGAATGCTACTATGGAAGAATCCAAGAAAATTCGACCCGTACCCCCGGCATCTATAAATTCCATGGGCTAACAAACACAAAAAACTGGTAAAATCTCCTAATTCCTATTTTGTCGCCAATAAAATGCTCCTAAACCCTTCTAAAATGCTACAGGGGGCTACTGGAGTCATTTCCTAGGTCATTACGGATGCTACTATGGAAGAATCCAATAAAATTCAATCCGAATCTTCGGCACCTAAAAAATCTGTGGGCTAACACACACAAAAAACTGGAAAAATTACTTAATTCCAATTGTGTCGCAAATAAAATACTCCTAAACCCCTCAAAAGCACCACTGGGGCTACTGGAGTCGTTCCTTAGGTCGTTACGGATGTTACTATTGAAGAATATAAGAGAATTCGACCCGTACCTTGCACCTAAAAATCCGTGGTCTAAAACACATGTAAAACTGGCAAAATCGCCAAATTCCTATTGTGTCGCTAGTAAAATTCTCCTAAACCCATCTAAAGCGCCACTGTGGCTACTGGAGTCGTTCCCTAGGTCGTTAAGGATGCTACTATGGAATAATCTAAGAAACTTCGACCCGAACCCCTGACACCTAAAAAATCTGTAGGCTAACACGCACAAACAATTGGCAAAATTGCCTAATTCCAATCGCATCGCCAATAAAATGCTCCTAAACCCCTCTAATGCGTCACTGGGGCTATTAGAGTCGTTTCCTAGGTCGTTACGGACGCTACTATGAAGAATCAATGAAAATTCGACCCTGATCCTTGACACCAAAAAAACCGTGGGCTAACACACATGAAAAACTGGCAAAATTTCCTAATCCTATTGCGTCGCCAAAAAAATACTTCTAAACCCATCAAAAGCGCCACCGGGGCTACTGGAGTCATTCCCTAGGTCATTACGGATGCTATTATTAAATAATCCAAGAACATTCAACCCAAATCTCCGGCACTTAAAAAATCTATGGGCTAACACACAAAAAACTGGCAAACTCACCTAATTCCTATTACATCGCCAATAAAATGCTCTTAAACTCCTCTAAAGCACCGCCGGGGTTACTGGAGTTGTTCCCTAGGTCGTTACAGATGCTACTATGAAAGAATCTAATAAAATTCGACCCAGACCCCCAGCTCCTAAAAAATCTGTGGGCCAACACACACGAAAAATAGGCAAAATTGCCTAATTCCTATTTCGTCGTCAATAAAATGCTTCTAAACCCCTCTAAAGCACCACCATGGCTACTGAAGTCATTTCCTAGGTCGTTACAGATGCTACTATGGAAGAATCTAAGAAAATTCCACCCGGACCCTCAGCACCTAACAAACCGTGGGCTAACACACACGAAAAACTGGCGAAATTGCCTAATTCCTATTGTGTCACCAATAAAATACTCCTAAACCCCTCTAAAGCACCGCCGGGGCTACAAGAGTCATTTGCTAGGTCGTTACAGACGCTGTTATGGAAGAATACAAGAAAATTCGACCATAATCTCCGGCACTTAAAAAATCTGTGGTCTAACACATACGAAAAACAGAAAAATTACCTAATTCCTATTGTGTCGCCAATAAAATACTCCTAAATCCCTCAATGGCATCGTCGGGGTAACTAGAGTCGTTCCCTAGGTCGATACAGATGCTACTATGGAAGAATCTAAGAAAATTCGACCCGGACCCCCGGCACCTAAAAAATCCATGGACTAATACACACGAAAAACTAGCAAAATTGCCTAATTCCTATTGTGTCGCTAATAAAATTCTCCTAAACCCCTCTAAAGCACCGCCGGGGCTACTAGAGTCGTTCCCTATGTCATTAATTACGATACTATGGAAGAATCCAAGAAAATTTGACCCGAACCCCCGGCACCTAAAAAATCAGTAGGCTAACACATGCGAAAAACTTGCAAAATTATCTAATTTGTATTGCGTCGCCAACAAAATGCTCCTAAATCCCTCTACAGCACCGCCAGGGCTACTAGAGTCGTTCCCTAGGTCGTTACAGATGCTACTATAGAATAATCCAAGAAAATTCAACTTGAATCTCCGACACCTAAAAAATCTGTGGGCTAACACACAAAAACAACTGGTAAAATCGCCTAATTTCTATTTCATTGCCAATAACATGCTCCTAAACCCCTCTAAAGCTCCGTCAGGGCTATTGTAGTATTTCCCCAGGTCGTTATAGATTCTACTATGGAAGAATCCAATAAAATTCGACCCGTACCCCCGGCACCTAAAACATTTGTGGGCTAACACACACGAAAAACTGGCAAAATCACCTAATTCGTATTACATCGCCAATAAAATGCTCCTAAACACTTTTGAAGCCGCCGGGGCTAATGGATTCGTTCCCTAGATCGTTACAGATGCTACTATGGAAGACTTCAAGAAAATTCAACCCAGACCCCCGGCACCTAAAAAATTTGTGGGCTACACACACAAAAAACAGGCAAAATTGCTTAATTCCTATTGCGTCGCCAATAAAATGCTCGTAAACTCCTTGAAAGTGTTGTCGAGGCTACTGGAGTCGTTCCCTAGGTCGTTACATATGATATTCTGAAAGAATCCAAGAAAATTAGACCTGGACCCTCGACACCTAAAACATCTGCTGGCTAACACATACGAAAAACTGACAAAATTGCCTAATTTCTATTTCGTTGCCAATAAAATGATCCTAAACCCTTGTAAAGCATCGTCGGGCTACTAGAGTCATTACCTAGGTCATTACGGATGCTACTACACAAGACTCCAAGAATATTAGACCCGGACCCCAGCACCTAAATAATCCGTGGGCTAACACACACAAAAAACTGGCAAAATTGCCTAATTCCTATTGCATCGCCAATAAAATGCTCCTAAACCCCTCTAAAGCACCGCCGGGGCTATTGGTGTCGTTCCCTAGGTTGTTACATACGATACTATTGAAGAATCCAAGAAACTTAGACCTTGACCTCCGGCACTTAAAAAATCAGTGGGCTAACAACGATGAAAAACTGGCAAAATTGCCTAATTCCTATTTTGTCACTAATACAATACTCCAGAACCCCTATGAAGCACTGCCGCGACTGCTAGAATCGTTCTCAAGATCATTACGGATGCTACTATAGTAAAATCTAAGAAAATTCGACCCGAACCCCTGGAACCTAAAAAATCTGTGGGCTAACACACACAAAAAACTGACAAAAATGGCCTAATTCCTATTGCGTCGCCAATAAAATGCTCCTAAAGCGCCTCCAAGGCTACTGAAGTCATTACGAGTGCTACTATAGAAGAATTCAAGAAAATTCAACCCAAAACCCCGGCACCTAAATAATTTGTGGGCTATCACTCACGAAAAACTGGCAAAATTGCCTAATTCCTATTGAGTCGCCAATAAAATGCTCTAAACCCCTCTAAAGCGTCGCCGTGGCTATTGGAGTCTTTCCCTAGGTCGTTATGGATGATACTATGGAAGAATCCAAGAAAATTTGACCCGGAATCCGAGCACCTAAAAAATCCGTGGGCAAACATACACATAACAATTGGCAAAATATCCTAATTGCTATTGCATCGCTAATAAAATGCTCCTAAACCCTCTAAAGCGCTACCGGGGCTACTGGAGTCATTCCCTAGGTCGTTACAAATGCTACTATGGAAGAATCCAAAAAAATTCGACCCAAACCCCTAGCACCTAAAAAATCTGTGGGCTAACACACACGAAAAACTAGCAAAATTGCCTAATTCCTATAGCGTCGCCAATAAAATGCTCCTAACCCCTCTTAAGTGCCACTGGGCTACTGGAGTCGTTCCCTAGGTCGTTACGTACAATACTATGAAAGAATCCAAGAAAATTACACCTGGACCCCCGACACTTAAAAAATCTTTGGGCTAACACACACGAAAATCCGGCAAAATTGCCAAATTCCTATTTTGTAAACATTCCTATTTTGTCAACAATACAATACTCCAGAACCCCTGTAAAATGCCACTGGTCTACTGGAGTCGTTCTTCAGGTCGTTACGGATGCTATTATGGAAGAATCCAAGAAAATTCGACCCGAATCTCCGGCACCTAAAAAATCTGTGAGCTAACACACATAAAAAACTGGCGAAATTGCCTAATTCCTATTTTATCACCAATACAATACTCCAGAAGCCCTGTAAAGTGCCACTGGGGCTACTGGAATCATTCCCAAGGTCGTTACGGACGCTACTATAGTAGAATCTAAGACACCTAAAAAATCTGTGGGCTAACACACACAAAACAACTGGCAAAATGGCCTAATTCCTATTGGGTCGCCAATAAAATGCTCCTAAACACCTCTAAAGCGTCGTCGAGGCTAGTGGAGTCATTACGGACGCTACTATGGAAAAATCCAAGAAATTCGACCAAAACCACCGGCACCTAAAAAAATCCATGGGCTAACACAAAAAACTGGCAAAATCGCCTAATTTATATTGCTTCACCAATAAAATGCTTCTAAACCTCTATAAAGCACCGCCAGGGCTACTATAGTCATTCCCTAGGTCGGTATGGAGGCTACTATTGAAGAATCTAAGAAAATTTAACCCGGACGCCCGGCACCTAAAAAATTTGTGGGCTAACACACACAAAAAACTTGCAAAATCACCTAATTCCTATTGCATCGCCAATAAAATACTCCTAAACCCCTCTAAAGTGCCGTCGGGGTTACTGGAGTCGTTCCCAGAATGTCGTTACGGACGCTACTATAAAATAATCCAAAAAAATTTGACTTGGACCCCCGGCACCTAAAAATTCTGTGGACTAACACACAAAAAACTAGCAAAATCACCTAATTCCTGTTGTGTTCCCAATAAAATGCTTCTAAACCCCTCTAAAGAGTCGCTGGGGCTGCCAAAGTTGTTTTCCAGAACATCATTACGGACGCTACTGTAAAGTAATCCAAGAAAATTCAACCTGCATCCCCGGCACCTAAAAAATCTGTGGACTAACACACATAAAAAACTGGCAAAATAGCCTAATTCCTGTTGCGTTGCTAATAAAATGCTCCTAAACCCTCTAATATGTCTTTGGTGCTACTGCACTTATTCCGTAGGTCGTTACGGACGCTACTATTGAAGAATCTAAAAAATTAAACTTGGACCCCCGACACCTAAAAATTCGGTGGGCTAACAAATACAAAAAACTGGCAAAATCACCTAATTCCTATTGCGTCACCAATAAAATGCTCCTAAACCCCTCTAAAGCACCGCCGGGGCTACTGGAGTCTTTTCCTAGGTCGTTACGGATGATACTATGGAAGAATCCAAGAAAATTCAACCCGAAACCTTGACACCTAATAAATCTGTGTGCTAACCAATATGAAAAACTGGTTAAATTGTCTAACTGCTATTGTGTCGCTAATAAAATGCTCCTAAACACTCTAAAGCGCCACCGGGGCTACTGGAGTGGTTTCTAGGTCATTACGGATGCTACTATTGAAGAATCCAAGAAAATTCAACCTGAACCCCCTGGACCAAAAAAATCTGTGGGTTAACACACATAAAAAACTGGCCAAATCACCTAATTCCTATAGAACGTCGTTACGGATGCTACTATAAAGTAATCCAAGAAAATTCGACCTGGACCCCCGACACCTAAAAAATCTGTGGACTAACACACATAAAAAATTGGCAAAATTGCCTAATTTGTAGGTCGTTACGGACACTGCTATTGAAAAATCTAAAAAAATCGACTCAGACCACCGACACCTAAAAAATCCGTGGGCTAACAAATATGAAAAACTGGCAAAATCGCCTAATTCCTATTACGTCACCAATAAAATGCTCCTAAACCCCTCTAAAGCACCGTCGAGGCTACTTTAGTCTTTCCCTAAGTCGTTACGAATAATACTATGGAAGATTCCAAAAACATTTGACCCAAAATCCTGGCACCTAAAAAATCCGTGCGCTAACATACATGAAAAACTGGCAAAATTGCCTAATTGCTATTGCGTCACTAATAAAATGCTCCTAAACCTTCTAAAGTGTTGCCAGGGCTACTAGAGTCGTTGTCTAGGTCGTTACGGATGATACTATGAAAGAATCTAAGAAAATTCAACCCAAACCCCCGGCACCTAAAAAATTTGTGGGCTAACACATACGAAAAAATGGCAAAATTGCCTAATTCCTATTGCGTCGCCAATAAAATACTTCTAAACCCCTCTAAAGCGCCACCGGGCTATTAGAGTCGTTTCCTAGGTCGTTACGGATGCTACTATGGAAAAATCCAAGAAAATTCAACCCGAACCCCCGACACCTAAAACAATCTATAGGTTAACACACACGAAAAACTAGCAAAATCACCTAATTTCTATTGCGTCGCTAATGAAATTCTCCTAAACCCTCTAAACTATTGCCAGGGCTACTGGAGTCATTCCCTAGGTCATTACGGCTGCTATTATTGAATAATCCAAGAAAATTCGACTCGAATCTCTGACACCTAAAAAATATGTGGGCTGACACACACAAAAAACTGGCAAAATTGTCTAATTCCTATTGCGTCGCCAATAAAATACTCCTAAACTCGTCAAAAGCACCACGAGGATACTGGACTCGTTCCTTAGTCGTTACGGATGCTTCTACGGAAGAATCCAATAAAATTCTACCCGAATCTCCGACACCTAAAAAATCTGTGAGCTAACACATACGAAAAAATGGCAAAATCGCCTAATTGCTATTGCGTCGCCAATAAAATGCTCCTAAACCCCTCTAAAGCGCCGCCGGAGCTACTAGAGTCATTCCCTAGGTCATTACGGATGCTATTATAGAAGAATCCAAGAAAATTCAACCCGAACCCCCGACACCTAAAAAATCTGTGGATAACACACATGAAAAACTGGCAAAATCACCTAATTCCTATTGCGTCGCCAATAAAATGCTCTTAAACCTCTCTGAAGCACCACCGGAGTTACTGGAGTCATTCCCTAGGTCGTGAAGGATGCTATTATGTAAGAATCTAAAAAAATTCGACTCGAACCCCCGGCCCCCAAAAAATCTGTGGGCTAACACACATAAAAAACTGGCAAAATCGCCTAATTCCTATTGCGTCGCCAATAAAATGCTCCTAAACCCTTCTAAAGCGCCGCCAGGGCTACTGGAGTCATTCCCAGAATATCTTTACGGACGCTACTATAAAATAACCCAAGAAAATTCGACTTGGACCCCCAGCACCTAAAACATATGTGTACTAACACACATACAAAACTGGCAAAATCGCCTAATTCCTGTTGCGTTGTCAATAAAATACTCCTAAACCCCTCTAAAGCGCCGTCGGGGCTACTGGAGTATTTTCCTAGGTCGTTACGAATGATACTATGGAAGAATCCAAGAAAATTCGACCCGAAACCTTGACACCTAATAAATCTGTGTGCTAACATACATGAAAAACTGGCAAAATTGCCTAATTGCTATTGCGTAGCTAATAAAATGCTCCTAAACCCTCTAAAGCGCTGCCGGGGCTATTGGAGTCGATTACTAAATCTTTATGAATGCTACTATTGAAGAATTTAAGAAAATTCGACCCAAACCCCCAACACCTAAAATATATGTGGGCTAACACACGAAAAACTAACAAAATTGCCTAATTCCTATTGCGTCGCTAATAAAATACTCCTAAACCCCTCTAAAGCGCCACCGGGGCTACTGGAGTCATTTCCTATATCATTACGGATGCTACTATTGAAGATTCCAAGAAAATTCAACCCAAACCCCGGCACCAGAAAAATCCAAGGGTTAACACACATAAACAACTAGCAAAATCGCCTAATTCCTATTGCATCGCCAATAAAATGCTCCTAAACCACTCTAAAGCACCGCAGGGGCTACTGGAGTTTTTCCCAGAATGTCGTTACAGACGCTACTATAAAATAATCCAAGAAAATTCATCCTGGACCCCTGGCACCTAAAAAATTGTGGACTAACACACACAAAAAACTGGCAAAATCGCCTAATACCTGTTGCGTTGCCAATAAAATGCTCCTAAACCCCTCTAAAGCGCCGCCAGAGCTACTGGAGTCATTCCCTAGAACGTCGTTACGGACGTTACTAAAAAGTAATCAAATGAAATTCGACCTGTACCCCCGACACCTAAATTATCTGTGGACTAATACACACAAAAAATTAGCAAAATCGCCTAATTCCTTTTGTGTTGCCAATAAAATGCTTCTAAACCCCTCTAATACGCCTTCGGGGTTACTGGAGTCATTCCATAGGTCGTTACGGACGCTGATATTAAAAATCTAAAAAACTTCGACTCGGACCACCGACACCTAAAAATTCTGTGTGCTAACATACACGAAAAACTGGCAAAATTGCCTAATTGCTATTGTATCACTAATAAAATGCTCCTAAACCTTCTAAAGCGTTGCTGGGGCTACTGGAGTCATTGCCTAGGTCGTTACGGATGCTACTATGGAAGAATCCAAGAAAATTCGATCCAAACCCCCGGAACCTAAAAAATCAGTGGGCTAACACACACGAAAAACTGGCAAAATTGTCTAATTCCTATTGCGTCGCCAATAAAATACTCCTAAACCCTTTTAAAGCGCAACCGGGGCTACTGGAGTCGTTTCCTAGGTCATTACGGATGCTACTATGGAAGAATCCAAGAAAATTCAACCCGGACCCCCGACACCTAAAAAAATCCATAGGTTAACACACACGAAAAACTAGCAAAATCACCTAATTCCTATTGTGTCGCTAATGAAATTCTCCTAAACCCTCTAAAGCATTGCCAGGGCTACTGGATTCATTCTCTAGGTCGTTACGGATGCTACTATCGAACAATCCAAGAAAATTCAACCCGGACCCCTGGCACCTAAAAAATCTGTAGGCTGACACACACGAAAAACTGGCAAAAAATCCTAATACCTATTGCGTTGCAAATAAAATACTCCTAAACCCATCAAAAGCACCGCCGAGGCTACTGGACTCATTCCTTAGGTTGTTACAAATTCTTCTATGGAAGAATCCAAGAAAATTCGACTCGAATCTCCGGCACCTAAAAAATCTATGAGCTAACACACATAAAAAACTGGCAAAATCGCCTAATTGCTATTGTGTCACAAATAAAATGCTCTGAAACCCTTCTAAAGTACCGCCGGAGCTACTGAAGTTATTCCCTAGGTCATTACAAATGCTATTATAGAAGAATCCAAGAAAATTCAACCCAAACCTCCGACACCTAAAATATTTGTGGATAACACACATGAAAAAGAGGCAAAATCGCCTAATTCATATTGCGTCGCCAATAAAATGCTCCTATACCTTTCTAAAGTGCCATCGGAGCTACTAGAGTCATTCCCTCGATTGTTATGAATGCTACTATGGAAGAATCCAAGAAAATTCGACTCGGACCCCCGATACCTTAAAAATCTGTGGGCTATCATACACGAAAGACTGGCAAAATTTCCTAATTCCTATTGCATCGCCAATAAAATGCTCCTAAACCTTTCAAAAGTGCCGTCGGAGCTACTAGAGTCGTTCCCTCAATTGTTCCGAATGCTACTATAAAATAATCTAAGAAAATTCGACCTGGACCCCTGGCACCTAAAAAATATGTGGACTAACATACATAAAAAACTGGAAAAATCGCCTAATTCCTGTTGTGTTGCTAATAAAATACTCCAAAACCCCTATAAAGCGCCGCCGGGGCTACTATAGTCTTTCTCTAGATCGTTATGAATGATACTATGGAAGAATCGAAGAAATTTCGACCCGAAACCTTGACACCTAATAAATCTGTGTGCTAACATACACAAAAAACTGGCAAAATTCTCTAATTGCTATTGCGTCACTAATAAAATGCTCCTAAACCCTCTAAAGCGCAGCCGGGGCTACTGGAGTCGTTCCCTAGATCGTTACGAATGATACTATGGAAGAATCCAAGAAAATTCGACCCAAACCCCCGGCACCTAAAAAATCTGTGGGCTAACACACACGAAAAAGTGGCAAAATTGCCTAATTCCTATTGCGTCGCTAATAAAATACTCCTAAACCCCTCTAAAGCGCCACCGGGGCTACTGGAGTCATTTCCTAGATCATTACGAATGCTACTATTGAAGATTCCAAGAAAATTCAACCCAAACCCCGACACCAAAAAAATCCATGGGTTAACACACATAAAAACTGGCAAAATCGCCTAATTCCTATTGCGTCGCCAATAAAATGCTCCTAAACCACTCTAAAGCGCCGCAGGGGCTACTGGAGTTGTTCCTAGAACGTTGTTACGGACGCTACTATAAAATAATTCAAGAAAATTTGACCTGGACCCCCGGCACCTAAAAAATCTGTAGACTAACACATATAAAAAACTGGCAAAATTGCCTAATTCCTGTTGCGTTGCCAATAAAATACTCCTAAAACCCTCTAAAGCGCCGCCGGAGCTACTGGAGTCATTCCCTAGAACGTCATTATGGACTCTACTATAAAGTAATCCAAGGAATTTTGACCTGGACCCCCGACACCTAAAAAATCTGTGGACTAATACACACAAAAAATTAGTAAAATTGCCTAATTCCTGTTGTGTGGCCAATAAAATGCTTCTAAACTCCTTTAATACGCCTCTGGGGCTACTAGAGTCATTCCGTAGGTCGTTACGAACGCTTCTATTGAAAAATCTAAAAAAAATCGACTTGGACCACCGACACCTAAAAATTCTGTGGGCTAACTTATACGAAAAACTTGCGAAATTGCTTAATTTCTATTGCAACACCAATAAAATGCTCTTAAACCCCTCTAAAGCACCGCCGGGGCTACTGGAGTCATTGACTAGGTCGTTACGGATGGTACTATAGAAGAATCCACGAAACTTCGACCCAAACCCCCGGCACCTAAAAAAATTGTGGGCTAACACACACGAAAAACTGGCAAAATTGTCTAATTCCTATTGCGTCGCTAATAAAATACTCCTAAACCCTTCTAAAGCGCAACCGAGGCTACTGGAGTCGTTTCCTAGGTATTTATGGATGCTATTATGGAAGAATCCAAGAAAATTCAACCCGGACCCCCGACACCTAAAAAAATCCGTATGTTAACACACACGAAAAACTAGCAAAATCACCTAATTCATATTGCGTCGCTAATGAAATTCTCCTAAACCCTCTAAAGCATCGCCAGGGCTACTAGAGTCATTCCCTAGGTCATTACGGATGCTATTATTGAATAATCCAAGAAAATTCGACTCGAATCTCTAACACCTAAAAAATCTGTAGGCTAACACACACAAAAAACTGGCAAAATTGCCTAATTCCTATTGCGTCGCCAATAAAATACTCCTAAACCCATCAAAAGCAGCGCCGAGGCTACTGGAATCATTCCTTAGGTCGTTACAGATGCTTCTATGGAAGAATCCAATAAACTTCTACCCGAATCTTCGACACCTAAAAAAATTGTGAGCTAACACATATGTAAAACTAGCAAAATTGCCTAATTACTATTGCGTCGCCAATAAAATGCTCCTAAACCCCTCTAAAGCGCCACCGAAGCTACTAGGGTCGTTCCCTAGGTCATTACAGATGCTATGTAGAAGAATTCAAGAAAATTCAACCCAAACCCCCAGCACCTAAAAAATCCGTGGATACACACATGAAAAACTGGCAAAATCATCTAATTCCTATTGCATCACCAATAAAATGCTCCTAAACCTCTCTAAAGCGCCGCCGAAGTTATTGGAGTCGTTCCCTAAGTCATTAAGGACGCTACTATGTAAGAATCTAATAATATTCGACCCGGACCCTCGGCACCTAAAAAATCTATGGACTAACACACACAAAAAACTAGCAAAATCGCCTAATTCCTATTACGTCGCCAATAAAATGCTCCTAAACCCTTCTAAAGTGCCGCCGGGCTATTGGAGTTATTCCCTCGGTTGTTACGTACGCTAATATGGAAGAATCCAAGAAAATTCGACCCGGACCCCCGGCACCTAAAAAATCCGTGGGCTAACAAATATAAAAAACTGGTAAAATCGCCTAATTCCTATTATTTCGCCAATAAAATGCTCCTAAACCCCTCTAAAGCACCGCCAAGGCTACTGGAGTCGTTCCACAGGTCGTTACGGATGTTACTATTGATGAATCTAAAAAAATTTAACCCAGACCCCCGGCACCTAAAAAATATATGGTCTAACACACACGAAAAACTAGCGAAATTGCCTAATACCTATTGCGTCGCCAATAAAATGCTCCTAAAACCCTCTAAAGCGCCGTTGGGCTTACTGGAGTCATTCCCTAGGTCGTTGCATACGATACTATTAAAGAATCCAAGAAAATTAGACCTGGACCCCCGACACCTAAAAATTTTGTGGGCTAACACACATGAAAAATTGGCAAAATCGCCTAATTCCTATTTTGTCACCAATACAATACTCCAGAATCCCTGTAAAGTGCCGCTGGGGCTACTAGAGTCGTTCCCTTGGTTTTTACGGACGCTTCTACAGTAGAATCAAGGAAAATTCGACCCGAACCTCCCGCACCTAACAAATCCGTGGGTTGAAACTCAAAAAACTGGTTAAATCGCCTAATTACTATTGTGTGGCAATAAAATGCTCCTAAACCCTTCTAAAGCATCACAAAAGCTACTAGATTCATTCCCTAGGTCATTACAGACGCTAATATGGAAGAATCCAAAAAAATTCAACCCAAACCTCCGGCACCTAAAATATCTGTGGGCTAACACACACAAAAAAACTTGCAAAATCTCTTAATTTCTATTGCGTCGCAAATAAAATGCTCCTAAACCTCTCCAAAGCGCAGCCGGAGTTACTGAAGTCGTTCCTTAGGTCATTACGGATGCTACTATGTAAGAATCCAAGAATATTCGACCCAAACCCCCTGCACTTAAAAAATCCGTGGGCTAACACACACAAAAATCCGGCAAAATCACCAAATTCCTATTTTGTCACCAATACAATACTCCAGAACCCATGTACAACGCCGCTGGGGCTACTAGAGTCGTTCCCCAAGTCGTTACGGATGCTATTATGAAAGAATTTAAGAAAATTCAACCCGGACCCCTGGCACCTAAAACATCTATGGGTTAACACACACGAGAAACTGGCAAAATCACCTAATTCCTATTGCATCGCCAATAAAATGCTCCTAAACCCCTCTAAAGCGCTGCCGAGGCTACTGAATTCATTCCCTAGGTCTTTATGGACATTACTATGTAAGAATCTAAGAAAATTTGACCCGGACCACGGCATCTAAAAAAATTGTGAGCTAACACAGAGTAAAAACTGGCAAAATTGTCTAATTCCTATTTCGTTGCCAATAAAATTCTCCTAAACCCCTTTAAATCGCCGCCAGGGATAATGGTGTCGTTCTCCAGGTCATTACGGATGCTACTACCAAAGAATTTCAGAAAATTCGACTCGGACCCCTAATACCTTAAAAATCTGTGGGCTAACACACACAAAAAACTGGCAAAATCGCCTAATTCCTATTGTGTCGCCAATAAAATACTCCTAAAACCTTCTAAAGCGCCGTCTAGGCTACTAGAATAATTTCCTAGGTTGTTACAAATGCTACTATGGAAGAATCCAAGAAAATTCGAACCGAACCCCATCATCTAAAATATTTGTGGGCTAACACACACGAAAAACTGGCAAAATCGCCTAATTCCTATTGCATCGCCAATAAAATGCTCCAAAACACTTCTGAAACACCTCTGGGGTTACTAGAGTCGTTCCTTAGATTGTTGCAGATGCTACTATGGAAGACTCCAAGAAAATTCGACCCAGACTCCCGGCACCTAAAAAATCTGTGGGCTAACACATACAGAAAACATACAAAATTGCCTAATTCCTATTACGTCGCCAATAAAATGCTCCTAAACCCCTCTAAAGTGCCGCTGGGCTAGTGGAATCATTCCCTAGGTCATTATGGATGCTACTATGGAAGAATACAAGAAAATTCAACCAGAACCCCCGGCACCTAAAAAATCAGTAGGCTAACACATGCGAAAAACTTGCAAAATTATCTAATTCGTATTGCATTCCCAATAAAATGCTTCTAAACCCCTCCAAAGGACCGTCGGGGCTACTGGAGTCGTTCCCTAGGCCGTTGCAGACACTACTATGAAAGATTCTTAGAAAATTCAACCCCGACCCCCATTACATAAAAAATCCGTAGGCTAACACATATGAAAAACTAGCAAAATCGCCTAATACCTTTTGCATCACATATAAGATGATCATAAACCCTTCTAAAGTGTCATCAGGGCTATTGGAGTCATTTCCTAGGTCGTTACGGAGTCTACTATGGAAGAATCCAATAAAATTCAACCCGGACCCCCTGCACCTAAAAAATCCGCTAGCTAACACACACAAAAAACTGATAAAATCGCCTAATTTCTATTTCATTGCCAATAACATACTCCTAAACCCCTCTAAAGCTCTGTAGGGGCTACTAGAGTTTTTCTTCAGGTCGTTAAGGATGCTACTATGTAAGAATATAAGAAAATTCGACCCGAACCCCCGACACCAAAAAAATCTGTGGGCTAACAGACACGAAAGACTGCAAAAATCGCCTAATTACTATTGCGTCGACAATAAAATGCTCCTAAACCTTTCTAAAGTGTCGTCGGAGCTACTAGAGTCGTTCCCTCGGTTGTTCTGAATGCTACTATGGAAGAATCCAAGAAAATTCGACTCGGACCCCCGACACCTTAAAAATCCGTGGGCTAACAAATATAAAAAACTGGCAAAATCGCCTTAATTCCTATTGTTTCGCCAATAAATTGCTCCTAAACCTCTCTAAAGCACCATCGAGGCTACTGGAGTCGTTCTACAGGTCGTTACGGATGCTACTATGGATGAATCTAAGAAACTTTAATCCAGACCCCCGGCACCTAAAAAATAAATGCTCCTAAACCCTCTAAAGCGCCGTCGGGCTTACTGGAGTCATTCCCTAGGTCATTACATACGATACTATAGAAGAATCCAAGAAAATTAGACCTCGATCCCTGGCAGCTAAAAAGTTTGTGGGCTAACACACATGAAAAACTGGCAAAATAGCCTAATTCCTATTTTGTCACCAATGCAATATTCCAGAAACCCTGTAAAGCGCTGTTGGGGCTACTAGAGTCGTTTCCCAGGTCGTTACGGATGCTTCTATGGTAGAATCAAGGAAATTTCTACCCGAACCTCCCGCACCTAAAATATCTGTGGGTTAACAATCAAAAAACTGGCAAAATTGCCTAATTCCTATTGCGTGCAAATAAAATGCTCCTAAACCCCTCTAAAGCATCGCCGAAGCTACTGGATTTATTCCCTAGGTCGTTACGGATGCTACTATGGAAGAATCCAAAAAACCTCAACCCGAACCTCCGGCATCTAAATAATCTGTGCGCTAACACACACGAAAAACTTGCAAAATCGCCTAATTTCTATTGCGTCGCCAATAAAATGCTCCTAAACCTCTCTAAACCATAGCTGGAGCTACTGAAGTCGTTCCTTAGGTCATTACGGATGCTACTATGTAATAATCCAAGAAAATTTGACTCGAACACCCGGCACCTAAAAATTTGTGGGCTAACACACAAGAAAAACTGGCAAAGTCGTCTAATTTCTATATCATTGACAATAAAATGCTCCTAAACCCCTCTAAAGCACCGTTGGGGCTACTAGAATTGTTTCCCTGGTTGTTACGGACGCTACTAGAGAATAATCCAAGAAACTTCAACCCGAACTTCCGGCATATAAATAATCTGTGGGCTAACACACACGAAAAACTTGCAAAATCGCCTAATTTCTATTGCGTCATCAATAAAATGCTCCTAAACCTCTCTAAACCACAGCTGGAGCTACTGAAGTCGTTCCTTAGGTCGTTACGGATGCTACTATGTAATAATCCAAGAAACTTTGACTCGAAAACCCGACACCTAAAATATCTGTGGGCTAACACACACGAAAAACTAGCAAAGTCGTCTAATTTCTATATCATTGACAATAAAATGCTCCTAAACTCCTCTAAAGCACCGTTGGAGCTCCTAGAGTCGTTCCCCAGGTTGTTACGGACGCTAATAGGGAAAAATCCAAGAAAATTCAACCCGAACCCTCGGCACCTAAAAATTCTGTTGGATAACGCATATTAAAAATTGGAAAAATTCCCTAATTCCTATTACGTCACTAATAAAATACTCCTAAACCCTTCTAAAGCGCTGCCGGGGATACTGGAGTCATTCCCCAGGTCGTTACGGATGCTATTAGGAAAGAATCCAAGAAAATTTAACCTGAACCCTTGGTACCTAAAAAATCTGTGGGCTAACACACACGAAAAATTAGAAAAATTCCCTAATTCCAATTTTGTCGCCAATAAAATGCTTCTAAACCCTTTTAAAGCGTTGTAGGGGCTAGTGGAGTCATTCTCTAGGTCGTTACGGATGCTACTATCAAAGAATCCAATAAAATTCAACCCGGACTCCTGACACCTAAAAAATCTATGGGCTAACACTCACAAAAAACTGGTAAAATTGCCTAATTTCTATTGCGTTGCAAATAAAATGCTCTTATACCCATCAAAAGCACCACCGAGGCTACTGGACTCGTTCCTTAGGTCGTTACGGATGCTGCTATGGAAGAATCTAAGAAAATTCGACCCGAATCTCCGGCATCTAAAAAATCTGTGAGCTAACACACACAAAAAATTGGCAAAATTGCCTAATTGCTATTGCGTTGCCAATAAAATGATCCTCAGCCCTTCTAAAGTGCCGCCGAGGCTATTGAAGTCTTTCCTAGGTCATTACGGACGATACTATAAAATAATCCAAGAAAATTCGACTTGGACCCCCGACACCTAAAAAATTTATGGGCTAACACACACGAAAAATTGGCAAAATTGCCTAATTCCTATTGCGTCGCCAATAAAATGCTCCTAAACCTTTCTAAAGTGCCGTCGGAGCTACTAGAGTCATTCCCTTGGTTGTTCTGAATGCTACTATGGAAGAATCCAAGAAAATTCGACTCGGACCCCCGGTACCTTAAAAATCTATGGGATAACAAATAAAAAAAACTAGCAAAATTGCCTAATTCCTATTGTTTCGCCAATAAATTGCTCCTAAACCTCTCTAAAGCACCGTCAAGGCTACTGGAGTCATTCCACAGGTCGTTACAGATGCTACTATGGATGAATCTAAGAAAATTCAACTCAGACCCCCGGCACCTAAAAAATAAATGCTCTTAAACACTCTAAAGCGTCGTCGGGCTTACTGGAGTCATTCCCTAGGTCATTACATACGATACTATAGAAGAATCCAAGAAAATTAAACCTGGATCCCCGGCACCTAAAAATATTGTGGGCTAACACACATGAAAAACTGGCAAAATCGCCTAATTCCTATTTTGTCACCAATACAATATTCCAGAATCCCTGTAAAGCGCCGATGGGGCTACTAGAATCGTTATCCAGGTAGTTACAGATGCTTCTATGGTAGAATCAAGGAAATTTCGACCCGAACCTCCCGCACCTATTAAATCTGTGGGTTAACAATCAAAAAACTGGCAAAATTGCCTAATTCCTATTGCGTGCAAATAAAATGCTCCTAAACTCCTCTAAAGCATTGCCGAAGCTACTGGATTTATTCCCTAGGTCGTTACGGACGCTACTATGGAAGAATCCAAAAAAATTCAACTCGAACCTCTGGCACCTAAATAATCTGTGGGCTAACACATACGAAAAACTTTCAGAATCACCTAATTTCTATTGTGTCGCCAATAAAATGCTCCTAACCCTCTCTAAACCACAGCTGGAGCTACTAAAGTCGTTCCTTAGGTCGTTATGGATGCTACTATGTAATAATCCAAGAAAATTTGACCCGAACACCCAGCACCTAAAAAATCTGTCGGCTAACACACACGAAAAACTAGCAAAGTCGTCTAATTTCTATATTGTTGACAATAAAATGCTCCTAAATCCCTCTGAAGCACCGTTGGGGCTACTAGAATCATTCCCCAGGTTGTTACGGACGCTACTAGGGAATAATCCAAGAAAATTCAACCCGTACCCCCGGCACCTAAAAATCTGTGGGCTAACACACATGAAAAATTGGAAAAATTCCCTAATTCCTATTACGTCACCAATAAAATACTCCTAAACCCATCTAAAGCGCTGTCGGGGATACTGGAGTCAATCCTCAGGTCATTACGGATGCTATTAGGGAAGAATCCAAGAAAATTCAACCTGAACCCTTGGCACCTAAAAAATATGTGGGCTAACACACACGAAAAATTAGAAAAATTCCCTAATTCCTATTTTGTCGCCAATAATATGCTCCTAAACCCTTTTAAAGCACTGTCGGGGGTACTGGAGTCATTCTCTAGGTCGTTACGGATGCTACTATCGAAGAATCCAAGAAAATTCAACCCGGACCCCTGGCACCTAAAATATCTATGGGCTAACACACACGAAAAACTGATAAAATCGCCTAATTTCTATTTCATTGCCAATAACATACTCCTAAACCCCTCTAAAGCTCTGTAGGGGCTACTAGAGTTTTTCTTCAGGTCGTTAAGGATGCTACTATGTAAGAATATAAGAAAATTTGACCCGAACCCCCGGCACCAAAAAAATCTGTGGGCTAACACACACGAAAGACTGGCAAAATTGCCTAATTCCTATTGCGTCGCTAATAAAATACTCCTAAACCTTTCTAAAGTGTCGTCGGAGCTACTAGAGTCGTTCCCTCGGTTTTTCTGAATGCTACTATGGAAGAATCAAAGAAAATTCGATTCAGACCCCCGACACCTTAAAAATCCGTGGGGTAACAAATATAAAAAAACTGGCAAAATCGCCTTAATTCCTATTGTTTCGCCAATAAATTGCTCCTAAACCCCTCTAAAGCACCGTCGAGGCTACTGGAGTCATTCCACAGGTCGTTACGGATGCTACAATGGATGAATCTAAGAAAATTTAACCCAGACCCCCGGTACCTAAAAAATAAATGCTCCTAAACCCTCTAAAGTGCCGTCGGGCTTACTGGAGTCATTCCCTAGGTCATTACATACGATACTATAGAAAAATCTAAGAAAATTAGACCTGGATCCCCGGCACTTAAAATATTTGTGGGCTAACACACATGAAAAACTGGCAAAATCGCTTAATTCCTATTTTGTCACCAATACAATATTCCAGAATCCCTGTAAAGCGCCGATGGGGCTACTAGAGTCATTCCCCAGGTCGTTACAGATGCTTCTATGGTAGAATCAAGGAAATTTCAACCCGAACCTCCCGTACCTAACAAATCCGTGGGTTAACACAGAAGAAAAACTGGCAAAGTCGTCTAATTTCTATATCGTTGACAATAAAATGCTCCTAAACCCCTCTAAAGCACCGTTGGGGCTACACGAATTATTCCCTAGGTCGTTACGGATGCTACTATGGAAGAATCCAAAAAAATTCAACCCGAACCTCCGGCACCTAAATAATCTGTGGGCTAACACATACGAAAAACTTGCAAAATCATCTAATTTCTATTGCGTCGCCAATAAAATGCTCCTAAACCTCTCTAAACCACAATTGGAGCTACTGAAGTCATTCCTTAGGTCGTTATGGATGCTACTATGTAATAATCCAAGAAATTTTGACCCGAACACCCGGCACCTAAAAAATCTGTGGGCTAACACACACGAAAAACTGATAAAGTCATCTAATTTCTATATCGTTGATAATAAAATGCTCCTAAACCCCTCTAAAGCACCATTGGGGCTACTAGAATCGTTCCCCAGGTTGTTACGGACGCTACTCGGGAATAATCCAAGAAAATTCAACCCGAACCCCTGACACCTAAAATATCTATGGGCTAACACACACGAAAAACTGATAAAATCGCCTAATTTCTATTTCATTGCCAATAACATACTCCTAAACCCCTCTAAAGCTCTGTAGGGGCTACTAGAGTTTTTCTCCAGGTCGTTATGGATGCTATTAGGGAAGAATATAAGAAAATTCAACCCGAACCCCCGGCACCTAAAAAATCTGTGGGCGTTACACACGAAAGACTGGCAAAATTGCCTAATTCCTATTGCGTCGCTAATAAAATACTCCTAAACCTTTCTAAAGTGCCGTCGGAGCTACTAGAGTCGTTCCCTCGGTTGTTCTGAATGCTACTATGGAAGAATCAAAGAAAATTCGATTCAGACCCCCGGCACCTTAAAAATCCGTGGGCTAACAAATATAAAAAAACTGGCAAACTCGCCTTAATTCCTATTATTTTGCCAATAAATTGCTCCTAAACCCCTCTAAAGCACCGTCGAGGCTATTAGAGTCGTTCCACATGTCGTTACGGATGCTACAATGGATGAATCTAAGAAAATTTAACCCAGACCCCGGTACCTAAAAAATAAATGCTCCTAAACCCTTTAAAGTGTCGTCGGGCTTACTGGAGTCATTCCCTAGGTCATTACATACGATACAATAGAAAAATCTAAGAAAATTAGACCTGGATCCCCGGCACTTAAAATATTTGTGGCTAACACACATGAAAAACTGGCAAAATCGCTTAATTCCTATTTTGTCATCAATACAATATTCCAGAATCCCTGTAAAGCGCCGCTGGGGCTACTAGAGTCGTTCCCCAGGTCGTTACAGATGCTTCTATGGTAGAATCAAGGAAATTTTGACCCGAACCTCCCGTACCTAACAAATCCGTGGGTTAACACAGAAGAAAAACTGGCAAAGTCGTCTAATTTCTATATCGTTGACAATAAAATGCTCCTAAACCCCTCTAAAGCACCGTTGGGGCTACACGAATTATTCCCTAGGTCGTTACGGATGCTACTATGGAAGAATCCAAAAAAATTCAACCCGAACCTCCGGCACCTAAATAATCTGTGGGCTAACACATACGAAAAACTTGCAAAATCGTCTAATTTCTATTGCGTCGCCAATAAAATGCTCCTAAACCTCTCTAAACCACAATTGGAGCTACTGAAGTCATTCCTTAGGTCGTTACGGATGCTACTATGTAATAATCCAAGAAATTTTGACGCGAACACCCGACACCTAAAAAATCTGTGGGCTAACACACGAAAAACTGGCAAAGTCGTCTAATTTCTATATCGTTGACAATAAAATGTTCCTAAACCCCTCTAAAGCACCGTTGGGGCTACTAGAATCGTTCCCCAGGTTGTTGCGGACGCTACTAGGGAATAATCCAAGAAAATTTAACCCGAACCCCCGGCACCTAAAAATCTGTGGGCTAACACACATGAAATATTGGAAAAATTCCCTAATTCCTATTACGTCACCAATAAAATACTCCTAAACCCTTCTAAAGCGCTGCCGGAGATACTGGAGTCATTACCCAGGTCGTTACGGATGCTATTAGGGAAGAATCCAAGAAAATTCAACCCGAACCCTTGGCACCTAAAAAATCGGTGGGCTAACACACACGAAAAATTGGAAAAATTCCCTAATTCCTATTTTGTCGCCAATAAAATACTCCTAAACCCTTTTAAAGCGCTGTCGGGGATACTGGAGTATTTATCTAGGTCGTTACGGATGCTACTATCGAAGAATCCAAGAAAATTCAACCCGGACCCCTGGCACCTAAAAAATCTATCGGCTAACAATCACGAAAAACTAGCAAAATTGCCTAATTCCCATTACGTTGCATATAAAATGCTCTTATACCCATCAAAAGCACCGCCGAGGCTACTGGACTCGTTCCTTAGGTCGTTACGGATGCTGCTATAGAAGAATCTAAGAAAATTTGACTCGAATCTCTGGCACCTAAAAAATCTGTGAGCTAACACACATAAAAAACTAGCAAAATCGCCTAATTGCTATTGCGTCACAAATAAAATGCTCTGAAACCCTTCTAAAGTGCCGCCGGAGCTACTGGAGTTATTTCCTATGTCATTACGGATGCTATTATATAATAATCCAAGAAAATTCAACCCGAACCTCCGACACCTAAAATATTTGTGGATAACACACACGAAAAAGAGGAAAAATCGCCTAATTCATATTGTGTCGCCAATAAAATGCTCCTATACCTTTCTAAAGTGCCGCCGAAGCTACTAGAGTCATTCCCTCGGTCGTTTTGAATGCTACTATGGAAGAATACAAGAAAATTCGACTCGGACCCCCGGCACCTTAAAAATCCGTGGGCTAACAAATATAAAAAACTGGCAAAATCGCCTAATTCCTATTGTTTTGCCAATAAACTGCTCCTAAACCCCTCTAAAGCACCGCCGAGGTTACTGTAGTCGTTTCACAGGTCGTTACGGATGCTACTATGGATGAATCTAAGAAAATTCAACCCAGACCCCTGGCACCTAAAAAAGCTATGGTCTAACACATACGAAAAACTGGTGAAATTACCTAATACCTATTGGGTCGCAAATAAAATGCTCCTAGAACCCTCTAAAGCGTCATTGGGCTTACTGGAGTCATTCCCTAGGTCATTACATACTATACTATAGAAGAATCCAAGAAAATTAGACCTGGATCCCTGACACCTAAAAACTTTGTGGGCTAACACACATGAAAAACTGGCAAAATCGCTTAATTTCTATTTTGTCACCAATACAATACTCCAGAATCCGTATAAAGTACCGCTAGGGCTACTAGAGTCGTTCCCCAGGTCGTTACGGATGCTTCTATGGTAGAATCAAGTAAATTTAGACCCGAACCTCCCACACCTAACAAATCCGTGGGTTAATAATAAAAAACCCGACAAAATCGCCTAATTCCTATTGCGTGCAAATAAAATGCTTCTAAACCCCTCTAAAGCATCGCCGAAGCTACTGGATTCATTCCCTAGGTCGTTACGGATGCTACTATGGAAGAATCCAAAAACATTCAACCTAAACCTCCGGCACCTAAATAATCTATGGGCTAACACATACGAAAAACTTGCAAAATCGCCAAATTTCTATTGCGTCTCCAATAAAATGCTCCTAAACCTGTCTAAACCACAGCTGGAGCTACTGAAGTCATTCCTTAGGTCGTTATGGATGCTACAATGTAATAATCCAAGAAAATTTGACCCGAACACCCGGCACCTAAAAATCTATGGGCTAACACACAAAAAAAACTGGCAAAGTCGTCTAATTTCTATATTGTTGACAATAAAATGTTCCTAAACCCCTCTAAAGCACCGTTGGGGCTACTAGAGTCGTTCCCTAGGTTGTTACAGACGCTACTAGGGAAGAATCCAAGAAAATTCAACCCGAACCCCTGGCACCTAAAAAATATGTGGGCTAACACACATTAAAAATTGGAAAAATTCCCTAATTCCTATTACGTCACTAATAAAATACTCTTAAACCCTTCTAAAGCGCTGCCGGGGATACTGGAGTCATTCCCCAGGTCGTTACGAATGCTATTAAGGAAGAATCCAAGAAAATTCAACCCGAACCCTTGGCACCTAAAAAATCTGTGGGCTAACACACACGAAAAATTGGAAAAATTCCCTAATTCCTATTTTGCCACCGATAAAATGCTCCTAAACCCTTTTAAAGCGTTGTCGGGGTTACTGGAGTCATTCTCTAGGTAGTTACAGATGCTCCTATCGAAGAATCCAAGAAAATTCAACCCGGACCCCTGGCACCTAAAAAATCTATGGGCTAACACTCACAAAAAATTGGCAAAATTGCCTAATTCCTATTGCGTTGTAAATAAAATGCTCTGAAACCCTTCTAAAGTGATGCCGGAGCTACTGGAGTCATTCCCTAGGTCATTACGGATGATATTATGGAAGAATCCAAGAAACTTCAACCCGAACCCACGGCACCTAAAAAATCTGTGGATAATACACACAAAAAACTGGCAAAATCGCCCAATTCCTATTGCGTCGCCAATAAAATTCTCCTAAACCTCTCTAAAGCGTCGCCAGAGTTACTAGAGTTGTTCCCTAGGTCGTTAAGGATCCTACTATGTAAGAATGTAAGAAAATTCGACCCGAAACCCCGGCACCAAAAAAATATGTGGGCTAACACACACGAAAGACTGGCAAAATCACCTAATTCCTATTGCGTCGCCAATAAAATGCTCCTAAACCTTTCTAAAGTGCCGTCGGAGCTACTAGAGTCGTTCTCTCAGTTGTTCCGAATGCTACTATAGAAGAATCCAAGAAAATTCAACTCGGACCCCCGACACTTTAAAAATCAGTGGGCTAACAAATATAAAAAACTAACAAAATCGCCTAATTCTTATTGTTTCGCCAATAAATTGCTCCTAAACCCCTCTAAAGCACCACCGAGGCTACTGGAGTCATTCCACAAGTCGTTACGAATGCTATTATGGATGAATCTAAGAAAATTCAACCCAAACCCCCGGCACCTAAAAAATAAATGATCTAACACACACAAAAAACTGGTGAAATTGCCTAATACATATTGCGTCGCCAATAAAATGCTTCTAAACCCCTCTAAAGTATCGTCGAGCTTACTGGAGTCATTCCCTAGATCGTTACATACGATACTATAAAAGAATTCAAGAAAATTAGACCTGGATCCCTAGCACCTAAAAAATCCGTGAGCTAACACACATGAAAAATTGGCAAAATTGCCTAATTCCTACTTTGTCACTAATACAATACTCCAGAATCCCTGTAAAGTGCTGTCGGGGCTACTAGAGTCTTTCCCTAGGTCGTTATGGATGCTTCTATGGTAGAATAAAGGAAATTTCGACCCGAACCTCCCACACCTAACAAATCTGTGGGTTAACAATCAAAAAACTGGCAAAATCGCTTAATTCCTATTGCGTGCAAATAAAATGCTCCTAAACCCCTCTAAAGCACCGTTGGGGCTACTAGAATTATTCCCTAGGTCGTTACGGATGCTACTATGGAAGAATCCAAAAAAATTCAACCCGAACCTCCGGCACCTAAATAATCTGTGGGATAACACACACGAAAAACTTGCAAAATTGCCTAATTTCTATTGCGTTGCCAATAAAATGCTCCTAAACATCTCTAAATCACAACCGGAGCTACTGAAGTCGTTCCCTAGGTCGTTATGGATGCTACTATGGAAGAATCCAAAAAATTTCGACCCGGACATCCGGCACCTAAAAAATCTATGGGCTAATACACACGAGAAACAGGCAAAGTCTTCTAATTCCTATATCGTCACCAATAAAATACTCCTAAACCCCTCTAAAGCACCGCCGGGGCTACTAGAGTCGTTCCCCAGGTTGTTACGGACGCTACTAGGGAAGAATCCAAGAAAATTCAACCCGAACCCCCGGCACCTAAAAATTTTGTGGGCTAACACACATTAAAAATTGGAAAAATTCCCTAATTCCTATTACGTCACTAATAAAATACTCCTAAATCCTTCTAAAGCGCTGCCGGGGATACTCGAGTCATTACCCAAATTGGAAAAATTCCCTAATTCCAATTTTGTCGCCAATAAAATGATCCTAAACCCATTTAAAGCATTGTCGGGGGGCTACTGGAGTCATTCTCTAGGTTGTTACGGATGCTACTATCGAAGAATCCAAGAAAATTCAACCCAGACCCCTGACACCTAAAAAATCTATGGGCTAACACTCACAAAAAACTGGCAAAATTGCCTAATTCCTATTGCGTTGCAAATAAAATGCTCTGAAACCCCTCTTAAGTGCCACTGGGGCTACTTGAGTTGTTCTCTAGGTTGTTACGTATAATACTATGGAAGAATCCAAGAAAATTAAACCTAGACCCCCGGCACTTAAAAAATCTGTGGGCTAACACACACGAAAATCTAACAAAATTGCCAAATTCCTATTTTGTCACCAATATAATACTCCAGAACCCCTGTACAATGTCGCCGGGTCTACTGGAGTCATTCCCCAGGTTGTTACGGATGCTACTATAGAAGAATCCAAGAAGATTCGACCCGAACCCCTGGCACCTAAAAAATCTGTTGGCTAACACGCAAAAAAATTTGGCAAAATCACCTAATTCCTATTACGTGGCCAATAAAATGCTCCTAAACCTTTCTAAAGCATCGCCGGGGCTACTGAAATCAATCCCTAGGTCGTTACGGACGCTAGTATGTAAAAATCCAAGAAAATTCGACCCAAACCCCCGGCACCTAAAAAATCCATGGGCTAACACACACGAAAAATTGGCAAAATCACCTAATACGTATTGCGTCGCTAATAAAATGCTTCTAAACCCCTCAAAAGCACCGCCGGGGCAACTTGAGTCATTCCCTAGGTCATTACAGATGCTACAATTGAAGAATACAAGAAATTTTGACCCAAACCCCCGGCACCTAAAAAATCCATGGGCTAACACACACGAAAAATTGGCAAAATCACCTAATACGTATTGCGTCGCTAATAAAATTCTCCTAAACCCTTCTAAAGCGCCGCGGGGCTACTGGAGTCGTTCCCTAAGTCATTATGGACGCTATTATAAAATAATCCAAGAAAATTCAACATGGACCCCTGGCACCTAAAAAATCTGTAGGCTAACACACACGAAAAACTAGCATAATTGCCTAATTCTTGTTGCATCGCCAATAATATGCTCATAAACCCCTCTAATGCACCTATGGGGCTACTGGAGTCGTTCCCTAGGTCATTACAGACTCTATTATGTAAGTATCTAAAAAATTTCGACCCATAATCCTGACACCTAAAAAATCTGTGGGCTACCACACACGAAAAACTAGCAAAATAGCCTAATTCCTATTGCGTCGCCAATAAAATGCTCCTCAACGCCTCTAAAGCACCGTCTGGACTACTGGAGTCTTTCTCTAGGTCGTTACGGATGCTACAATGGAAGAATCCATGAACTTTCGACCTGAACCCCCGGCACCTAAAAAATTCGTGGGCTAACACATATGAAAAACTAGAAAAATTGCTTAATTGGTATGCGACGCTAATAAAATGCTCTTAAACCCCTCTAAAGCACCGCCGGGGCTACTAGAGTTGCTCCTCAAGTCGTTACAAATGCTACAATAAAATAATCCAAGAAAATTCAACCTTGACCTCCCGCACTTAAACAATCTGTGGACTAACACCAAAGAAAAATTGGAAAAATTGCCTAATTCAGGTTGCATCACCAATAAAATGCTCCAAAACCCCTCTAATGCACCTCCGGAGCTACTAGAGTCATTCTCTAGGTCATTACAGACGCTACTATTGAAGAATCAAAGAAAATTCGACCCGGATCCCCGGCACCTAAAAAATCCGTAGGCTAACACACGAAAAACTGGCAAAATCACCTAAATCCTATTTTGTCGCCAATAAAATGCTCCTAAACCCTCTAAAGCACTGCCAAGGTACTGGAGTCTTTCCCTAGGTCGTTACGGATGCTACTATGGAAGAATCCACGAAGATTCGACCCGAACCTCCGACACCTAAAAAATCTGTGGGCTAACACACACAAAAAACTGGCAAAATCGCCTAACTACTATTGCATCGCCAATAAAATTCTTTTAAACCCCTCTAAAGCGCCGCCAGAGCTACTCGAGTCCTTCCCTAGGTAGTTACAGACGCTACGATGGAATAATCAAAGAAAATTCGACCCAAACCCCCGGCACCTAAATAATCCGTGGGCTAACACACACGAAAAACTGGCAAAATTGCCTAATTTTATTGCATCACAAATAAAATGCTCCTAAACCCCTCTAAAGCACCACCGCGGATACTGAAGTCATTCCCTAGGTAATTGCGGATGCTACTATGGAAGAATCTAAGAAAATTCGACCCGGACCCCCGGTACCTAAACAATCCATGGGTTAACATACACGAAAAACTGGCAAACTCGCCCAATTCCTATTGTGTCGCCAATAAAATGCTCCTAAACCCCGCTAAAGCACTGCCGGGGCTACTGGAGTCATTCCCTAAATCGTTACGGATGCTACTATGGAAGAATCCAAGAATATTCGACCTAGAACCCCGGCATCTAAAAAATTTGTGAGCTATTACACACGAAAAACTGGAAAAATCGCCTAATTCCTATTGCATCGCCAATAAAATGCTCCTAAACCCCTCTAAAGCACTGCCGGGGCTATTGGAGTCATTCCCTAGGTCTTTACGAATGTTACTATATAAGAATCCAAAAAAATTCAACCCGGATGCTCGACACCTAAGAATTCTGTGGACTATTACACATAAAAAACTAGCAAAATTGCCTAATTCATATTACGTCGCTAATAAAATGCTCTGAAACCCCTCTAAAACACCATCGGGGCTACTGGATTCTTTCCTTAAGTCATTACGGATGCTACTATGGAAAAATCCAAGAAAAGTAAACTCGAACCCCTAGCACCTAAAATATCTATGGGCTAACATTCCAGAAAAACTGGCAAAATTGCCTAATTGTTATTGCGTCGCTATTAAAATACTCTTAAGCCCCTCAAAAGCGCCACCCGGGCTACTAGAGTCATTCCCGATGTTCTTACAAATTCTACTATAAAATAATCTAATAAAATTCGACCTAGACACCCGGCACCTAAAATATCTGTGAAATAACATACACAAAAAATTAGCAAATACGCCTAATCCTATTGCATCGCCAATAAAATGCTCCTAAAGCCCTCTAAAGCACCATCGGGGCTACTAGATTCTCTCCCTAGGTCGTTACGAATGCTACTATAGAAGAATCCAAGAACATTCGACCTGGAGCCCCGGCACCTAAAAGATCTTTGGAATAACACACACAAAAAACTGGCAAAATTGCCTAATTCCTATTGCGTCGCCAATAAAATGATCCTAAGCCCTTCTAAAGTGCCGCCGAGGCTATTGGAGTCTTTCCTAGGTCATTACGGACGATACTATAAAATAATCCAAGAAAATTCGACTTGGACCCCCGACACCTAAAAAATTTGTGGGCTAACACACACGAAAAATTGGTAAAATTGCCTAATTCTTATTACGTCGCCAATAAAATGCTCATCAACCCCTCTAATGCGCCTCTGGGGTTATTGGAGTCATCCCTAGGTCGTTACGGATGCTACTAAGTAAGAATCCAAAAACATTCAACCCGGATGCCCGACACCTAAAAGATCTGTGGACTAACACACACGAAAAACTAGCAAAATCGCCTAATTCCTATTGCGTCGCCAATAAAATGCTCCTAAACCCTTCTAAAGAATCGCCAGGGCTACTGAAGTCTTTTCCTAGGTCGTTACGTACGCTACTATAGAAGAATCCAAGAAAATTCGACCCGAACCCAGCACCTAAAAAATCCGTGGGCTAACACACACGAAAAACTGGCAAATTCGCCTAATTCCTATTGCGTCGCCAATAAAATGCTCTTAAATCCCTCTAAAGCGCCGCTAGGGCTACTAGAGTCGATCCCCAAGTCGTTATGGATGCTACTATAAAAACATCCAAGAAAAATTGACCTGGACCCCTGGCACCTAAAAAATTTGTGGACTAACACACACGAAGAACTGGCAAAATTACCTAATTTTTGTTGCGTCATAAATAAAATGTTCCTAAACCCCTCTAATGCGCTTCTGGGGCAACTGGAGTCATTTCCTAGGTCGTTATGGACACTTCTATTGAAGAATCCAAAAAAATTCGACCCAGATCCCCGACACCTAAAAAATATTTGGGCTAATAAACACAAAAAACTGGCAAAATCGCCTAATTCCTATTTTATCACCAATAAAAGGCTCTTAAACCCCTCTAAAGTGTCGTCAGGGCTACTGTAGTCGTTCTCCAGGTCGTTACGGACGATACTATGGACAAATCCAAGAAAATTCCACCAGGACCCCCCGGCACCTAAAAAATCTGTCGGTTAACACACACGAAAAATTAGCAAAATCGCTTAATTTCTATTGCGTCGACAATAAAATGCTCTTAAACCTCTTTAAAGCATCATCGGGGCTACTAGAGTCGATCCCCATGTCGTTACGGATGCTAATATAAAATAATCCAAGAAAATTCTACTTGGACCCCAAACACCTAAAAAATCAGTGGACTAACACACAAAAAACTGAAAAAATTGCTTAATTACTATTTCGTTGCCAATAAAATGCTCTTAAACCCCTCTAAAGCGCGCCGGGGCTACTGGAGTCGTTCCTCATGTCCTTACGAATGATACTATGAAAGAATCTAAGAAACAATTGACCCGGACCTCGGCACCTAAAAAATCTGTGGGCTAACATACAAAAAAACTGGCAAAATTGCCTAATTTCTATTGCATCGCCAATAAAATGCTCCTAAACCCCTCTAAATCACTATCGGGAGTAATGGAGTCGTTCTCCAAGGCACTACGGATGCCTTTATAGAATAATCAAAGAAAATTTGACCCGAACCCGTGGCGCCTAAGAAATACATGGGCTTACACAAACAAAAAAGTGGCAAAATCGACTAATTCCTATTGCGTCACCAATAAAATGCTCCAAAACCCCTCTAAAGCATTTCCGAGGCTATTGGAGTTGATCCCAAGGTCGTTACGGACGCTACTATGGAAGAATAAAAAAACAATTGACCTGGACCCCCGGCACCTAAAAAAGCTGTGGGCTAACACACATAAAAAACTAAAAAATCGCCTAATTCCTATTACGTCACAAATAAAATGCTACTTAACCACTCTAAAGCGCCGCCATTGCTACTAGAATCGTTCCCTAGGTCGTTGCGGATGCTACTATTAAAGAATCTAAGATAATTCGACCCAGACCCCCAACACCTAAAAAATCCATGTGCTAACACACGAAAAACTGGCAAAATTGCCTAATTCCTATTGCGTCGCCAATAAAATGCTCTTAAACCCCTTTAAAGCATCGACAGGGCTACTAGAGTCGTTCTTAGGTCGTTACGGATGCTACTATAAAATAATCTAAGCAAATTCGACCCAAATCTCTGGCACCTAAAAAATCTATCGCACATAGACGAAAAACTGGCAAAATTTCCTAATTTCTATTGCGTCGCCAATAAATTACTCTTAAACCCCTCAAAAGCATCGTCGGGGTTGCTAGAGTCGTTCGCCAGGTTGTTACAGATGCTACTATAGAAGAATCCAAGAAAATTGGACCTGAAGTCCCGATACATAAAAATTCTGTGCGCTAACACACACGAAAAACTAGCAAAATTGTCTAATTCCTGTTGTGTTGCCAATAAAATGATCATAAACCCCTCTAATGTGCCGTCGAGGCTACTAGAGTCATTTCTTAGGTCTTTACGGACGCTACAATGAAAGAATCTAAGAAATATTGACCCAGACCCCGACACCTAAAAATCTGTGAGCTAACACACATGAAAAACTGGTAAAATCGCCTAATTCCTGTTGCGTCGCCAATAAAATGCTTCTAAATCCCTCTAAAGCACCGCTGGAGCTACTGGAGTCATTCTCTAGGTCGTTACGGACGCTACTATGGAAGAATCCAAGAATATTCGATCCAAACCCTTGGCACCTAAAAAATCTGTGGGCTAACACACATGAAAAATTGGCAAAATCGCCTAATTCGTATTGTGTCGCCAATAAAATGCTCCTAAACCGTTCCAAGGTGTTGTCAGGGCTACTGTCATCCCTAGGTCATTACGGATTCTACTATGGAAGAATTTAACAAAATTCGATCCTTTCCCTCAGCACCTAAAAAATCTGTGGGCTAATATACACAAAAAATAGGGAAACTAACCTAATTTCTATTGCGTCGCCAATAAAATGCTACTAAACTCCTCTAAAGTGCCGTCGTGGTTTCTAGAGTCATTCCCTAGGCGTTACAGATGCTACTAGGGAAGAATACAAGAAAATTCGACCAAAACCCCTAGCACCTAAAAAATCTGAGGGTTAACACACCTGAAAAATAGACAAAATTGCCTAATTCCTATTGCGTCGCCAATATAATGCTCCTAAGTCCCTCTAAAAAGCCACCGAGGCTACTGGAGTCATTCCCCAGGTCTTTACGTATGATATTATGAAAGAATCCTAGAAAATTCGACTTGGACCTCCGGCACCTAAAAATTCTGTAGGCTAACACATACGAATAACTGGCAAAATCACCTAATTTCTATTTTGTTTCCAATAAAATGCTCCTAAACCCCTCTAAACGTCGCCAAGGCTACTGTGGTCATTCGCCAGGTCGTTACGAATGCTACTATTGAAGAATCCAAGAAAATTCGACCCTGAACCCGGCACCTTAAAAATCCGTGGGCTAACACACACGAAAAACTAGCAAAATAGCCTAATTCTTATTGTGTCGCCAATAAAATGCTCCTAAACCCCTCTAAAGCACCACCGGTGCTACTAGAGTCTTTCCTCATGTCGTTACGGATGCTACTATGAAATAATCTAAGAAAATTCGACCCAGGCCTCAACACCTAAAAAATCTGTGGACAAACACACGCAAAAAACTAGCAAAATCGCCTAATTCCTATTGCGTCGCTAATAAAATGGTCCTAAACCCCTCTAATGTACTGCCAGGGCTACTGGACTCATTCCCTAAGTAGTTATAGATGTTATTATGGAAGAATCTAAGAAAATTCGACCCGAACCTCCGGCACCAAAAAAATTCATGGGCTAACACACACGAAAAACTGACAAAATTGCCTAATTACTATTGCGTCGCCAATAAAATGGTCCTAAACACCTCTAATGTACTGCCGGGGCTACTGGAGTCATTCCCTAAGTAGTTATAGACGTTACTATGGAAGAATCTAAAAAAATTTGACCCGAACCTCCAGCACCAAAAAAATTCGTGGGCTAACACACGAAAAACTGACAAAATTGCCTAATTACTATTGCGTCGCCAATAAAATACTCCTAAACCTCTCTAAAGCACCGATGGGGCTACTGGATCATTCCCTAAGTAGTTATAGACTCTACTATGAAAGAATCCAAGAAAATTCGACCCAGACCCCCGGCACCTAAAAAATCTGTGGGCTAACACACACGAAAAACTGGCAAAATCACCTAATTCCTATTGCGTCGCCAATAAAATACTCCTAAACCCTTCTAAAGCGCCACTGGGGTTATTGGAGTTGTTCCCTAAGTCTTTATGGATGATACTATGGAATAATCTAAGAAAGTTTGACCCGGAACCTCGCAGCTAAAATATCTGTGGGCTAACACACGAAAAACTGGCAAAATCGCCTAATTCCTATTGCGTCGCCAATAAAATGCTCCTAAATCCTTTAAAAGTGCTGTCGGGGCTACTGGAGTCGTTCCCTAGGTCGTTACAGATGCTACTATAGAAGAATCCAATAAAATTCGACCCAGACCCCCGGCACTTAAAAAATCCATGGGCTAACACAAATGAAAAACTGGGAAAATTGCCTAATTCATATTGCGACGCCAATAAAATGCTCCTAAACCCCTCTAAAGCATTGCCGGGGCTACTGGAGTCCTTCCCTAGGTTGTTACGAATGCTACTATGAAAGATTCCAAGAAAATTTGACACGAACCCCCGGGACTTAAAAAATTTGTTGGCTAACACAAACGAAAAACTGGCAAAATTGCCTAATTACTATTGCATCGCCAATAAAAGGCTACAAAACCCTTCTAAAGCGATGCCGGGGCTATTGGAGTCATTCCCTAGGTCGTCATTGACGCTACTATGAAAGAATCTAAGAACATTCGACCCGGACCTCCGACACCTAAAAATTCTATGGGCTAACACACACAAAAAGCTGGCAAAATTGCTTAATTCCTATTGTGTCGAAAATAAAATACTCCTAAACCCCTCAAAAGTGACGTCGGGGATACTGGAGTCGTTCCCTAGGTCGTTACAGATTCTATTATGGAAGAATCGAGGAAAATTCGACTCAGACCTTTGGCACCTAAAAAATCTGTGGGCTAACACACACGAAAAACTGACAAAATCGCCTAATTCCTATTTTATTGCCAATAAAATACTTCTAAACCTCTCTAAAGAACCTCCAAGGCTACTGGATCTTTCCCCAGGTTGTTACGGATGTTACTATGGAAGAATTCAAGAAAATTCGACCCAGACCCTCGTTATCTAAAAAATCTGTGGGCTAACACATACGAAAAACTAGCAAAATAGCTTAATTCCTATTTTGTCACCATTACAACACTCCAAAACCCCTGTAAAGCGCTACCGGGGCTACAAGAGTCATTCTCCAAGTCTTTACAGATGCTACTATAATAGAATCTAAGAAAATTCGACCCGTACCCCCAGCACCTAAAAAATCTGTGGGCTAACACACACAAAAAACTAGCAAAATTGCCTAATTCCTATTGCGTCACCAATAGAATGTTCATAAACCCCTTTAAAGTGCTGCTGGGCTACTGCATCGTTCCCTAGGTCGTTATGGATTCTTTTATTGAAGAATCCAAAAAAATTCGACCCGAACCCCTGACACCTAAAAAAATCATGGGCTCACACACACGAAAAACTGGCAAAATTGCCTAATTCGTATTACATTGCCAATAAAATGCTTCCAAACCCCTCTAAAGCACCACCGGGGATACTAGAGTCTTTCCCTAGACATTACAGACGCTACTATAGAAGAATCCAAGAAAATTCGACACAGACCCCCGGCACCTAAAAAATCCGTGGGCTAACACACATGAAAAACTGGAAAAATTAGCTAATTCCTATTGTGTCGCCAATAAAATGCCCCTAAACCCTTCTAAAGCGCCGTCAGGGCTACTGGAGTCGTTCCCACAGGTCATTATGGATGCTACTATAAAATAATCCAAGAAAATTTGACCTGGACCCCCAGCACCTAAAAAATCAGTGGGCTTACAAATACGAAAAACTGGCAAAATTGCCTAATTCTTGTTGCATCGCCAATAAAATATTCCTAAACCCCTCTAATGCGCCTCTGGGGCTACTGGAGTCGTTCTCTAGGTCATTACGGATGCTACTATGTAAGTATCAAAAACAATTCGACTCGGACGCCCAAAACCTAAAAAATCCGTGGGCATTAACACACACAAAAAACTAGCAAAATTGCGTAATTCGATTACGTCGCTAATAAAATGCTCTTAAATCCCTCTAAAGTACCGCCGGGGCTACTAGAGTCTTTCCCTGGGTCGTTAGAGACGCTACTATGGAAGAATCTAAGAAAATTCGACCCAAACCCCTGGCATCTAAAAAATCCATGGGCTAACACACACGAAAAACTGGCAAAATTGCCTAATTCTTATTGCATCGCCAATAAAATGCTCTTAAACCCCTCTAATGCGCCTCCAGGGCTACTGGAGTTGTTCCCAAAGTCGTTACGGATGCTACTATGGAATAATCCAAGAAATTTCTACCCGTACCCCCGGCACCTAAAAAATCTATGGGCTAACACACACCAAAAACTGGCAAAATATCCTAATTCCTATTGAATCGCTAATAAAATACTCCTAATCCCCTCAAAAGCGCCGTCGGGGCTGCTGGAGTCACTCCCTAGGTCGTTACGGACGCTACTATGGAAAAATCCAAGAAATTTCAACCCAGAATCCTGACAACTAAAAAATCTGTGGGCTAACACACATAAAAAACTGGTAAAACTGCCTAAATCATATTTTGTTGCCAATAAAATGCTCATAAACCCCTCTAAAGCACTGTTGGGGATACTGGAATTGTTACCAAGGTCTCTACAAACGTTACTATGGAAGAATCCAAGAAAATTTGATCCGGACCCCCGGCACCTAAAATATCTATGGGCTAACACACACAAAAAACTAGCAAAATTGCCTAATTCATATTGTGTCGCCAATAAAATGCTCTTAAACCCTTATAAAGAGCCGCCGGGGCAACTGGATTCGTTCCCTAGGTCGTTACGGACGCTACTATGGAAGAATCCATTAAAATTCAAGTCGGACCCCGGCACCAATAAAATGCTCCTAAACCCCTCTAATATGCCTCCAGGGCTAGTGGAGTCGTTCCCTAGGTCGTTACGGATGCTACTATGTAAGAAGCAAAAAAAATTCAACTCGGACGCACGACATCTTAAAAGTCTGTGGTCTAACACACATAAAAAACTGGCAAAATTGCCCAATTCTATTGTGTCGCCAATAAAATACTCCTAAATCCCTCTAAAGCATCGTCGGGGCTACTAGAGTCCCTAGGTCATTATGGATTCTATTATTGAAGAATCAAAGAAAATTCGACCCGAACCCCTGGCAGCTAAAAAATCCGTAGGCAAACACACAAGAAAACTGGCAAAATCGCCTAATTCTTATTTTGTTGCCAATAAAATGCTCCTAAACCTCTCTAATAAACCTTCGGGGCTACTAGAGTCGTTACCTAGGTCATTACAGATGCTATTATTGAAGAATCCAAGAAAATTTGACCCGGACCTACGACACATAAAAAATCTGTGGGCTAACACACACGAAAAACTGGAAAATTACCTAATTCCTATTGCGTCGCCAATAAAATACTGTTAAACCCCTCTAAAGTGCTTAGGGATACTGGAGTCGTTCACTAGGTCGATACGGACGCTACTGTAAAATAATCTAAGAAAATTTGACTCAAAACCCCGGCACCTAAAAAATCCGTGGGCTAACACACACGTAAAACTGGTAAAATTGTCTAATTCCTATTGCGTCGCCAATAAAATACTCCTAAACCACTCTAAAGCGCCGCCGGTGCTACTGGAATCATTCCCTAGGTAATTACAGACGCTAATATGGAATAATCTAAGAAAATTCGACCCAGACCCCCGGCACCTAAAAAATTCTTAGGTTAACACACACGAAAAACTGGCAAATTCATCTAATCCTATTGCGTTGCCAATAAAATGCTCTTAAACACTTCTAAAGCATAGCTGGGGTTACTAGAGTTGTTCCCTAGGTCTTTACGGACACTACTATTAAAGAATTCAAGAAAATTCGACCGGCACCTAAAAAATCTGTGGGGTAAAACACACGAAAAATTGGCAAAATCGCCAAAATCCTATTGCGTCGCCAATAAAATGCTCCAAACACTTCTAAACTGCCGCCAGGGCTACTAGAGTCGTTCCCTAGGTCGTTACGGACACTACTATTAGAGAATTCAAGAAAATTCGACCGGCACCTAAAAAATTCTTGGGGTAAAACACACGAAAAACTAGCAAAATTGCCTAATTCCTATTGCGTTGTCAATAAAATACTCCTAAACACTTCAAAAGCCCCGTCGGGGATACTAGAGTCGTTCCCAAGGTCATTACGGATGCTACTATGAAATAATCCAAGAAAATTTGAGCCATACCTCGGTACATAAAAAATCTATGGGCTAACACATACGAAAAAGTAGCAAAATCGCCAAATTCCTATTGCGTCGCAAATAAAATCCTCCTAAACCCTTCTAAAGTGCCGATGGGACTACTAGAGTCGTTCCCTAGGTCATTACGGACTCTAATATGGAAGAATCCTAGAAAATTCGACCCGGACCCCTGGCACCTAAAAAATTCTTGGGTAAACACACACAAAAAACTGGCAGAATCGCCTAATGCCTATTGCGATGCCAATAAAATGCTCCAAAACCCTTCTAAAGTGCCGCCGAAGATACTAGAGTCATTACTTAGGTCGTTAAGAATGCTACTATAGAAGAATCTAAGAAAATTCGACCCGTACCCTCGTTATCTAAAAAATCTATGGGCTAAAACAGACAAAAAAACTAGCAAAATAGCCTAATTCCTATTGCGATGCCAATAAAATGCTCCAAAACCCTTATAAAATGTGGCCGGGGCTACTAGAGTCATTCCCTAGGTTGTTATGTAGGCTACTATGGAAGAATCCACGAAAATTCAACCCGTACCCTCGACACCTAAAAAATTATGGGCTAACACACATGAAAAACTGGCAAAATTGCCTAATTCTTATTGCGTCGCTAATAAAATGCTCTTAAACCCTTCTAAAGCACCGCCGGGGAAACTAGAGTTCTTCCCTAGGTCGTTACGGACACTACTATGGAAGAATCCAAGAAAATTCGACCCGGACCCCGGCAACTAAAACCTCTGTAGGTTAACACACACGAAAAAACTAGCAAAATCATCTAATTTCTATTGCGTTGCCAATAAAATGCTCCTAAACCCTTCTAAAGCGTTGCTAGGAATACTAGAGTCGTTCCCTAGGTTGTTATGGATGCTAATACAGAATAATCGAAGAAAATTCGACCCGAACCCCCGGCACCTAAAAAATCAATGGGCTAACACACATGAAAAATTGCAAAATTGCCTAATTACTATTGCGTCGCCAATTAAATGCTCCTAAACCCTTCTAAAGGGCCGTCGGGGCTACTGAAGTCATTTCCTAGGTCATTATAGATACTACTATGAAAGAATCAAAGAAAATTCGACCCAGACCCCGGCACCTAAAAAAATCCATGGGCTAACAAACACGAAAAACTAGCAAAAATCACTTAATTCCTATTTCGTTGCCAATAAAATTCTCCTAAACCCTTCTAAAGCACTATCGGGGCTACTGGAGTCGTTTCTAACAAGAAAATTCGACTCGTACCCTCGTTAACTAAAAATTCTGAGGGCTAACACAGAAGAACAACTGGCAAAATAGCCTAATTCCTATTGCGTCGCCAAGAAAAAGCTCCTAAACCCTTTTAAAGCACCGACGGGGCTACTGGAGTCGTTCCCTAGGTCGTTACGAACATTACTATGGAAGAATCCAAGAAAAATCGACCCAGACCATCGGCACCTAAAAAATCGAAGCTGACCCCAGAAGTTGGGGATTTCTTCTTAAGAGGACACTAATCCCTTGGGCTGAAAAGTTGGCAAAATAGCCTAATTCCTATTTTGTCACCAATACAATACTCCAGAACTCCTGTAAAGCATTGTCGGGGCTACTGGAGTCGTTCCCTAGGTCATTACGGATGCTACTATTGTAGAATCCAAGAAAATTTGACACGAACCCCGGTACCTAAAAAATCCGTGGGCTAACACACAAAAAAACTGGCAAAATTGCCTAATTCCTATTGCGTCGCCAATAAAATGCTCCTAAACCCCTCTAAAGCGCCGTCGCGGCTACTGGAATTATTCCAAGGACGTTACGGATGTTTCAATGGAAGAATCCAAGAAAATTCGACCCGAAACCCCAACATCTAAAAAATTAATGGGCTAACACACACGAAAAACTGGTAAAATCGCCCAATTCGTATTGTATCGCCAATAAAATGCTTCTAAACCCCTCTAAAGCACCTCCGGGGCTACTTTAGTCTTTCCCTAGGTCGTTACAGACGCTATTATGGAAGAATCAAATAAAATTCGACATGGACCCCCGGCACCTTAAAAATCCGTGGGCTAACACACATGAAAAACTGGAAAAATCACCTAATTCCTATTGCGTTGCCAATAAAATGCTCCTAAACCCTTCTAAAGCATCGTCCGGAATACTGGAGTCGTTCCCTAGGTCGTTATGGATGCTACTACAGAATAATCGAAGAAAATTCAACCCGAACCCCCGGCACCTAAAAAATCCATGGGCTAACACACATGAAAAATTGCAAAATTGCCTAATTTCTATTGCGTCGCCAATAAAATGCTCCTAAACCCTTCTAAAGGGCCGTCGGGGCTACTGAAGTCGTTTCCTAAGTCGTTATGGATACTACTATGAAAGAATCAAAGAAAATTCGACCCAGACCCCGGCACCTAAAAAAATCCATGGGCTAACAAACACGAAAAACTGGCAAAAATCGCCTAATTCCTATTTCGTTGCCAATAAAATTCTCCTAAACCCTTCTAAAGAACTGCCGGGGCTACTGGAGTCGTTTCTAACAAGAAAATTCGACTCGTACCCTCGTTAACTAAAAACTCTGAGGACTAACACAGAAGAACAACTGGCAAAATAGCCTAATTCCTATTGCGTCGCCAAGAAAAAGCTCCTAAACCCTTTTAAAGCACCGCCGGGGCTACTGGAGTCGTTCCTAGGTCATTACGAACGTTACTATGGAAGAATCCAAGAAAAATCGACCCAGACCATCGACACCTAAAAAATCGAAGCTGACCCTAAAAGTTGGGGATTTCTTCTTAAGAGGACACTAACCCATTGGGCTGAAAAGTTGGCAAAATAGCCTAATTCCTATTTTGTCACCAATACAATACTCCAGAACTCCTGTAAAGCATTGCCGGGGCTACTGGAGTCTTTCCCTAGGTCATTACGGATGCTACTATGGTAGAATCTAAGAAAATTCGACACGAACCCCGGTACCTAAAAAATCCGTGGGCTAACAAACAAAAAAAACTGGCAAAATTGCCTAATTCTATTGCGTCGCCAATAAAATGCTCCTAAACCCCTCTAAAGCACCGTCGCGGCTACTGGAATTATTCCAAGGACGTTACGGATGCTTCAATGAAAGAATCCAAGAAAATTCGACCCGAAACCCCAGCATCTAAAAAATTAATGGTCTAACACACACGAAAAACTGGTAAAATCGCCCAATTCGTATTGTATCGCCAATAAAATGCTTCTAAACCCCTCTAAAGCACCTCCAGGGCTACTTTAATCTTTCCCTAGGTCGTTACAGACGCTATTATGGAAGAATCAAATAAAATTCGACACGGACCCCCGGCACCTTAAAAATCCGTGGGCTAACACACATGAAAAACTGGAAAAACCACCTAATTCCTATTGTGTTGCCAATAAAATGCTCTTAAACCCTTCTAAAGCGTCGCCCGGAATACTGGAGTCGTTCTCTAGGTCGTTATGGATGCTACTACAGAATAATCGAAGAAAATTCGACCCGAACCCCCGGCACCTAAAAAATCCATGGGCTAACACACATGAAAAATTGCAAAATTGCCTAATTTCTATTGCGTCGCCAATAAAATGCTCCTAAACCCTTCTAAAGCGTCGCCCGGAATACTGGAGTCGTTTCCTAGGTCGTTATGGATACTACTATGAAAGAATCAAAGAAAATTCGACCCAGACCCCGGCACCTAAAAAAATCCATGGGCTAACAAACATGAAAAACTGGCAAAAATCGCCTAATTCCTATTTCGTTGCCAATAAAATTCTCCTAAACCCTTCTAAAGCACTGCCGGGGCTACTGGAGTCGTTTCTAACAAGAAAATTCGACTCGTACCCTCGTTAACTAAAAAATCTGAGGACTAACACAAAAGAACAACTGGCAAAATAGCCTAATTCCTATTGCATCGCCAAGAAAAAGCTCCTAAACCCTTTTAAAGCACCGACGGGGCTACTGGAGTCGTTCCCTAGGTCGTTACGAATGTTACTATGGAAGAATCCAAGAAAAATCAACCCAGACCATCGGCACCTAAAAAATCAAAGCTGACCCCAGAAGTTGGGGATTTCTTCTTAAGAGGACACTAACCCCTTGGGCTGAAAAGTTGGCAAAATAGCCTAATTCCTATTTTGTCACCAATACAATACTCCAGAACTCCTGTAAAGCATTGCCGGGGCTACTGGAGTCTTTCCCTAGGTCATTACGGATGCTACTATGTTAGAATCCAAGAAAATTCGACACGAACCCCGGTACCTAAAAAATCTGTGGGCTAACACACAAAAAAAACTGGCAAAACAGCCTAATTCCTATTGCGTCGCCAATAAAATGCTCCTAAACCCTTATAAAATGTGGTCGAGGCTACTGGATTCATTCCCTAGGTTGTTACGTATGCTACTATGGAAGAATCCACGAAAATTCAACCCGTACCCTCGACACCTAAAAAATTATGGGCTAACACACATGAAAAACTGGCAAAATTGCCTAATTTCTATTGCGTCGCTAATAAAATGCTCTTAAACCCTTCTAAAGCACCGCCGGGGAAACTAGAGTTCTTCCCTAGGTCGTTACGGACACTACTATGGAAGAATCCAAGAAAATTCGACCCGGACCCCCGGCAACTAAAATCTCTGTAGGTTAACACACACGAAAAAACTAGCAAAATCATCTAATTTCTATTGCGTTGCCAATAAAATGCTCCTTAACCCTTCTAAAGCATTGCTCGGATTACTGGAGTCGTTCCCTAGGTCGTTATGGATGCTACTACAAAATAATCGAAGAAAATTCGACCCGAACCCCCGGCACCTAAAAAATCAATGGGCTAACACACATGAAAAATTGCAAAATTGCCTAATTACTATTGCGTCGCCAATTAAATGCTCCTAAACCCTTCTAAAGGGTTGTCGGGGCTACTGAAGTCATTTCCTAGGTTGTTATGGATACTACTATGAAAGAATCAAAGAAAATTCGACCCAGACCGCGGCACCTAAAAAATCCATGGGCTAACAAACACGAAAAACTGGCAAAAATCGCCTAATTCCTATTTCGTTGCCAATAAAATTCTCCTAAACCCTTCTAAAGCACTGCCGGGGCTACTAGAGTCGTTTCTAACAAGAAAATTCGACTCGTACCCTCGTTAACTAAAAAATCTGAGGGCTAACACAGAAGAACAACTGGCAAAATAGCCTAATTCCTATTGCGTCGCCAAGAAAAAGCTCCTAAACCCTTTTAAAGCACCGACGGGGCTACTGGAGTCGTTCCCTAGGTCGTTACGAACGTTAATATGGAAGAATCCAAGAAAAATCGACCCAGACCATCGGCACCTAAAAAATCGAAGCTGACCCCAGAAGTTGGGGATTTCTTCTTAAGAGGACACTAACCCCTTGGGCTGAAAAGTTGGCAAAATAGCCTAATTCCTATTTTGTCACCAATACAATACTCCAGAACTCCTGTAAAGCATTGCCGAGGCTACTGGAGTCTTTCCCTAGGTCATTACGGATGCTAATATGGTAGAATCCAAGAAAATTCGACACGAACCCCGGTACCTAAAAAATCCGTGGGCTAACACACAAAAAAAACTGGCAAAATTGCCTAATTCCTATTGCGTCGCCAATAAAATGCTCCTAAACCCCTCTAAAGCGCCGTCGCGGCTATTGAAGTCGTTCTCCAGGTCGTTATAAACTCTACTATGGAAAAATCAATGAAAATTCGACCCGGTCCCCCAGCACCTAAAAAAATTGTGGGCTAAGACACACGAAAAACTTGCAAAATCGCCTAATTCTATTGCATCGCTAATAAAATGCTCTTAAACCCTTTTAAAGCACTACTGGGGCTACTGGAGTCTTTCTCAGGTCGTTACGGATGCTACTATGGAAGATTCCAAGAAAATTCAACCCGAACCCCCGGCACCTAAAAAATCCATGGGCTAACACACACAAAAAACTGGCAAATCACCTAATTCCTAATTCATTGCCAATAAAATACTCCTAAACCCCTCTAAAGTGCCGCCGGGGTTACTAGAGTTGTTTCCCAAGTCGTTATGGACGCTACTATGGTAGAATACAAGAAATTTCGACCCGAACCATCGGTACCTAAAAAATCTATGGGCAAAGACACATGAAAAATTGGAAAAAATAACCTAATTCCTATTACGTCGCCAATAAAATACTCCTAAACCTTTCTAAAGCGCTGCCGAAGCTACTAGAGCCGTTCTCCAGGTCGTTACGGACGCTACTATAAAATAATCCAAGAAAATTCGATCTGGACCCCCGACACCTAAAAAATCTGTAAGCTAACACACACAAAAAACTGGCAAAATTGCCTAATTCTTATTGCATCGCATATAAAATGCTCCTAAACCCCTCTAATGTGCCTTCGGAATACTGGAGTTGTTCCCTAGATCGTTATGGACGCAAATATGGAAGAATCCAAAAACATTCGACCTAAACGCCCGACACCTAAAAAATCTATGGGCTAACACACAAAAAAACTGGCAAAATTGCCTAATTATGTTGCATCGCCAATAAAATGCTCCTAAACTCTCTAAAGCACTGCCGGGGCTACTGGAGTCTTTTCCTAGGTCATTACGAATGCTACTATGAAAGAATCCAAGAAAATTCAACCTAAACCCCCAGCACCTAAAAAATCCGTGGGCTAACACACATGAAAAACTGGCAAAATCGTCTAATTCCTATTGCGTCACCAATAAAATGCTTCTAAACCCTTCTAAAGCATCGTCGGGGCTACTGGAGTCGTTCTCTTGGTCATTACAGACGCTACAATGGAAGAATCCAAGAAAATTAGACCATGACCCCCAGCACATAAAAAATCTGTGGGCTAACAAACACAAAAAACTGGCAAAGTCGCTTCATTCCTATTTCGTTGCCAATAAAATGCTCCTAAACCCATCTAAAGCACCACCGGGGCCATTAAAGTCATTCCCCAGGTCGTTACGAACGTTAATATGGAAGAATCCAAGAAAATTCGACCTAGACCCCCGGCACCTAAAAAATCTATGGTCTAACATACACGAAAAACTGGCAAAATAGCAAAATTCCTATTTCGTTTCCAATAAAATGCTCCTAGACCCCTCTAAAGTGCCTACGGGGCTACTGGAGTCATTTTCTAGGTCGTTACGAATGCTACTATGGAAGAAACTAAGAAAATTCAACTCGGACCCTCGTTATCTAAAAAATCTGTGGGCTAACACAGAAGAAAAACTGGCAAAATAGCCTAATTCCTATTGCATCGCCAAGAAAAAGCTCCTAAACCCTTCTAAAGCGCCGCCGGGGCTACTGGAGTTGTTCCCTAGGTCATTATGGACGCTACTATAGAAACTTCCAAGAAAAGTCAACCGGTACCCTCGGCACCTAAGTAATCTTTAGGCTAACACATACAAAAAACTGGCAAAATAGCCTAATTCCTATTTTTTCACTAATACAATACTCAGAACCACTATAAAGCGCCGCCGGGGCTACTGTAGCCGTTCCCCAAGTCGTTACGGGTACTACTATGGTAGAATCTAAGAAAATTCGACCCAAACCCTGGCACTTAAAATATTTGTGGGCTAACACACACAAAAAATTGGCAAAATTGCCTAATTCCTATTGCGTCGCCAATAAAATGCTCCTAAACCCTTTTAAAGTGTCGCCGGGGCTACTGGAGTCATTTCCTAGGTCTTTACAGAGTTTACTATGGAAGAATCCAAGAAAATTTGACCCGCACCCCCGGCAACTAAAAATCTGTGGGCTAACACACACGAAAAATAGGCAAAATTACCTAATTTCTATTGTGTCGCCAATAAAATGCTCCTAAACCCTTCTAATGCGCCGTCGGGTCTACTAGAGTCGTTCCTCAGATCGTTACGGATGCTACTATAAACTAATCTAAGAATATTTGACCTGGACCCCCGGCACCTAACAAATCTGCGGGTTAACACACACAAAAAACTGGCAAAATTGCTTAATTCTTGTTGCATCGCCAATAAAATACTCCTAAACCCCTATAAAGCACTGTCGGGGCTACTGGAGTCGTTCCCCAGGTCATTACGGACGTTACTATAGAAGAATCTAAGAAAATTCGACTCGTACCCTCGGCACCTAAAAAATCTGTGGATGTTAACACATAAGAAAAACAAGCAAAATTGCCTAATTCCCATTTCTTTGCCAATAAAATGATCCTAAACCCCTCTAAAGCGCTGCCGGGGCTACTAGAGTCATTCCCAGGTCGTTACGAATGCTACTATTGAAGAATCCAAGAAAATTCGACCCGGACCCCCGGCACCTAAAAAATCTATAGGCTAACACACACGAAAAACTAGCAAAATCGCATAATTCCTATTGCATCGCTAATAAAATGCTCCTTCACCTTTCTAAAGTGCCTCCGAGGCAACTGGAGTCGTTCTCTAGGTCGTTACAGATGCTACTATGGAAGAATCTAAGAATATTCGATCCAAACCCCAGCACCTAAAAAATAAGTGGGCTAACACACACGAAAAACTGGCAAAATCACCTAATTCCTATTCGGTCGCCAATAAAATGCTTCTAAACTCTTCTAAAGCACCGCCGGGGCTATAGAATCGTTCCCTAGGTCGTGACGGATGCTAATATAGAAGAATCCAAGAAACTTCGACTCGGACCCCGGCACCTAAAAAATTTGTGGGTTAACACACACATCAAACTAGCAAAATCACATAATTCTTATTTTATTGCCAATAAAATAATCCTAAACCCCTCTAAAGCGCTTCCGGGGCTACTGGAGTCATTACCAGGTCATTACAAATACTATTATGGAAGAATCCAAGAAAATTCGACCCAGACCCTTGGCACCTAAAAAATCTATGAGCTAACACACACGAAAAACTGGTAAAATCGCCTAATTCCTATTTTGCTGCAAATAAAATGCTTCTAAACCCCTCAAAGCGCCGCCGAGGCTACTGGAATCGTTCCTTAAGTCGTTATAGATGCTACAATGGAAGAATCCAAGAAAAGTCGACCCGAACACCCGACACCTAAAAAATTCGTGGGCTAACACACACGAAAAACTGGCAAAATTACCTTATGCCTATTGCGTCGCCAATAAAATACTACTAAATCCCTCTAAAGTGCCATCGGGGCTACTGGAGTCATTCACCAGGTCGTTACGGACGCTACAATAGAAGAATCAAAGTAAATTCGACCCGGACCCCCAGCACCTAAAACTTTTGTGGGCTAACACAAATGAAAAACTGGCAAAAACGCCAAATTCCTATTGCGTCGCTAATAAAATGCTCCTAAACCCCTCTAAAGCGCCGCCGGGGCTACTGGAATTGTTCCCTAGGATTACGGATGCTTCTATGGAAGAATCCAAGAAAATGTTACGCGAACCCGTGGCACCTAAAAAATTTGTGGGCTAACACACACGAAATACTGGCAAAATTGCTTAATTCATATTGCATCGCCAATAAAATGCTTCTAAACCCCTCTAAAACACCACCAGTGCTACTGGAGTCGTTCCCTAGGTCATTACAGATGCTACTATGGAAGAATACAAGAAAATTCAACCCGTACCCTCGGCACATTAAAAATCTGTGGGTTAACACACACGAAAAACTGGCAAAATTGCCTAATTCCTATTGCGTTGCCGATAAAATGCTCTTAAACCCTTCTAAAGCACCGTCAGGGTTACTAGAGTCATTCCCTAGGTCATTACGGATGCTACTATTGAAGAATCTAAGAAAATTCGACCCGAACCCCAGGCACCTAAAAAATCTGTGGGCTAACACACACGAAAAACTGGCAAAATTGCCTAATTCCTATTGCATTGCCGATAAAATGCCCCTAAACCCTTATAAAGCATCATCGGGGTTACTGGAGTTGTTCCCCAGGTCATTACAAATACTACTATTGAATAATCTAAGAAAATTCGACCCGGACCACCGGCACCTAAAAAATCTATGGGCTAACACACGAAAAACTGGCAAAATCACCTAATTCCTATTTCGTTGCATATAAAATGCTTCTAAACCCCTCAAAGCACCGCCGAGGCTACTGGAATCGTTCCTTAGGTCATTACAGATGCTACAATGGAAGAATCCAAGAAAATTCGACCCAAACCCCCGGCACCTAAAAAATCTGTGGGCTAACACAAATGAAAAACTAGAAAAATTGCCTAATTCCTATTACATCGCCACTAGAATACTCCTAAACCCTTATAAAGCACCATCGGGACTACTAGAGTAGTTCACTAGATCATTACGGATGCTACTATGGAAGAATTCAAGAAATTTCGACCCGGACCCTCGTGACCTAAAATATCTGTGGGCTAACTCACACAAAAAACTGGCAAAATCGCCTAATTCCTATTTTATTGCTAATAAAATTATCCTAAACCCCTCTAAAGTGCCTCCAGGGATACAAGATTCATTCCTTAGGTAGTTATGGACGTTACAATGGAAGAATCCAAGAAATTTCGACCCGAACCCCCGCCACCTAGTAAATTTGTGGGCTAACACACACGAAAAACTAGCAAAATTGCCTAATTCCTATTTTGTTGCTAATAAAATGCTCCTAAACCCCTCTAAAGTGCCACCGGGGCTACTGGAGTCATTTCCCAGGTTGTTACAAACGCTACTATGGAAGAATCCAAAAATATTTAACTTGTACCTCCTGCACCTAAAAAATCTGTGGGCTAATATATACGAAAAATTTGTAAAATCGCCTAATTCCTTTTGCGTCGCCAATAAAATGCTCCTAAACCCCTCTAAAGCGCCGCCGGGGCTATTGGAGTCGTTTCCTAGGTCATTACGGATGCTACTATAGAAGAATCCAAGAAACTTTGACCCGAACCCTAACACCTAAAAAATTCGTGTGTTAACACACACAAAAAACAGGCAAAATTGACTAATTCCTATTGCGTCGCCAATAAAATGTTCTTGAACCCCTCTAATGCACTGCCGGAGATACTGGAGTCATTCCCTAGGTCATTACAGATACTTCTATGGAATAATCCAAGAAAAATTGACCCGTACCCCTGGCATCTAAAAATCTGTGGGCTAACACACACGAAAAACTAGCAAAATCGCCTAATTCCTATTGTATTGCCAATAAAATGCTCCTAAACCCCTCTAAAGCACCTCCGGGGCTACTGGAGTTGTTCTCCAGGTCGTTACGGACGCTACTATGGTATAATCCAAGAATCTTCGACCCTGACCCCTGGCACCTAAAAATTCCGTAGGCTAACACACACGAAAAACTGGCAAAATCGCCTAATTCCTATTTCATTGCCTATAAAATGCTTCTAAACCCCTCAAAAGTGCCGTCAGGACTACTGGAGTCGTTCCTTAGGTCGTTACAAATACTACAATGGAAGAATCCAAGAAAATTCGACCCGAACCCTCGGCAACTTAAAAATCTTTGAGCTAACACAATGAAAAACTGGCAAAATCTCCTAATTCCTTTTTAATTGCCAATAAAATGCTCTTAAACCCCTCTAAAGCACCTCCAGGGCTACTGAAGTCGTTCCCCAGGTCGTTACGAACTCTACAATGGTAGAATCCAAGAAACTTCAACCCATACCCCTGGCACCTAAAAATTCTGTGGGCTAACACACACGAAAAATTGGCAAAATCTCCTAACTTCTATTTCATCGCCAATAAAATGCTCCTAAATCCCTCTAAAGTGTCGTTGGGGCTACTGGAGTCGTTCCCCAGGTTGTTACGGACGCTACTATATAAGAATCCAAGAAATTTTGATCCAGACCCTCGGCACCTAAAAATTTATGGGTTAACACAATGAAAAATTGGCAAAATCGCCTAATTCCTATTGCGTCGCCAATAAAATGTTCCTAAACCCCTCTAAAGCACCGCCGGGAATACTCGAGTCTTCCTTAGGTTGTTACGGATGCTATTATAAAATAATCCAAGAAAATTCATCATGTACCCACGGCACCTAAAAAATCTATAAGCTAACACACGAAAAACTAGCAAAATTGCCTAATTCTTGTTACATAGCCAATAAAATGCTCCTAAACCCCTATAAAGCACTGCCGGGGCTACTGGAGTTGCTCGCTAGGTCGTTACGGACGCTACTATGTAAGAATACAAAAATATTTGACTCGGACGCCCGACACTTAAAAAATTTGTGGGCTAAAACACACGAAAAACTGGCAAAATCACCTAATTCTATTGCGTCGCCAATAAAATGCTTCTAAACCTCTCTAAAGAACCGTCGGGGCTATTGGAAGCTTTTTCTAGGTCGTTACAGAAGCTACTATGGAAGAATCCAAGAAAATTATACTCGGACCCCTGGCAACTTAAAAATATTTGGGCTAACACACACGAAAAACTGGTAAAATCACCTAATTCCTATTTCATTGCAAATAAAATACTCCTAAACCCCTCTAAAGCACCTCCGGAGCTACTAGAGTCGTTCCCCAGGTCGTTACGGATGCTACTATTGTAAAATCCAAGAAACATCAACCCGGACCCCCGACACCTAAAAAATTCGTGGGCTAACACATAAGAAAAACTAGCAAAATCGCCTAATTCCTATTTTATCGCTAATTTAATGCTCCTAAACCCCTCTAAAGTGTCGTCGGAGCTACTGGAGTCGTTCCACAGATCATTACGGACGATACTATATAAGAATCCAAGAAAATTCGACCCGGATCCTCGGCACCTAAAAAATGTATGGGTTAACACAATGAAAAACTGGCAAAATCGCCTAATTTTTATTGTGTCGCCAATAAAATGCTCTTAAACCCCTCTAAAGCGCCGCCGGGATTACTCGAGTCCTTTCCTAGGTTGCTACGGATGCTACTATAAAATAATCCAAGAAAGTTCATCCTGGACCCCCGGCACCTAAAAGATTTGTTGGCTAACACACATGAAAAACTGGCAAAATTACCTAATTCTTATTGCAACGCCAATAAAATGTTCCTAAACCCCTATAAAGCGCTGATGGGGCTATTGGAGTCGTTACCTAGGTCGTTACGGACGTTACTATGTAAAAATCCAAACAAAATCGACCCGGACGCCCGACACATAAAAAATCCATAGGCTAACACACACAAAAAACTAACAAAATCGCCTAATTCTATTGCGTCGCCAATAAAATACTTCTAAACCTCTCTAAAGCACCGTCGGGGCTACTGAAGTCTTTTTCTAGGTCATAACGAATGCTACTATTAAAGAATCAAAGAAAATTTGACCCAAACCCCCATCACCTGAAAAATTTGTGGGCTAACACACACGAAAAACTGGCAAAATTGCCTAATTCGTATTGCATCGCCAATAAAATGCTTCTAAACCCTTCTAAAGCGCCGCCTGGGCTACTAGAGTCGTTCCCTTGGTCATTACGGATGCTACTATGAAGAATCCAAGAAACTTTGACCCGGACCCCTGGCACCTAAAAAATCCATGGGCTAACACACACGAAAAATTGGGAAAATTGCGTAATTTCTATTTCGTTGCCAATAAAATGCTCCTAAACCCCTCTAAAGCACTGTCGGAGCTACTGGAGTCGTTCCCCAGGTCGTTATGAATGCTACTAAGGAATATTCCAAGAAAATCTGTTGGCAAACACATACGAATAACTGGCAAAATTGCCTAATTCTTATTACGTTGCCAATAACATGATCATAAACCTTTCTAAAGCGCCAATGGTGCTACTGGAGTCGTTCCCTATGTCGTTACGAACGCTACTATGGAAGAATCCAAGAAAATTCGACCCGGACACCCGGCACCTAAAATATCTGTGGGCTAACAGAAACAAAAAACTGGCAAAATTGCCTAATTCCTACTACGTCGCCAATAAAATGCTCCTAAACCCTTCTAAAGCTCCACTGGGGCTACTGGAGTCTCTCATCAGGTCATTACAAATGCTACTATGGAAGAATCAAGTACAATTCGACCCGGACCCTGGCACCTAAAAAATTTGTTGGCCAATACACACGAAAAATTAGCAAAATCGCCTAATTTCTATTGCGTTGCCAATAAAATGCTCATAAACCATTCTAAAGCGCCATCGGGGCTACTAGAGTCGTTCTCTAGGTCGTTACGGACGCTACTATGGAAAAATCTAAGAAAATTCGACCCAGACCCCGGCACCTAAAAAATTTGTTGGCCAATACACACGAAAAACTGGCAAAATTACCTAATTACTATTGCGTCACCAATAAAATGCTCTTAAACCCTTCTAAAGCACTGTCGAGGCTACTAGAGTCGTTCTCCAGGTTATTACAAATGCTACTATGGAAGAATCCAAGAAAATTCAACCCAGACCCCCGGCACCTAAAAAATCTGTAGGCTAACACACACGAAAAATAGGCAAAATCGCCTAATTACTATTGTGTCACCAATAAAATACTCCTTAATCCTTCCAAAGAGCTGCCAGGTCTACTCGAGTGGTTTCCTAGGTCGTTACGGACGCTAAAATAGAAGAATCCAAGAAAATTCGACCTAGACCCCAGGCACCCAAAAAATCTATGGGCTAACACACATGAAAAAACTTTCAAAATCGCCTAATTTCTATTTCGTCGCCAATAAAATATTCCTAAACCCCTCTAAAGTGCCGTCGGAGCCACTGTAGTCGATCCTTAGATCGTTACGGATGCTCATATGGAAGATTCCAAAAAAATTCGACTTGGATCGCTGGCACCTAAAAAATCCGTGGGCTAACACACATGAATAACTAGCAAAATTGCCTAAATCCTATTGCGTCGCCAATAAAATACTCCTAAACCCCTCTAAAAGCCTTTGACGAACCGTCTATAGTACCCGGCTAGACCTAAGAAGCTCCTAATGTCTGAAGGAGATAATGGTCTAGGCCAATTTTTGACTGCCTTTATTTTCTTAGGATCAACCTTGATTCCATCACCGGACACTACGTGACCAAGAAATGCTACCTCCTTTAACCAAAATTCACACTTACTAAATTTTGCAAATAATTGTTTATCCCTCAATGTTTGAAGCACAACTCTCAAGTGATTTTTATGTTCTTCCTCACCCCGAGAGTAAATTAAAATATCATCAATGAATACCACTACAAAGGTATCAAGGTAAGGTTTGAACACCCTATTCATCAAGTCCATAAACACCGCCGGTGCATTCGTCAACCCAAAACTCATCACCACAAACTCATAGTGACCATACCTTGTTCGGAAGGCTGTTTTGGGAATGTCACACTCCCTTACCCGTAGTTGGTGATAGCCGGACCGAAGGTCGATCTTGGAGAAGTGACTTGCCCCTTGCAATTGATCAAACAAGTCATCTATTCTAGGGAGTGGGTACTTGTTCTTAATGGCCATCTTATTTAATTGCCGATAGTCTATGCACATTCGAAGTGACCCATCCTTCTTTCTTACAAATAGAACGGGAGCACCCCATGGCGAAATACTTGGTCTTATGAACCCCTTCTCTAACAAGTCCTTTAATTGTTCCTTCAGCTCTTTCAATTCTGCTGGGGCCATGCGGTAAGGAGGAATAGAGATAGGTTGGGTATCGGGAAGGATATCAATACCAAAATCAACTTCCCTTTCGGGAGGGACACCGGGAAGGTCATCAGGAAAGACATCAGGGAATTCATTGACTATAGGAACTGACTCAAGAGAAGGACTTTTGGAGTTGACATCCCTAACCCTCACAATATGGTAAATACATCCCTTAGAAATCATTTTGCGAGCCTTAAGATAAGAAATAAACTGACCCTTAACCACCGAATCACGACCCTGCCATTCAATAACAGGCTCATTTGGAAATTGGAACTTGACTCGACGATTCCTACAATCTATGGAAGCATAAGATGCATGTAACCAATCCATCCCAAGAATGACATCGAAATCTACCATATCAAGCTCAATGAGATCACAAGGAATAACTTTATGCGAGATAGACACAAGGCAACCCCTATAGACCTTTCTAGCAATAACTGACTCACTAACAGGGGTAGACACCAAATAAGGCTCTAATAACATTTCAGGTAAAACATCAAATCTATTAGCAAGGAATGGAGTAACAAAAGATAAATTTGCACCCGGATCTAATAGTGCATACACATCAAAAGAAAAGACCTTTAACATACCGGTAATGACATTGGGTGCATCCTCAACCTCTTGTCTCCCATGCAAGGCGTAAAAGCGGTTGGTGCGTTGGACACCTCCTTGGACTTGTTGACCATGAGCAATTTGGCCTTGAGTCCTACCACCACCATCTCTACAATCCTTAGCATGGTGGCCCAGCTTGCCACACTTAAAGCATGCATTGGAGCCAGCTAAGCATTCCCCTTTGTGAGTCCTTCAACACTTCTTGCAAGCAGGGAAAGTTTGAGTAGCAACATTCTCTCTTGAATCATTGGTTTACCACTCTTGTCCTTGTTGAACCTTGGAGGAGGAGTATTGGTGGAACCTTGCCCCATAAATCGTTGCCTACCTTGGCCTTTGCCATTGTTACCATAATCGGACCTTTGAGGGTTAAACCCTCCACCATCCACTCTAGCCTTTTTGAACCCCCTTGATCTCTCTCTAAGCTTCTCTTCTTCAATTTGTTCTGCGTAAGTCATTAACCGAGAGATATCCATCTCCTTGATCAACATGGCCGTTTTGCACTCCTTGGACACCAAGCTTGAGACACCGGAAATAAACTTGCTCATTCTAGCTCTTGGGTCAGAGACCATGAAGGGAGCATACTTTGACAACTTAGTGAATTTGAGAGCATACTCCCTCACACTCATACTTCCTTGACGGAGGTTGATGAACTCTTGGATTTTGGCCTCCCTTAGCTCCAATGGGAAGAAGCGGTCTAGGAAGGCACCTTTGAACTCTTCCCATCCTATCGACCCTATTTCTTCATCCCTCTCAACAATCCATTGTTCGTACCACACTCGAGCCACACCTTTGAGTTGATAGGCCACTAGCTCGGCCTTCTCATTTGGTGGCACACCCATGATAGCCACAATCCGGTACACCTCATTAATGAACTCCATAGGGTCCTCATCTAGTTTAGAACCATCGAACTCGGGCGGATTCATCCTTTGGATATCCCGAATCCTAGAGGCTGGATTTTGCATTTGGGGAGGAGGAATACCTAGATTCCCTTGGTTAGCTACGACTTGAGCTAACAAAGTAATAACACTGCGAAACTCAGCATGGGTTACCCCATCCTCATGATGTTGGGCATTAGGAATCGGAGGAGTTTGGTCCTCATCGTCAACCCTTGCTCTTTGAGGTGGTCTTCCACGAGTCATTATCTAGAGAACACAAAATGGGTCGTTAGTTAAAGGAAAGCTTAGGACACTCTAAGGCACGACATGAATTTGAAAGAAGTGAAAATTTTCCTAAACGCCTCATAGTCTCTTATTCATAATTGTGGCGCGCTTCACAACCATGAACAAGACCCTATTCGACGCGGTATGTTGGACTCCAAGGATCATTCAAAACCTCGGGCTCTGATACCAAGTTTGTCACGACCCAAGCCTAGGGCCTAGACGTGACATGGCGAATGAGAAACCCGAAAGTACCTCAGACAAGCCTCTTAGCATTCTTTTAGCCTTTCATAGGTAATGATGATAAATAGACAAGCGGAAATCATAATAATAATAAATCTTCAACTTACATATGTCCAACAATACCTCTAACTATTAGATTTATTGGGGCTAAGACAAGTTCCTAGCTCACCCTCAATCATAATAGAAGAAATGCCATAATAAAATATCTTAACATATCATAAGCTAGAAAGACAAAGGAGTATTGTTCCCGGAACATGGGAACTCACCAAAAGTAGTCTTCAATGGAATATCAACTAGCCACGTGGAGGAGAACGAGGAGGAGCACCGATCCCTACATGGTGATATCATGTAGGCAAAAGAGTATGCGTTAGTACTTTGAATGTACTAAGTATGTAAGGATGCATGAACATTGAGAAAATATTATAACATTTATGTAATATGGAACATAATGTAATACATGCATAATAAATCATATGGATATACTTTAAAACATTGATTTTGTGGGAAGCTAACCATAACTGACATTTAAGACCATGCGAGCTATTACATGGAATCCAACATAACCCCCTACGTTGGCCGGGGAGACTACTTGCCAGGTAGAACTCCGTCAACTTCATTCATTTCTTTAACTTTAACTTTAAGGTCTATTTATGGATCCATTAGCCTAAGCCTACAAGGGCTCCTATGTTGGCACATAGTTAATGAGACAAGGGGTTGCTACTAGGATTCCCTTACCGAATCCCACCTCAATGCCTCATTCGGTGCTAAGTCAATCCCACGGAATAGTTTAATACTTCAAAATATTCATAGCATATAACTTGAGAATTCAAATATCATATTCGGTAGAATAGCTCATTAAAACATTTGATAATTCAAATATGCAAGAATTGTCCTTATTGCATAAAGAATCCATGATTCATATCATTTCATCATTCTTTCATTTCATAAGACTCCCTTTTTGATCATAGATATTACTTTCATAAATATTTATTTGGAGTCAAAGCTTTCAAGTCAAACTTTATTAAAAACATAGTAAAACTAGGTGGGTTCAAATCACTTCAACTTGAAAATATGTATATAAATAAATATTCATAAATACTTTGAAATCCATTCATTAAAAATCATGCTTTAAACAACCCACCATGAATTTCAACAACCTTTAAAAATATAAATAAATAAATTACTTGCAATCCATCAATTCATACATATAAAATTATGTTGTATCAAAATAGACCAATAATCATTAGTTTAACCATGATTCATACTATTAAGTAAAAATAAAAATTACCATAACAAAAATATTACTTGAAATCAAGAGACTTAATTGAAAGAATTTTTGGACTATATGGATGGAAGAATTCATGGATAAACACCACATAACTTAGAGTAAAGCTTAAAGAAAATAAATATAATTTATCATATAATCAAAATAATTTAGACATGAGAGTGGAAGGAATACTCTCATTGAAACCTTACATACCTGGAAACCGAAGCTTTAATTGGTACCGGAAGACTTAATGAACACTCTTGAGCCCTAGCTTCTCTCCTTGCCGGAACGTTTTGTGTACTACCCGGAATATATGAATCACCGGAATAGTATTTCTTCACTACTAAGAACTAAAACTATATTTAAGAATGTGTATAGAGAGAAGATTTGCTTGAGAAAGCTTGATGAATAAAATGAGGAAATAAGGTGGGCATTTATAGGTGGGAAAGATGACCTAACAATAAATAAAATAATTATAAATAAAAATCTGAAAATTTAGTGGAATATATTGATGTCATGGATGGTGTTAAATGGAGGACAATTTATGTCATGAGTGATGTCAAATGTATCTAGATCTTTCTATGGTAGGTGAAATGAGTTATCTTTGACAGAATACTCTTTTTGGGAGCTGTGTTTGAATAAGATAAATTCCTTATTAGGATTTGGTGTCTTCATAAGAATTGTAGATATGGAAGTCTAGTTTCATATCGTTCAAGAATCAACCAATTTGGATAAACCTACAGTGAGATATGATTTTTCTTCTATAAATACTCATTTCTGTAACAGCATCCTACCTTACAAAGATTAATTTATTTGACCTACTTAACCTCCGAATCTTAAAATATGGTCTTCATAAAAGTTGTAGGTAATGATCTTGTGGTTACTCAGAAATTTGAATCACTCAATTTGGATATTTCTATGAAATGTTATGACCAAAATACAGAGGCTATATCATGTTTAGGCAAAAATTGAAACATCGTATAAAACGTTTTTAGGGGATATTACAGTTACAGAGGCTATTTTTGAAGAATCCAAAAAAATCAGATCTAGACCCTTAACACCTAAAAACTTTATGGGCTAACAAACATGAAAACCTGGCAAAATCGCCTAATTCCTATTTCGTCGCCAATAAAATACTCCTAAACGCCTCTAAATCACCGTTGAGGCTACTGGAGTCTTTCCCTAGGTCGTTACGGACGCTACTATGGTAGAATCCAAGAAAATTTGACCTGGACACCCGGCACCTAAAAAATTTGTGGGCTAACACACACGAAAAACTGGCAAATTCACCTAATTTTTATTACGTCACAAATAAAATGCTCTTAAACCCCTCTAAAGCGCCGCCGGAGCTACTGGAGTCCTTCCCTAGATCTTTACGAATGCTACTATGGAAGAATCCAAGAAAATTCGACCCGTACCACCGATACCTAAAAAATATGTGGGCTAACACGTACGAAAAACTGGCAAAATTGCCTAATTCCTATTGCGTCGCCAATAAAATGCTCCTAAACCCTTCCAAAGCGCCTCCGGAGCTACTAGAGGCATTCCATAGGTCGTTATGGACGCTACTATGCAAGAATCCAAGAAAATTCGACCCGGACCTCCGGCACCTAAAAATCTGTGGGCTAATACACAAGAAAAACTGGCAAAATCGCCTAATTCCTATTTTGTCGCCAATTAAATGCTCCTAAACCCCTTTAAAGTGTTGTCGGGGCTACTGGAGTCGTTCCTCAGATCGTTATGGACGCTACTATGGAAGAACCTAAGAAAATTCAACCCGGACCCCCGGCACCTAAAAAATCTATGGGCTAACACATACAAAAAATAGCAAAATTACCTAATTCCTATTGCGTCGCCAATAAAATGATCCTAAACCCCTCTAATGCGCCTCTGGGGCTACTGAAGTCATTTCCTATGTCGTTACAGAGGTTATTATTGAAGAATCCAAAAACATTCGATCTGGACCCCTCACACCTAAAAATTTGTGGGCTAACAAACATAAAAAACTGGCAAAATCGCCTAATTCCTATTTCGTCGCTAATAAAATGCTCCTAAACCCCTCTAAATCACCATCGAGGCTACGGGAGTCTTTCCCTAGGTCGTTATGGATGCTGTTATGGAAGAATCCAAAAAAATTAGACCCGGACACCCGGCACCTAAAATATTTGTGGGCTAACACACATGAAAAACTGGCAAAATCACCTAATTTCTATTGCGTCACCAATAAAATGCTCTTAAACCACTCTAAAGCACCGCCGGGGCTACTAGAGTCATTCCCTAGGCCGTTATAGACGCTACTATGGAAGAATCTAAGAAAATTTGACTCAGAACTCCGACACCTAAAAGATTTGTGGGCTAACACACAAAAAACAAGCAAAATTACCTAATTCCTATTGCGTCGCCAATAAAATGCTCTTAAACCCCTCTAAAGTGCCACTGGGGCTACAGAAGTCGTTCCCTAGGTCATTACGGACGCTACTATAGAAGAATCCAAGAAAATTCGACCCGAACCCCCAGCACCTAAAAAATGCGTAGGTTAACGCACACGAAAAACAGGCAAAATCGAATAATTCCTATTGCGTCGCTAATAAAATGTTCTTGAACCCCTCTAAGGCACCGCCGGAGATACAAGAGTCATTCCCTAGGTCATTACGGACGCGACTATGGAATAATCTAAGAAAGTTTGACCCGGACCCCCGGCACCTAAAAATCTATGGGCTAAATAACACGAAAAACTAACAAAATCGCCTAATTCCTATTACATCGCCAATAAAATGCTCCTAAACCATTCTAAAGCACTGGCGGGGCTACTAGAGTCATTTCCTAGGTTGTTACGGACGTTACTATGAAAGAATCTAAGAAAGTTCGACCCGGACCCCCGGCACCTAAAAAATCTGTGGGCTAACACACACGAAAAACTGGTAAAATCGCCTAATTCCTATTTCGTTGCCAATAAAATGCTTCTAAACACCTCAAAGCACCGCCGGGGCTATTGAAATCATTCTTAGGTCATTACAAATGCTACAATGGAAGAATCCAAGAAAATTCAACCCTAACCCTTGGCACCTAAAAAATCCGTGTGCTAACACACACGAAAAACTGGCAAAATTGCCTAATGCGTATTGCATCGCCAATAAAATGCTCCTAAACCCCTCTAAAGTGCCGCCAAGGCTACTGGAGTCGTTCCTCAGGTCGTTGCGGATGCTACTATAGAAAAATCCCAGAAAATTTGACCCGGACCCACGGCACCTAAAAATTATGTGGGCTAACACACATGAAAAACTGGAAAAATCGCCTAATTCTTAGTATATCGCCAATAAAATGCTCCTAAACCCTTCTAAAGCACCGCTGGGGCTACTAGAGTCGTTCCCTAGGTCAATACGGATGCTACTATGGAAGAATCCATGAAAATTCGACCCGGACCCCCGGCATCTAAAAAATCTATGGGCTAACACATACGAAAAACTGGCAAAATTACCTAATTCCTATTGCGTCGCTAATAAAATGTTCCTAAACCATTCTAAAGCTCCGTTGGGGCTACTGGAGTCTCTTACCAGGTATTTACAAATGCTACTATGGAAGAATCCAAGAAAATTCGACCCGGACCCCCGGCACCTAAAAAATCTGTGGGCTAACACACTCGAAAAACTGGAAAAATCGCTTAATTCCTATTGCGTTGCCAATAAAATGCTCCTAAACCCATGTAAAGTGATGTTGGGGCTACTAGATTCGTTCCCCAGGTCGTTACGGATGCTACTATTGAAGAATCCAAGAAAATTCAACCAGAACACGCAACATCTAAAAAATCTGTGGGCTAACACACGAAAAACTGGCAAAATCACCTAATTCCTATTGCGTAGCCAATAAAATGCTCCTAAACCCCTCAAAAGCACCTCCGGGGCTACTAAAGTTGTTCCCCAAGTCGTTACGGATGCTACTATGGTAGAATCCAAGAAATTTCGACCCATACCCTGGCACCTAAAAAATTTGTAGGTTAACACACACGAAAAACTGGCAAAATCACCTAATTCCTATTTTGTCGCCAATAAAATACTTCTAAACCCTTCTAAAGTGCCGCCGGGGATACTGGAGCCATTCCCCATGTCGTTACGAATGTTACTATAGAAGAATCTGAGAAAATTCGATCCATACCCTCAGCACCTAAAAAATTCGTGGGTTAACACACACGAAAAACTAGCAAAATCGGCTAATTCCTATTGGGTCGCCAATAAAATGCTTCTAAACCCCTCTAAAGTGCCGTCGGGGATACTCGAGTCCTTACCTAGGTTGTTATGGATGCTACTATAAAATATTCCAAGAAAATATGACTTGGACCCCCGGCACCTAAAAAATCTGTTGGTTAACACACACGAAAAACTGGCAAAATTATCTAATTCTTGTTGCATCGCCAATAATATGCTCCTAAACCCCTCTAAAGCGTAGTCGGGGCTACTGGAGTCGTTCCCTAGGTCGTTATGAACTCTACTATGTAAGAATCCAAAAAAATTCAACCCGGACGCCTGACACCAAAAAATTTTGTGGGCTAACACACACGAAAAATAGGCAAATTCGCCTAATTCTATTGCGTCATAAATAAAATGCTTCTAAACCTCTCTAAAGCACCGCTGGGGCTACTGGAGTCTTTTCCTAGGTCGTTACGAATGATACTATTGAAGAATCCTAGAAAATTTGACCCAAACCCCCGGCACCTAAAATATCTATGGGCTAACACACACGAAAAATTGGCAAAATTGTCTAATTCCTATTGCATCGCCAATAAAATGCTTCTAAACCCTTCTAAAGCACCGCTGGGGCTACTAGAGTCGTTCACTTGGTCATTAAGGATGCTACAATGAACAATCCAAGAAATTTCAACCCGCACCCCCGACACCTAAAAAATCTGTAGGCTAATACACACGAAAAACTAGCAAAATTGCCTAATTCCTATTTTGTTGTCAATAAAATACTCCTAAACCTCTCTAAAGCACCGCCGGGGCTACTTTAATCCTTCCCTAGGTCGTTACGGATGCTACTATGGAAGAATTCAAGAAAATTCAACCCGGACCCCCAACACCTAAAAAATCTGTGGGCTAACACACATGAAATACTAGCAAAATCGCCTAATTTCTATTGTGTCGCCAATAAAATGCTCCTAAATCCTTCTAAAGCACCGTCGGGGCTACTAGAGTCGTTCCCTTGTTCATTACGGATGCTACTATGGAAGAATTCAAGAAAATTCAACCAGGACCCCCAGCACCTAAAAATTCTGTGGACTAACACACACGAAAAACTTGCAAAATTACCTAATTCCTATTGCTTCGCTAATAACATGATCCTAAACCTTTCTAAAGCACCGTCGGGGCTACTAGAGTCGTTCCCTAGGTCGTTACGGATTATACTATGGTAGAATCTAAGAAACTTCGACTTGGATGCCCGGCACCTAAAAATTCGGTGGTTTAACACACACGAAAAACTGGCAAAATCGCCTAATTTCTATTATCGCCAATAAAATGCTCCTAAACCCCTCTCATGCGCCTTCGGGGCTATTGGAGTCGTTCCCTAGGTCATTACAAACGCTACTATGTAAGAATCCAAAAACATTCGACCCAGACGCCCGACATCTAAAAAATCCATGGGCTAACACACACAATAAACTGGCAAAATTGCCTAATTCTATTGCGTCGACAATAAAATGTTACTAAACCCCTCTAATGCACAATCGGGGCTACTGGAGTCTTTCCCTAGGTCGTTATGGACGCTACTATGGAAAAATCCAAGAAAATTCTACCCGAACCCCCGGCACTTAAAAAATCCGTGGGCTAACACACACGAAAAATTGGAAAAATCGCCTAATTCCTATTGCATCGCTAGTAAAATGCTCCTAAACCCTTCTAAAGTTCTGTCGGGGCTACTGGAGTCGTTCCCTAAGTTGTTACGGATGCTACTATGGAAGAATTCAAGAAAATTCAACCCGGACCTCCAGCACCTAAAAATTTTGTGGGCTAACATACATAAAAAAGTGGCAAAATTGCCTAATTCCTATTTCGTTGCCAATAAAATTCTTTAAACCCATCTAAAGCGCCGTCGGGGTTATTGGAGTCATTCTCCAAGTCGTTATGAACGCTACTATGGAAGAATCCAAAAAATTTTGACCCGTACCCCCGCACCTAGGGAAAGAGACCAGTAGCCTCGGTGGTGCTTTAGAGGGGTTTAGGAGCATTTTATAGCTTTCTAGAGTGTCATTAGGTTGAAGGTAAAGTGGATGATTGTGATCTATCACCGGTGCACTGAAATGTATAGCTTCTACGGTGATGTTTGTGTTTAGGTTGCTGGTTTCCATACATCCAGCTTCAAACTCAACTGTGATGGCCATTGTTTCACAGCTTCGAGATTTAATTTTCTTCTTAGCTGTTGGCTACCGATTCAAATTCTTCTCAGCTTCGAATTGCAGTAGTCGATTGCACTACACTATAAGACACGACAGTGGCTCTGATACCATGTTAAACCTTTATTGATGAAGGTTGAGAGTAATCTGCCATTGAAGGGAAGAGAGGAGAAGAGAAGATAGAAAAGTAAGAGAGAGAGAGAGAGAGACGAGAGAAAAGTGAGAAAAGTAGAGAGAGGAAAATATCAATCTTTTATTCAATACATCATCACACTAATATATATACACTACATGTGAATTTATTAAGTATTTTGTGTAATTTTTCCACTCACACTTCTAACCAACTTCTAACAACTTTATTAACAAACTTAGTTAGTTTTAACTAACCATTAGCTTGCCTAACTAACTCCTTAGTCAACAAAACATAATGTGATGATTCATCGTTAATTGGTTTGTTTTAAGCTAGCTGCCAATATTTCTTTAATTAATCATGTTTCTTCTTTTCCCCCTGAAGGATTGAACGATTTTTCCAGATTGGAGATCTTTAACATTGTTCAAAAAATCTCAAGTTGTTCTATCATCAATACAACGACTCTCTGACTCTTACAACTATCAAGAAGATAATAAACCTCCACAGAAGTCAACTTCTGGGATTGGTAAGAGCAAATAAGCATTTTCTCCAGTAATTCGTCTTCTTCCTCGAAAATCATACAGTTCCCCATGGTTTATTATTTGCATGTATACTAGGACTAAGAAACATGCAGTCCATCTTCATTTTTGTCTAAAACCATAAACATACAACACCCTGCATTATTAGTTTTAGGAACGAGAAAAATTAAAGTAATACATGAAAATCAAAACTCTACAATTACTTAATCGAATATTATTAATTCCTTTAAGAAAGTCCAAAGGGTGGAACATTCCCTATACATAGGCCTTAATGGGCACCGAAACTGTCAACTCCTTGAAGAAGGTACCTAATTGAATCTAGAACCTGAGTACACAAAATTTAGATTAATAAGACGATAAAAGAGGAAAATAATATCTACATTTTCAATACTTTCATTCAAAATTAGTACTGACAGTAGAGTTCAAATACACTGTCGTAAACACCAAGATCCAATAGCTCAACAATACAAACATGTCATTACACAAGATGTCATTTAGCTTGAACAAATCCATTCACTATTTATCAATTTCAGGAAAGTCATAAGAAGGCAATAAAAGAAATTTTGCCAGTTTTTCGTGTGTGTTACCCACAAATTTTATAGGTGTCGGGTGTCTGGATCGAATTTTCTTGGATTTTTCTATTATAGCATCCATAATGACCTAGAGACGACTCTAGTAGCAACGGCAGTGCTTTAGAGGGATTTGGGAGCATTTTATTGGCGACGCAATAGGAATGAGGTAATTTTGCTAGTTTTTCGTATGTGTTAGCTCAAAGATTTTTTAGGTGTCGGGGGTCCGAGTCGAATTTTCTTGGATTATTCTGTAGTAGCATCCATAACAACTTGGAAAATGACTCCAGTAGCCCCGACGGTGTTTTATAGTTTTTTAGGAGCATTTTATTGGCGACGCAATAAGAATTAAGCAACTTTGCCAGTTTTTCGTGTGTGGCCCACAGATTTTTTTGGTATCGGGGGTTTAGGTTGAATTTTTTTAGATTCTTCCATAGTAGCGTCTGTAATGACCTGGAAATGACTTATTAGCCCTGATGGTACTTTAGAAGGGTTTAGGAAACTTTTATTAGCGACACAACAGGAATTAGGAAAAAATGCAAGTTTTTGTGTGTGTTAGCCCACATATTTTTTAGGTGCTGATTGTCTGGGTCGACTTTTCTTAGATTCTTCTAGAGTAACGTCTGTACCAACCTAGGGAACGACTCCAGTAGCCCCAGCGATGCTTTAGAGGGGGTTCAGACCATTTTATTTGTGATACAACTGGAATTAGGCAATTTTGCCAGTTTTTCGTGTGTGTTAGCATACAGATTTTTTAGGTGCCAGGGGTCTAGGTCGAATTTTCTTGGATTCTTCCATATTAGCATCTGTAACGACATGGGAAATGACTCTAGTAGCCCCGGTGGCACTTTAGAGGGGTTTATGAGCACTTTATTAGCGACATAATAGGAATTTGATGATTTTGCCAATTTTTCATGTGTGTTTGCCCACATATATTTTAGGTGTCGGATGTCCGGGTTGAATTTTCTTGGATTCTTCCATAGTAGTATCCGTATTGACTAGAGAAACTTCTTCAGTAGCCTTGATGGCACTTTAGAGTTGTTTAGGAGTATTTTATTTGCGACGCAACATGAATTAGCGGTTTTGCTAGTTTTTTGTGTGTGTTATCCCACGGATTATTTTGGTGTCAGGTCTTCGGGTTGAATTTTATTGAATCCATTAATAGTAGCATCCGTAAAGACCCGAAGAACGACTTCAGTAGATCCGGCAGGGCATCAGAAGGGTCTTGTATCATTTTATTAGCGACCCAACAAGAATCAGGCGATTTTGCCAATTTTTCGTGTGTGTTAGCCTACGAATTTTTAGGTGTCGGGAGTCCAAGTCATATTTTCTTAGATTCTTCCATATTAGCATCTATAACGACTTGGAGAATGACATCAGTAGCCTTGACTGCGCTTTAGAGGGGTTTAGGAGTATTTTATTAGCGACGCAACAAGAATTAGGCAATTTTGCCAATCTTTCATGTGTGTTCGCCCACAGATTTTTTAGGTGTCGGAGGTACGGGTCAAAAATTCTTGGATTCTTCTATAGTAGCATATATAAAGACCTGGGGAACGACTCTAGTAGCCCCGTTGGTTCTTTAGAGTTGTTTAGGAGCATTTTATTGGCGACGCAACAGGAATTAAGTGATTTTACCAGTTTTTCATGTGTGTTAGCCCTCGAATATTTTAGGTGCAGGATTTGGGTCGAATTTTCTTATTTTATTCCATAGTAGCTTCCCTAATGACCTGGTAACGACTTCATTAGCCCATTCGATGATTTAGAGGGGTTTAAGAGACTTTTATTAGCGACACAACAAGAATTAGGCCATTTTGCAAGTTTTTTTGTGTGTTAGCCCACAGATTTTTTAGGTGTCGGGTGTCTGGGTAGAATTTTCTTAGATTCTTCCATAGTAGTTTCCTTATCGACCTGGGAAATGACTCCAGTAGAATCGGCAATGCTTTATAGAGTTTAGGAGCATTTTATTAGTGACGCAACAGTAATTAGGCGATTTTGCCAGTTTTTTGTGTGTGTTTGCCCACAGATTTTTTAGGTGCCGGGGGTTTAGGTCGAAATTTGTTGGATTCTTCCATAGTAGCATCTATAAAGACTTGGGGAACGGCTCTAGTAGCTCCAACGATGCTTTAGAGTTGGTTAGGAGCATTTTATTGGTAAAGTAACAGAAATTAGGCGATTTTGCCAGTTTTTCATATGTGTTAGCCACGAATTTTTTAGATACAGGGTTTGGGTCGAATATTTTTGATTCTTCTATAGTAGCGTCCATAATGACCTTGGAATGACTTCATTATCCCCGGTGGTGCTTTAGAGGGGTTTAGGAGAATTTTATTGGTGACGCAACAGGAATTATGCAATTTTACAAGTTTTTTGTACGTTTTAACCCACAGATTTTATAGGTGTTGGGTTTTTGGGTTGAATTTTCTGAGATTCTTCCATAGTAGCATCCTTACCGACCTGAGGATGACTCTAGTAGCCCTAATAATTAATTGTTTAGAGGGGTTTAGGAGTATTTTATTGGCGACAGAACTAGAATTAGGCAATTTTGCCAGTTTTTCGTGTGTGTTAGCATACGATTTTTTTAGATACTAGTGGTCCAGGTCAAATCTTCTTGAATTGTTTCATAGTAGCAACTGTAATGACATGCGGATTGACTCAAGTAGCCCCGGTGACGCTTTAGAGGGGTTTATAAGCATTTTATTAGCGACACAATTATAATTTGGTGATTTTGCCATTTTTTTCGTGTGTGTTTGCCCACAAAGTTTTTAGGTGTCGGGTGTTCGGGTTGAATTTTCTTGTATTCTTCCATAGTAGCATCCGTATCGACCTGGAGAACGACTTCAGTAGCCTTGATGATGCTTTAGAGTTATTTTGATGCATTTTATTTGCGAGGCAACATGAATTACGCAATTTTGTTAGTTTTTCGTGTGTGTTATCCCACAGATTGTTTAGGTGCCGGGGTTTGGGTCAAATTTTATTGAATTCTTAAATAGTACATCCGTAACAATCCAAGGAATGACTCCAGTAGCTCCGACAGGGCATTATAAAGGTTTTGTATCATTTTATTAGCGACCCAATAAGAATCAGGCAATTTTGCCAATTTTTCGTATGTGTTAGCCTATGGGTTTTTAGGTACTGGAATCCGAGTCAAATTTATTTGGATTCTTTTATAGTAAAATCCGTAATGATGTGTAGAATGACTTCAGTAGCCTAGTGGCGCTTTAGAGGGTTTAGGAGAATTTTATTGGTAACACAATAGGATTAGGCAATTTTACCAGTTTTTCGTGTGTGTTAGCCCACAGATTTTTTAGGTGCTGGAAGTTCGGATCGAATTTTCTTAGATTTATCTATAGTAGCATCAGTAACGACCTAGGAAACGACTTCAGTAGCCCCAATTGCACTTTAGAGGGGTTTAGAAGCATTTTATTAGCGATGCAATAGTAATTAGGTGATTTTGCCAATTTTTCGTTTGTGTTAGCCCACAGATTTTTTAAGTGTCGGGGTCCGGGTCGAGTGCCAGGATCTGGGTCGAATTTTCTTGGATTCTTCCATTGTAGAGTCCCTAACGACCAGGGAAATGACTCCATAGCCCAAAGGGTGCTTTAGAGAGATTTAGAAGCATTTTAATGGCGATGCAACAGGGATTAGATGATTTTACTAGTTTTTCGTGTGTGTTAGCCCACGGGTTTTTAGCTGCCGAGGGTCCGGGTCGAATATTCTTGGATTATTGAATAGTAGCATCCGTAGCAACCTGGGTAACGACTCCAGTAGCCCCGATGATGCTTTAAAGGGGTTTATGAGCATTTTATATGTGAAAAACAGGATTAGGCAATTTTGCTAGTTTTTTATGTGTGTGAGCCCATATATTTTTTAGCTACCAGGGGTCCGGATTAAATTTTCTTGGATTATTCTCTATTAGCATCGATAACGATAAGGGTAATGACTCCAATATCCCTGACGGTACTTTAGAGGGTTTATGAGCATTTTATTGGGGACAAAATGGGATTTAAGTTATTTTGCTAGTTTTTCGTGTATTTTAGCCTACAGATTTTACAGGTTCCGGGGTTCTGGGTCAAATTTGCTTATATTCCTCCATAGTAGCATCCATAACAACTTGGGAACGACTTTAGTAGCAACGACGGCGCTTTAGAGGAGTTTGAGAACATTTTATTAGCGACACAATAGGAATGAAGCAATTTTCTCAATTTTTCGTATGTGTTAGCCCTAGGATTTTTTAGGTTATGGAGGTCTAGGTTAAATTTTCTTGGATTCTTCCATAGTTACATTCGTAACGACATGGGGAATGACATTAGTAGCCCCGATGGTGCTTTAGAGGGGTTTAAGAGTATTTTATTAGCGACTCAACAAGAATTAGGCAATTTTGGCAGTTTTTCTTGTGTATTTGCCCATAGATTTTTTAGGTGTCGGGGGTCCGGGTCAAATTTTTTTGGATTCTTCCATAGTAAAATCTATAAAGACGTGGGGAACGACTCTAGTAGTTCCGTCGGTGCTTTAGAGTTGTTTAGGAGCATTTTATTGGCAACGCAACAGAAATTAGGTAATTTTGCCAGTTTTTCGTGTGTGTTAGCCCATGAATTTGTTAGGTGCAGGGTTTTGGTCGAATTTTCTTGAATTCTTCAATAGTACCGTCCGTAATGACCTGATAATGACTTCACTAGACCTGCAACGCTTTAGAGTGGTTTCGGACACTTTTATTGGCGACGCAACAGGAATTAGGCGATTTTGTAAGTTTTTTGTGTGTGTTAGCCCACAGATATTTTAGGTACAGGGTGTCTGGGTAGAATTTTCTCACATTCTTTTATAGTAATCTCCTTATCGACTTGGGGAACGACTCCAGTAGCCCCGAAGATGCTTGATAGGGGTTTAAAAGCATTTTATTAGCGACGCAATAGGAATTAGACAATTTTGCCAGTTTTTCGTGTGTATTTGCCACAAATATTTTAGGTGCCGGGGGTCCGGATCGAATTTTCTTGGACTCTTCTATAGTAGCATCTATAAAGACCTGCGGAACGACTCTAGTAGTTACGAGTGTGCTTTAAAGTTGGTTAGAAGTATTTTATTGGTGAAGCAACAGGAATTAGGTGATTTTGCCAATTTTTCGTGTGTGTTAGCTACATATTTTTTAGGTGCAGGGTTTGGGTTAAATTTTCTTGGATTCTTTCATAGTAGCGTCCATAATGACCTTGAAATGACTTCATTAGTCCCGATGGTGCTTTAGAGGGGTTTAGGAGAGTTTTATTGGCGACGCAATAAGAATTAAATGATTTTACAAGTTTTTTGTGTGTGTTAGCCCACGAATATTTTTACGTGTCGAGTGTCTAGGTTGAATTTTCTCAGATGCTTCCATTATAGCGTCCTTACTGACCTAAGGAACGACTCTATTAGCCCTAACGATTGTTTAGAGGGGTTTAGGAGTATTTTATTAGCGACAGAACCAGAATTAGGCGATTTTACGAGTTTTTCATGTGTGTTAGTATATGGATTTTTTAGGTGTCAGGGATCCAGGTCAAATTTTCTTGGTTTTTTCCATAGTATCATCCGTAACGACATGGGGATTGACTCGAGTAGCCCCAGTGATGCTTTAGAGGGGTTTATGAGTATTTCTTTAACGACACAATAGGAATTTGGCGATTTTTCCAGTTTTTCGTATGTGTTTGCCCACGAAGCTTTTAGGTGCTGGGTGTTCGGGTTGAATTTTCTTGGATTCTTCCATAGTAGCGTTCGTATCGACCTTGGGAATGACTTTAGTAGCCTTGACGATGCTTTAGAGTTGTTTTGGTGCATTTTATTTGTGAGGCAACAGGAATTATATGATTTTGCTAGTTTTTCGTGTGTGTTATTCCACAGAATTTTTAGGTGCCGGGGGTTTGGGTCAAATTTTATTAGATTCTTCAATAAAAGCATCTGAACCACCTAGGAAACGATTCCAATAGCTCCGATAGGGCTTTAGAAGGGTTTAGTATCATTTTGTTGGCAACCCAAAAGGAATCAGGCGATTTTCCTAGTTTTTCGTATGTTAGCCTATGGGTTTTTAGTTATCGGGGATCCGAGTTAAATTTTTTTGGATTCTTCCATAGTAGCATCTGTAACGACCTGGGGATTAACTCCAGTAGCCTCGGTGGTGCTTTAGAGGAGTTTAGGATAATTTTATTGGAGATGCAACAAGAATTAGGCGATTTTGCCAATTTTACGTATGTGTTAGCCACAAATTTTTTAGGTGTCGGGGGTTCTGGTCTAATTTTGTTGGAAATTTCCATAGTAGCATCTGTAATTACCTAGAAACGACTTCAGTAGCCTCAGCGGTGCATTATAGGGTTTTAGGAACATTTTATTTTTGATGCAACAGGATTTATGCGATTTTGCCAATTTTTCGTATGTGTTAACCCACAGATTTTTTAGGGGGTCCATGACAAATTTTCTTAGATTTTTCCATAGTAGCATCCGTAATTACTTGGAGAACGACTCTAGTAGTTCCGATGGTGCTTTAGAGGGATTTAGAAGCATTTTATTAGCGACGCAAAAAGAATTAGATGAGTTTGCCAATCTTTCATTTGTGTTAGCCCACAAATATTTTAGGTGCCAAGGATCCGGGTCAAAATTTCTTGGATTCTTCTATTGTAGCGTCTATAAAGACCTGGGGAATGATCTAGTAGCCCCGCCAGCGCTTTACAGGGTTAAGGAGCATTTTATTTGCGACGCAACAGGAATTATGCGATTTTACTAGTTTATCGTGTGGGTTAGCCCACAGATTTTTTAGGTGCTAGGGGTTCGGGTAGAATATTCTTTGATTCTTCCATAGTAGTGTCCATAACGACCTGGGGATTGACTTCAGTATCCATGGAGGCACTTTAGAGTTGTTTAGGAGTATTTTATTGGCGACGCAATAGTAATTAGGCGACTTTGCTAGTTTTTCGTATGTGTTATCTCTAGGATTTTTTAGGTGTCAGGGGTACAGGTTGAATTTTCTTGGATACTTCTATAGAAGCATCTGTAACTACATAGGGAACGACACCAGTAGCTCCGGCGGCGCTTTAGATGGGTTTAGGAGCATTTTATTAGCGACGCAACAAGAAGTAGGCGATTTTGCAAGTTTTTCGTGTGTGTTAGCCCACGGATTTTTTAGGTGTTAGGTGTCTAGGTCGAATTTTCTTGGATTCTTCTATAGTAGTTTCCATATCGACCTAGGAAACGACTCTAGTAGCCCCGAAGGCGCTTTAGAAGGGTTTAAGAGTATTTTATTGGCGGCGCAACAGAAATTAGGTGATTTTGCTAATTTTTCGTGTGTGTTAAGCCATGGATTTTTTTAGGTGCCGGGAGTTTGGGTCGTATTTTCTTGGATTCTTCTATAGTAGCGTCCGCAATGTCCTAGGATCGACTCCAGTAGCTCTGGCGGTGCTTTATAGGGGTTTGAAAGCATTTTATTGGTGACATAATAGAAATTAGGTGATTTTTCCTGTTTTTCGTGTGTGTTTGCACATTAGTGGCAGGGTGTACGAGTTGAATTTTCTTGGATTCTTCCATAATAGCGTCCGTATCGACCTGGGAACGACCCCAGTATCCCCAGTGTCTCTTTGAGGTGTTTGTGAGCATTTTATTGGCTACGCAACAGGAATTAAGTGATTTTGTCAGTTTTTCATTTGTGGTAGCCCATGAAGTTTTTAGGTGCCGTGTGTCCGATGCAAATTTTCTTAAATTTTTTTATAGTAGCGTCCGTAACTACTTGGAGACGACTTTTGTAACCCTGAAGGTGACTTAGATTTATTTAGGAGCATTTTATTAGCGACGCAAGAGGAATTAGGCGATTTTGCCCGATTTTTGTGTGTTAGCCCACAGATTTTTTCAGTGCCGGGGGTTCTGGTCGAATTTTCTTAAATTATTCAATAGTAGCATCCGTAATGTCTTGGAAATGACTCCACTAGCTTCGATGGCACTTTAGAGGGATTTAGGAGCATTTTATTGGCGACACAGCAGGAATTAGGTGATTTTACCAAATTTTCGTGTGTGTTAGCCCACGAAACTTTTAGGAGCTAGGGGTCCGGGTTGAACTTTCTTGGATTCTTCTATAGTAGCGTCTGCAACGACCCAGGGAATGACTCCAGTAACACCGGAGGTGCTTTAGAGGGGTTTAAGAGCATTTTATTGGCAACACAACAGGAATTAGGCAATTTTATCAGTTTTTCGTGCGTGTTAGCCCACAAATTTTTTCATTGCAAGGGGTCTGGGTCAAATTTTCTTGAATTCTTCCATAGTAGCATTTATAACAACTTGGGGAATAACTCCAATTGCCCCTGCAATATTTAAAGGGGATTAGGAGCATTTTATTGGTGACGCAACATGAATTAGATGATTTTGTCAGTTTTTCATGTTGTTAGCCCACAGATTTTTTAGAGGCAAGGGGTCTAAGCCGAATTTTATTGGATTCTTCCATAGTAGTGCCTGTAACGACTTGGGTAATAACTCTAGTAGCCCCTGCAGCATTTAGAGGGGTTTAGGAGCATTTTATTGGCGACGCAACAGCAATTAGGAGATTTTTCTAGTTTTTCGTTCATGTTAGCCCACAGATTGTTTAGGTGTCGGGGGTCCAGGCTAAATTTTCTTAGATTCTTCCTTAGTAGAGTTCGTAACAACCTATGGAAAGACTCCAGTAGCCATTTTGGTGATTTATGGGGTTTATAAGATTTTATCGGCGATGCAACAGGATTTAGGCAATTTTACCAGCTTTTTGTGTGTCTTAGCCCACGGATTTTTTTGATGTCAGGGGTCTGGGTCAAATTTTCTTGAATTCTTCTATTATTGCGTCCGTAACGATCTGGGTAATGACTTTAGTAGCTTCAATAGTGTTTTAGAGAGATTTAAGAGTATTTTATTGGCGACGCAATTGAAATTAGGCGATTTTGCCAATTTTTCGTGTGCGTTAGCCCATGAATTATTTAGAAGCAAGGATTTCAGATTGGATTTTCTTTGATTCTTCTATAGTAGCATCTGTAATGACCGGGGAATGACTCCAGTAGCCCCAGAGGGGCTTTAGAGTGTTTAAGAGCATTTTATTATCAACGCAATAGGAATTAGGCGATTTTGCTAGTTTTTCGTGTGTGTTAGCCCAAATATTTTTTCGTTGCAAGGGGTTCGGGTCAAAATTTCTTGGATTTATCAATAGTAGAGTCTATAACAACTTGGGGAATGACTCCAATTGAACCTGCAATATTTACAGGGGTTGAGGAGCATTTTATTGGCGACGCAACAGGAATTAGACAATTTTGCCAGTTTTTCATGTGTATTAGCCTACAGATTTTTAGGTGTTGGGGGTCCGGGTTGAATTTTCTTAGATTCTAACCTTATAGCTTCCATAACGATCTGGGAATGACTGCAGTAGCCACGGCAGTGATTCATAGGGGTTTATGAGATTTTATTGGCGATGCAATAGGAATTAGGTGATTTTGCCAGTTTTTCATGTGTCTTAGCCCACGGATTTGTTTGGTGCCGTCCGGGTTGAATTTTCTTAGATTCTTCTATTATTACATCTGAAACGACCTAGGTAATGAATATAGTAGCTTCAGCGGTGCTTTAGAGGGTTTAGGAGCATTTTATTGGCGACACAACTAAAATTAGGCGATTTTTCCATTATTTTGTGTGCGTTAGCCCACAGATTATTTAGAAGCAAGGAGTTTGGGTCAAATTTTCTTTGATTTTTCTATAGTAATGTCTGTAGAGATCGGGGAAAGACTCCCGTAGCCCCGGCGGGGCTTTAGAGGGTTTAAGAGCATTTTATTATCAACGCAACAGGAATTAGGCGATTTTGCTAGTTGTTCGTGTGTAACGCCCATAGATTGTTTACGTGCAAGGGGTTCAGATCGAATTTTCTTGGATTCTTCCATTTAAGAATCTATAACGGCTTGGGTATTGACTCCAGTAGCCCCTGTAGCATGTAGAACGATTTAGGAATATTTTATTGGCAACGCAACAGAAATTAGGTAATTTTGCTAGTTTTTCATGTATGTTAGCCCACAGATTTTTAGGTGCCAGGGGTCCGGGTTAAAGTTTCTTAGATTCTTCCATAGTAACGTCCGTAACGACATGTAGAATGACTTCAATAGCCCCGACGTTGCTTCTAGAGAGGTTTAGGAGCAATTTATTGGCAATGCAACAAGAATTAGGCCATTTTGACAGTCTTTCGTATGTGTTAACACTCACAGTTTTTAGATGTCAGGAGTTCGGGTTAAATTTTTTTAGATTTTTCCATAGTTGCATCCATAACGACCTGGAATGACTCCAGTAGCCCCATCGGCACTTTAGAGGAGTTTAGGAGCATTTTATTTACGACGTAATAGGAATTAGGCAATTTTGCCAATTTTTCGTGTGTTTTAGCCCATTGATTTTTACGTGCTGGAGTTTCGGATTGAATTTTCTTGGATTCTTCCATTATAGTGACCATAACAACTTGGGGAACGACTCCAGTAGCCTCGACGGTGCTTTAGAGGGGTTTAGGAGCATTTTATTTGCGATGCAACAGGAAGTAGGCGATTTTGCAAGTTTTTTGTGTGTGTTAGGCCACAGATTTTTTAGGTGCCGAGGTTCTGGGTTGACTTTTCTTGTATTCTTTCATAGTAGCATCCGTAATGACCTGGGGAATAACTCTAGTTGCCCCGATGATGCTTTATAGGGTTTAGGGATATTTTATTAGCGACGCAACAAGAATTAGGCGATTTTGCCAATTTTTAGTGTGTGTTAGCCCTCGGATTTTTTAGGTGTCGTGGGCCTTGGATTGAATTTTCTTAAATTCTTAGCATCCGTAATGACCTGGGTAACGACTTCAATAGCCTCAGTGACGCTTTAGAGGGGTTTAGGATCACTTTATTGGCAATGCAACAGTAATTAGGTGATTTTTACCAATTTGTTTTGTGTGTTAGCCCACATAATTTTTAGATGCTAGGGGTTCGGGTTGAATTTTTTTGGATTTTTCCATAGTAGCATTTGTAATGACCTGAAGAATGACTTAAGTAGGCCCGGTGGTACTTTTGAGGGGTTTAGAAGCATTTTATTAGCGATGCCATAAAAATTAGGCGATTTTGCCAATTTTTCGTGTGTCTTGTCCCATGAAATTTTTAGGTGTCGGGGGTGCAGATTAAATTTTCTTGAATTGTTCCATTATAAAGTTCGTAACAACCTGGAGAATGACTCTAGTAGCCCCACCGGTGCTTTAAAGGGGTTTAGGATAATTTTATTAGCGACCTAACTGGAATTAGGCGATTTTACCAGTTTTTTGTATCTGTTAGCCCACAGATTTTTTAGGTGCCGGGGGTTCGGATCGAATTTTCTTGGAATATTCCATAGTAGCATCTTTAACAACATGTGGAATGACTATAGTAGCCGTGGTGGTTGTTTAGAGGGGTAGAGCATTTTATTGGATTTTCAACAGGAATTACGTGATTTTACCTATTTTTCATGTGTGTTAGCCCAATTGATTTTTAGATGCCGAGGTCCAAGTCGAATTATTTTGGATTCTTCAATATTAGTGTCCATAATGACCTGAGAAAAGACTCTTGTAACCCCGGCAGCACTTTATAGAGGTTTAGGAGAATTTTTTTAGCGACGCAACAGGAGTTTGGAGATTTTACATTTTTTCATGTGTGTTTGCCCGCGAATTTTTTAGGTGCCTGGGTCCGGGTCGAGTTTTTTTAGATTCTTCCATAGTATCGTCCGTAACGACCTGGGACCGAATCCAGTATCCCCTACGATGCTTTAGAGGAGTTTATGAGCATTTTATTAGCGACGCAACTGAAATTAGGTGATTTTGCCAGTTTTTCGTATATGTTAGCGCACAATTTTTTTTGGAGTCGGGGGTCTGGGTCAAACTTTCTTAGATTCTTCCATAGTAGCATCCTTAACGATCTAGGAAACGACTCCAGTAGCTCCGGCGGTGCTATAGTGGGTTTTATGAGAATTTTATTGGCGACGCAACAAGAATCAGGTGATTTTGCTAGTTTTTCGTGTGTGTTAACCCAAAGAATTTTTAGGTTCCGGAGATTCGGGTCAAATTTTCTTGGATTCTTCCATAGTAGTGTTCATAATGACCCGAAGAACGACTGCAGTAGCCCCGGAGGTGCTTTAGAGGAGTTTAGGAGAATTTTATTGGCAACGCAACAAGATTAGGTGATTTTTCCAGTTTTTCGTGTGTTAGCCCACTGATTTTTCTAGTGTCGGGGGTTCAGGTCAAATTGTCTTTGATTTTTCCATAGTTGAATCCATAACGACTTGGGAAAATGACTCCTTTAGCCCCGGCAGAGCTTTGAGGGGTTTATGAGCATTTTATTAGCGACGTAACAGGAATTAGGCGATTTTTTCTATTTTTCGTGTATGTTAGTCTAAAGATTTTTTAGGTGCCAGGGGTACGGGCTGAATTTTCTTGGATTCATTTCATAATAGCGTTTGTAACGACCTAGAAAACACCTTCAATAGTCCCAGAGGTGCTTTAGAGTGGTTTAGGAGTAATTTATTAGCGACGCAATAGGAATTAGGCAATTTTGCCAGTTTTTTGTATATGTTAGCTCACAGAGTTTTAGGTGCCGGAGGTCCGGGTCGAATTTTCTTAAATTCTTCTCCATTAGATGATGCTTGATGATGATGTAAATGAAGAGGTTATGTTGATGAGGATGTTGTGTGATGAAGTGGATTGGAGTCTAATGTGATTTGCATAATTTGATTTGATTGGAGTCTTATGAATATTTTGAAAATAAATGATTTTTTGAGAAGGAGTTTTAAATAAATGATTTGTGAATATTTTTATATAAACTATTTATGCACTATTTTGAGTTTAAAGAGTGACTATTTTCATCTTTGATTTAGAAAGAGTTTAAGCATAAATGGAGTTTGAAAAAGTCTCTTAAATTCTCATATTTGAACATGAGTATTTTGAGTATAAATGAGTTGAGCATTTTTACTTTAAAATGTTGATTTTTGAGTTTGAGTTGAGATTGTATCAATTTTAAAGAGAAGAGTTTGATGATCTGAGACGAGTTGATTTGAAAGAAGGTCCAATGAGGCCAGATTTGATTAGAGTTTTGAAAAGAGTCCAATGAGACTAAATGAGTTGATTTGAAAGAGTCCAATGAGACTAAATGAGTATTTTGAATATTTTACTCATTTGATAGATATGAGCATATTGAGTCTTGGGAGGAGTATCGAGCACCGAATTAGGTAAGATATAGTCCATACTCGAACCAATAAACTACGTCGCTAAACGTAGAAGAGGATTGAACCGTTAAAGTCGGATGTTTCCTAAATTACTGTCCTGACATGATAGGACTTGATTGGTTATGGATCCATAATTGTTGATTTGTTCTTACCCTGGCAAGGTATGAACGGACGTGGCAATAATGTCAGCTTATTGTACTATTACTCGCTCATATGGTGATAGTTGTCAGTTAGAGAAACTCCCAATTGAATGGATTGGGCTTGATATGATTGGTTTGATTGTGATTGGAGATGATTGAGTTAAATTGTAAAACATTGCATAACTTAATTTGCATATCAATTGAATTAAGTCCTTTGAATTTATGGTGGAGTTGATTGCATATGATTAGATTGGATTGAATCGGAATATACATGGTTGGATTGGATTGGATGATATGTGATTGGATTATGTATTATTGGATCGGATTAGGTGATATGTGATGGATTGGATTAAATGATATGTGATCGGATAGTGTATGATTGGATTGGATTGGATCGGATTGTATATGATTGAATTGAGCTGATTGTATATGATTGGATTGGATCGAATGATACATGATTGGATGGGATCGAATTATAAATGATTTGATTAAACTATATTGTAAATGATTGGATTAGATTGGATTGTATGGTATATAATTGGTCTTTGTCTAAAAATTATATTCTTACTTTAGACTTATGACACTTTGATTAAGTCTCTCTTATTTTTTGATTTGAGATATTTGAACCAACGTTATTCTTTCCTGAGGTATGTTTCATTCTGCCATATTACATACTCGTACATTCCATGTACTGACGTTCATTTGGACCTGCATCATTTTATGATGTAGAGACAGGTTTAAGAGATTGTCAATAGGCGTACCATTGAGGATCCATTTACACTCAGCTTATTGGTGAGTCCTCCCCTACATTCAGAGGACACCACTTATGTTATCCTTGCGTTGAGTTTAGTCCTTTTCATTCTGATTTGAGGTAGCCATGAACATGTCATTGGCACCAATTAGATAGTAGTGATAGAGGTTTCATAGACTAGATAGTGATGAGTCTATTGAGTATTTTTTTTCCTTGAATTATTCTTGTCAAACTATTTCTAATGACAAAGATTGAAGTTTGATTTGTTGGCCCACGACCTTTATTTCTTGAGTTAGATCATTGATTTGGATTGCCCACTAAATTATTTTTTATTTTAAACTTTTAGCTGATTGATTGATATGAATGGATGTGTGATTGGACTAAGTGATTCTCTTGGGGACCAATAATGGTCTTTGAGTGTCGGTCATGTCTAGGGTACCCTCTCGGGGTGTGACTTACTTTTATAGAGTTGATGAATCAGGTATTTTGACCTTATTTAGACTCTTTTGTGATTGTATACATCGATGATATCTTGGTTTACTCCAAGAATTAGGCCGACCATGTAGGGATGTGCTTCAAAGATTAAAAGATGAGGAGTTGTATGAGAAACTCTCCAAATGTGAGTATTGGCTCGAGTCTGTGGCTTTCTTGGGTCATATAGTGATAAATAATGGGATTATGATTGATCTGGTCAAGGTAGTGGCAATTCATAATTAGGCCAGACCTACTTCAATTATTAAGATTCGGAGTTTCATTGGGCTAGTGGGCTACTATCATTGGTTTGTTCAGAGTTTCTCTTTTATCGTATCTCTATTGACTAGGTTGACTTAGAAGACTGTAGCTTTTCAGTGGACTGATGAGTGTGAGATGAGCTTTCAAAATCTTAAGGAGTTATTGACTTCAACACCTATTCTAACATTACCCGAGGATGGTGTGGCATTTATTATATTATGTGATACTTCAAGTGTTGGTTTGGGTTGTGTGTTAATGCAGAAGAGGAGAGTCATAGCCTATGCATCTCGATAGTTGAAGGTATATGAGAAAAACTACCTTACTCACGATTTGGAGTTAGCAGCGATGGTTTTTGTTTTGAAGTTATGGAGGCATTATCTTTATGGGGTGCATTATAAGGTCTTTACCGACCATCATAACCTCAAGTATATCTTTTAACAGGCGAATCTAAACATAAGGCAGCATAGGTGGTTGGAACTATTGAAGAATTATGACATCACCATTCTTTATTATCTAGGCAAGGCTAATATAGTGGCGGATGCTTTGAGTCAGAAAGCACCTAGTATGGGTAGCTTAGCCTTCCTTAAGGTGGAGGAGAGACCTTTGGCATTAGAGGTTCAATCATTGGCTAGATAGCTGGTTTGACTTGATATTTCGAAACCTCATAGTATTTTGCCCTTTGTAGAGGCTAGTTCTACCTTGATGGAATAGATTCGTACCCATTAGTTTAATGATGACAAGTTGGGGACTATTCGAGACAAAGTATTAAGGTGTGAAGCTAAATTAGTTTCCCTTGATCTAGAGGGAGTTTTGAAATTAGCAGTCATTTGAGTGCCAAAATTTGGTGATTGGGTACGTAAGATATTGAAAGGAGACTCATTGTTTAAAGTATTCTATCCATCAGAGGGGCGACAAAGATGTTTCATGACTTGAAACAACACTATTGGTGGTGTGGAATGAAGAGAGACATTGTGGATTTTATGGCTAAGTGTTTAAATTTTCAATAAGTGAAGTATGAGCATCAAAAACTGGGTGGTCCTAGCAAAGGATGCCTATTCCCGAGTGAAAATGAAATCGTACTACTATGGACTTTGTGACAGGGTTACCCTTGACTTTGGGTAAATATGATTCATTGTGGGTGATTATGGATCGGTTGACCAAATCAACTCATTTTATTTTAGTAAAGACTAGCTACAACAGGGAGAAGTTAGTTAGGATCTACATCTGTGAGATTTTTCAATTGTATGGAGTGCCCATTTCTATTGTGTCTGATAGAGGTACGCAGTTCACCTCTCATTTCTAAAGCTTTATGCAGGAGCAGATGGAATAAGCTTGAGTTGAGTACTACTTTTCATCCTCAGACCGACGGTCAGTCCAAGCGAACTATTCAGGTACTAGAGGATATACTTCAGGTTTATGTCATGAATATTGGAAGTCGTTGGGACCAATCCTTTCCTCTTGTGGAGTTTGCCTATAACAACAGTTATCATTCCAATACTCAGATGGCATCATTTGAGGCTTTGTATGGGAGAAGGTATAGATCTCCCTTGATATGGTTTGATTCTTTTAGTATATGGCCTTGGGGTACCGATTTGTTGAGAGATGCCATAGATAGGGTGAAGTTGATTCAGCAGCGCCTTATAACTGCCCATAGTAGGCATAAGAGTTATGCGGATAGACGTGTTCATGATGTGTCATTTTCTATTGGTGAGAGAGTATTGCTCAAGATGTCATCCACTAAGGGTGTGATGAGGTTTGGAAAGAAAGGGATGCTCAGTTCGAGGTTCATTGGTCTTTTTGAGATTTTGGAGAAATATGGGGAGGTAGCCTATAGATTGGCTTTGCCTCCAAGCCTTTCAACTGTTCATCTTGTGTTCCATGTTTTGATGCTTAAGAGATACCGTCATGATGATTCTCATATAATTCAGTGGGACTTGGTTGCTTTGGATTAGGATTTGTCATTTGAGGAGGTGCCTGTTGCTATCTTGGATAGACAAACTAGATAGTTGAGATCAAAGCATATTGATTCAGTAAAGGTACAGTGGAGGCACCAACCTTTTAAGGAGGCTATATGGGAGGTGGAGTCCGACATGCGTCATAGATACCCTTAACTTTTTGCCCCTATAGGTACTTTACTTTATTTTTTGTTCGAAGAAGAACATGTATTTTAGTGGTGGATGATGTAATACCCTCTACTCTTGAGAAACTACTTTGGTATAAGAAATGATTACTTTGCTCTTTCCCATAACATTTTCATACTTTTTTGTGATATAGGGATGGTTGGCACGGATTTTGATGTGATCTTATGTGATTATAGCGATTTGAGGTCTTGTGTAAGGGTTTTTATTGAGATAGTTGACTTTGGTCAACATATTGAGATTCGAGTGTTGATGAGAATTCCTTCAATTTCATTGCGTTCGGAACGTCGAGTTTGGTCTAGTTGAGTGTTGACTTAGAGCCCCAAGATCTTAGTTTTCATTTTGCGAATTTAGGCTAAGAGTTGAGTTTTAGGCCTAAAAGGGGTCTGAGAGGGTATTTTCATCATAATGATCTTTTTTTTTGAAATTTCGACAATTCAATTGAGTTTGGAATATCAATTTTGGTGTGGTAGCATATCCAATTTATATTAATCAGACTTCAAATGAATTTCAAGGGTCCGTTCGGAGACTTAGATTCTTGAAAAGTTGTTGTTTCTGGTGCAGCCCTCTCTCTCTTTGCATTCGCGGCTAAGGAGCTCTCATTCGCGAAGAACCTCTTTCTGAGTCCATCGCGTTCGGGACCCTGCTTTCGTGTTCACGATGAGGTGACCTCCAATGCTTCGTGATTGCAACAATCATGCCAGCGTTCGCCATGGTCTTTCTTTCTTCTTTTTCGCGATCGCGATGAGCTTTTTCGAGTGCATGAACAGTAACTTTGGATATTAGTCCATTTTTCGTCGTTCCACCATGTTCAAACATGTGGAGCTTTGGGAAGGTGATTTTTGAAGTAATTTCTTGGAAAAGCTTGTTTGGGGGAGTCCACTTTACTATTCCTCATCAATTTCTTCAATTTTAATCTTTCGAAAACATTCAAAAATCAAGATTTCAATGTGGGTTTTGGGGCTCCCCCCCCCCTAAAATTTCAAAAATAAGTAAATTCATAATTTCGAACTTGATTTTAATGGAATTTTCAACCACGAACTCCTCTTGATATGTATAACCTAATTTTTAAATAAAATTCAATTTTGCCCTTATTATTTTAAAGTGATTTTTGGACAATTTTGACATCGATTCTAAAACCTTGCAATATGGGTATCGTTAGAATCGTTTTGATGAACTCATTTAATTCTTAATAGTAGGTAATCCTTTTGGAGTCGTTGTTCATGAGTTGAGCTTCGGTTAGAGTGTTCGTGCGAAATTTCAGCCTTCGAGGTAAGTTTGACTATCCTTCGTTGAGACTGAAATGGGGTAATTGGTCATTCTTATGTTATCGACTTTGGGATAAGATTGTAATTATATTTAGGATTGTTGATTATATTGTGATGCTCTTCCAGGGGCTTGATTATATTATGTTGCCGTGTGGGGGCTTATTTGTGTAGTTTAGCCCGTGTGAACACCCTATTTGCTATCCTATTTGCTTTGAGAGCATGTGATTCATGATTTGACTGTGAGAGAGGCTGATAATACTATTTTACTAGTAATGTCCACGTGAAGGGTTGAGGGTTTTGATCACACTTGAGTAATGAAATGATTTTGAAAAGCGGTGAACACTTATTTCAATGTATTTCCTTCCTATTACTATATATTTGAGGGTGTATATCATGTTTAGCTAGGGTTTTGAGAACTTTGAACCTTATATTACATGTTGAGTTGAATATTGCCTCCACGCCATATGTGTTATGGTGCATTCATCTTCATTTATTATATCATTGATCTTGGAAAATTGAGAAATGTGGAAATTCTTTTTGAGAAAGAAAATGAGACACTTTTTTTTATATCCTTGACCACGAGCTATGTGAAAAGTTGATGAGATATTAAGATTGTGATTTGGTATATAGACTGCGAGTCCCCCATGGGTCCTTGTATGGAAACCTTAGCTCAATAGGTGTATATTGCAAGTTGTGCGACATCCTTGATTCCACCGTACCACCTCATAATTGCATCATCTCATTGCATTGCATTACTCTTTGAACTAGTTGGCTTAATTGATAATATGTGAGATTGAATTGTCCTTATATGTTTACTTTACTTGCGTCATTCTATGTAAATTGGCGGCATCGGTGTCGGAGTGAGACTTTTCTGTATGCAGGTGGAGGCATTTCTTAGTTTATTTCATAAGTTTGATTAATTTCTTATACTCAATCGGTCAAACCTACTGAGTACATGTGGATTGTACTCACACCTAATTCTGTGTCTCTTTTTTATGCAGATCCTAGTCAGGGTATCCCGTGTGGTAGTTGACCTCTCTAACAGATATCACATTATCAGATTAGTGGTGAGATCTTGGGAATCGAATTGCCACTAGTTATATCCTTTATTTTTTAGTCTTTACTGTTACACAAAGACTTATGATGTAAATCGGATTCAATTATTATATTAGATACTCTTTACACTTATGACACCAGGTTTTGGGATGATTTCTTCATTGTCCTTCTTTTCGTTTACTTTGTGGCCTGACTTCCTCTTTGGGAGTCTCGTATGAGTTTTACTGTTAGACTTACACACTAGATTGAGGTTTGAAATGTGTGTCATCATGACCTCGATTTTTGGATCATGACGAGGATGTTAAAGACCAAGCAACTAATGTAAAGATATCCGCTCATCAATAACAGGAAGTATGTTCACATCAATATTTTTTTTCCTGTTTGTTGTGTATCAGTAAATTTGTATCTTTAGTCAATTATATTAATTTTGAAGGTACTCCTTGATTGAGGGTTGGAAGTAATACATGGTTTATATTGACAATGTATATACCTTTGTAAAGTAGGACAGATGATAGTACAATCTTTCATTACCTGTGTTAGCACGGGCCTTGTCCATCTAGTATATAATATAAGTCAACAAAAATAAGCCTTACAAAATACTATTTTTTCTGTTTGGTCCCTTGGCTCCTTGCACTCACAATAAAAGATCTATTTTATATGAGGTAATTACAACCACTACTTTTTCCACTCCAATAATATTGTTTTCTCTTTCTTATATACTATTGCTACATAGTATAGTACATATTACTCAAGAATCATTTAAAAAAAATGGAAAAATCACATGAGAATGAACATCCAATTAAGGCATTTGGATGGGCAGCTAGAGACACTTCCGGGGTACTTTCTCCTCTCAATTTTTCAAGAAGGTACAAATTTATTCATTACTTGGATTTGTGAAATTATACTGACTATGTTATTATTATTGAGATTTAATTTTGGATTTTGAAATGGGTGCAGGGTAACTAGTAAAAAAGATGTGCAGTTCAAAGTTATGTATTGTGGAATTTGCCATACTGATCTTCATCAGATCAAGAATGAATGGGGCATCACCAAATATCCCATTATACCTGGGCAAGTTTACTCTTTTTATTTTCATTTTTTGATGTTCCTTAGTTGCGATCATCGGAAATTTTTTACCATGCATACAGGTAACAAAAAATTGTACATATTTATACAAAAACTGTTGACTCAATTTTACATAAGAGAATTTTCTTGGGTTTTTTTATTAATATTCTCTTGTAAGAATTTCTGACTCCGCCACTTAGTAAATCTACAAGAGCTATTCATTAATAGCATTCTGCCTTCTATTATCTGCTGGGACCTATGTTGCTTAGAATATTCAAACATACATTCGGTCGTAGATCGAATCCTACAAAATTCGATATGGGTGCTTGAAGGCTCCGAACAACATAGATTTGCACTATGTGGTAAACAATTTTGAACCTCAAGAAGATTATGTAAGTGGATGTTGCCTTTTAACACCCCAAAAAAACTTGGATGGAGGGGTTGGAAGGCGGGTCAATTTCTTATATAGTCACTCAATTACTGATAATTATTATATCAGAGAGTCATATTTTTTTTTGATTCTAGTTTTTTTTCAATAAAGAAAATTACTTTCTGAGATAATATTAGTTGAGTGAGCATCTGAAAATGATTAACTCGTATAGGGATAGTAATTTATTTGTGTATAGTTTTAAGTCAACTAAGAAATGTGTAGCCAAATGTAAAGTGAAATTGATCAACAAGCTATGCCTTGGAGGTCAATATAGTTTTGAATTTATGAGATCAAACTTATGTGAATCTCAATGGATTTTTCAGGCATGAAATTGTTGGAGTGGTAACTGAGGTTGGTAACAAGGTAGACAAGTTCAAAATCGGAGACAAAATAGGCGTGGGATATGTAGTAGGATCATGTCGCGAATGTGAAAATTGTGCCAACGATCTTGAGAATTACTGTCCCGGTCAGGTAATGACAGCCAATGGTACTTACTCTGACGGAACCATCAGCCACGGAGGTTACTCCGATCTCATGGTTGTTGATGAGCATTTTGTCGTTCGTTGGCCAGATAATTTGCCTATGGAAGCTGCTCCCCTGTTATGTGCAGGGGTCACAACTTACAGCCCTTTGAGATATTTTGGACTTGACAAGCCTGGAATGCACATTGGTATTGTTGGTCTTGGTGGACTTGGACATATGGCTGTAAAATTCGCCAAGGCGTTTGGAACCAAAGTGACTGTTATAAGTACATCTCTTAGTAAGAAAGACGAAGCACTTGAGCGTTTAGGGGCAGACTCATTTTTGGTTAGTCGTGACCCTGACCAAATGCAGGTTAGTCAATCAATCAATCAATCAATCAACTATGTTTCAATTTCAAATTTATAATGGTATTCATGTGACATAGGAATAATAGAGTACGAATTTTCGTTTGCACATGTAAAACGAGCAGGCTGCAGGGGGGTCGCTTGATGGTATCATTGACACTGTCTCGGCAGTTCATCCTATTTTTCCTTTGCTTAATTTGTTGAAAACTAATGGGAAGCTTGTAATGGTTGGTGCACCAGAAAAACCATTAGAGTTGCCCGTATTTCCCTTGCTTTTAGGTACATTTTGCGTAATACTTTATTCTTCATTTAATTTCTAACATGTTCATTTCATTAAAATGATAATACAAGTATATAATGTGGAAAACAGGACGGAAGCTAGTGGCGGGGAGTTCAACAGGAGGGGTGAAAGAGATGCAAGAAATGGTAAACTTTGCGGAAAAACATAACATAACACCGGATGTTGAAGTCGTGTCAATGGAGTACGTGAATACAGCGTTGGAGCGTCTCGTGAAATCGGACGTGAAATATCGTTTTGTGCTTGACATTGGCAATACAATGAACAAGAGTTAATATAGGGACATCTTGTTCTTGTTGTGTGTTTGTATTTTAAGCAAGAAAAGATGGTGTGAGTTCATGAGGGAATTACTAAACATTCCTTTCTACTACTCTTATGTTCCATATTATATGAAACGATAATAAGTATGCGTAATTTATTTTTAATAATATGTTAAATTGCAGTGATGATGATGTAAAAAATCATTATACACTATCAATGAATATACTCTTTTTATAATTATTTTTCATCTAGTGTTTGGTACTCGCATTGAGGTTCGACAAATTTTGGACTTCTTTATTTTTATTTTCCATTCAGTGTTTGGTAGCTACTTTGAGGCCCCGATTAAATTTGAATTCAAGCCGAAAAGTCCTACATTTGGGGGGTAAAAGTTCTCTAACAAAGACGAATTTGAAAGACTCAAATTCGAGACTTTTGGTTAAGGATGAAGGATCACTTATTACTCTACCATAATCCTTGTTGGTGCATATAATATAACTTAAATTTTTGTATAAAGTAAGGATGATAACATTTTGTCCCTAAATTATAGGTATATTATGATTTTGGTCTTTCTGATATCTACTAAAGCACAATTAACATTCAATTAATTAAAATGTGTATTTTTAATCCTTTTATCTAAGATGTATGTTGTATTTGAAGTACTTTTAAGCACTATATTCCTATCAAATATGGAATAATAGTACCAACTCATAAAATATATTCATGTTGAAAAGAAAATGAAAAACCTATTTAAGATATATATTTTGCTTAAATGATACTAGATATTTTAAATAGCATGCGTCTTTTCTTCTTTTGTTTTTTTGCTCGTTATTTTATTTTATTACTTCCTGGATTGACCTAATGCAGGACCCATATTATTTCTTTCTTCATTAATCTAAATAAATAAATGACAAATACTCAAAAGTTATTTTTCTTGAAAAAAGAAAATAATCCACCGACAACTTTTATCCCTTATGAGGTATTGAGCCCGTTTGGATGGGAACCAACTTTTTGTCTAATGCTAAGCCATAAAGTTCTTAAAGTCAGTCAAAAATAAAAAGTTAGGATTCCTAATTTTTTTTTTGCGAAGTGTTTAAAGTCATTTTCTTTGACCATGAAAATTACTTTTATATCCCTTATATTTTAACTAAATTCCCAAACTACCATTTTTATTCTTTTAACTCTAAAATTCACATCATTTTCCTCATTTAAGCACTTTTATCCAAACACTCAACTGCTTATTTATAAAAATAATTTTCAGCACTTCAAAGTTCTAAAAGCACTTCATATATAAAAATTATTTTTTAAGCCCATCCAAACGGGCTCAATATCCTCATGTGGTAGGGTCGATGCTGCAATTATTATTCTCCTTTTTACGTAGTGATTAGTGAGGGAGTTAAAATTTTCAATAAGAGGGTTTAAAATCTAAAAAAATAGATACACGAACTAGTCGAAGGAGGTTCAACATTTACTATTTATACATAAAAAATTATTTTAATCATATATAAATAGTATATTTTTTGATCGAAGAGGGTTCGGATGAATCCCTTGACCATGTGGCTCCGCCCTTGATAGTCACTCCGCGATAGCCCTCCGAACAATCAGAATAAGGTAAACTTGAAGATAAGATTTGTATTTAATTCTTTAAATTGATTGTACGTTGTCTGATTTTTCGACAAAATCCCCCTAGCTTCAACTTTCTTTTTAATATTTTGATCGAAATTCAATTTGATCGAGATATTAGATTTCTTTTCCTTTTTGGAAATTTATGAACATTCTAAGCAAACAATATATAGGATCGAGTGACATGTCATTTGAAAAGAGTAACATGAAGCTCAAAATTGGGGTGTACATAGTCAATACCTTTGAACGAATGCGACAAAAGAAAAGAAACAAAAATTCATGTACTGACCCCATCATCTCCACCCTGTAGGAATTATGAGATCAACCCAAGAACGTCATCGGCATCCAGGGGTCACGAACCAACCGTTCAAGGCATAACATTGAAACTGCTATGTAAGCTTTTGTTTATCGAGGGTTGAGAGAGATTTTGTTTATGGATTTTTGAATAGAATATGATTGTGAAGTGTATAAGAAAAGAGGTTTGTATGGCTTAAACACGTGTGGATATATTTTGTAATATTTGTCTTCTCTTTTATTGTTTTATTGTCGTTTTATGTCTATTGACTATTTGGGGAAACACAAATTGTGCTCTCCGAAAACATAATTTCAATTTTCTATTCGATTCAAAATTCAAATTGAAGTATGGTGAGATGTGGGGGTTGAGGTGGGTGGGTGGAGTAGGGTACGTAGGCCGGTAGAGGGATGGAATGGGAAGAAAATAATTTATGTGAAATGTTACGTATGAAATTTATTTTTTCTATTTTCATCAAGAATTTATTCTCCAAATTTTTAACGAAATTGCAAAAAAGTATTTTTCAAAAATATTTGACCAATCAAGTGTAGAATTTAGAAAATATTTTCCCTTCATACTGAACACAGCCAATTTATTATTATTATTTCCAAGTATTGTTCACCATATCCCTTCATATTGGCAAATTAATCCTGCCATTCATCTGCAATTTGTGTCCCCAAAGTAAGCATCTTCCCACCCATCCTGCCAATAGGGGAAAGAATGAGAAGAAATAATCTTCTATATAAAGAGAGAACACAAATTCATGAGGTATATGCCTATATTTAATCTCAAATCCTGGGCTTAGAAGAGGAGCAACTGGCCTCTTCATGATGTTCATCTTTATACATCAAACGAACTCCAAACTTCTTCCTTTCTCCAGTGGAAAATAACTTAATGCGCCCATAGTCATTTGGTGTTTTTCCATTTGCATTAGATGCATTCCATAGGCCAGCAAGGGGTACCAACAAAAAATTAATACCAGTATATTTGGAATGGTTGGATAAGGAAAATATCTGGGTGATCGACGACATCCCATTAATATCAGTATAATCATAATGCTTGGATAAGGGAATCAAGTGAGCTGTGATGTCAATTAATTTGCCAAAGCAACATACAGCAAATCCAAAGAACTTATCAGATACATACCAATTCTCAGGCAAATAGACTGTTACACTTGTACCTATTCGCTGATGGTGGAACCAACTTGGGATATCCCTCTCCCAACTCGTAAACACTCTTAGTGACAAGGAATCTGAAAGAGAGATGCCATGCTGCAATGATGAGATATTCTGAAACAACGAATTACAGATCAAATCATTGCTCCAATCTGCATTTATTGTGTCTAATTGTTGTGGAAATTCTGGCAGCTGTGTAAGCCTCTTGCAATCTGATAACACCAAGACTCGAAGAGCACCAAGCTGGGCTATGTTTCGAGGCAAATGCTCAAAATTATTTCCCTTGAGTGTCAACTCTTTCAAAGAGGATAAGGATCCAATGTCTTCCGGAAGTCCTCCATCTATTAAATTGCAGTAAGTGAGATTCAGGCGTTCCAATGAGTGTAACCCTTCATTCACCTGAGGGAACACAAAGTACGCTCTATCTTCTGCTTTTCCTTTTTCAAAAGTCAACAATTTAAGCTTGTTCAAGCGGACGATGGAAGACGGAGGTCGTGAGATTAGAGTATATCTGGCATCAAGCTCCTCCAACTTTTCTAAATCACCTATCTCTTCCGGCAAGCTTTCAAGTTTTGAGCAGTCCGATAAATGTAGCTTCACCAAACCTTTCAACTTACAAATGCTGCTTGGAAGAGCTACAAGGCTGTTTAATCTACTCAAATCTAGCTCTGTAAAATGAGCTAACGCATGATTGATAGATAATGGCAGTTCCCTTATCCCAGACAATTGCATCTTAATCTCTAACTTCGGCTTCATTATTCCGACGATTTCTGGAAATTTCTCTAACCTAGAGCAACCCACTAGATCCAGAGATTCAAGAGATTCTGCATTAACATATGGAAACCTCTCGAGTCTACCACAATGACACAATTTTAACTCAATGAGTTTTCTGGAACATCCCAGGGAATGGTGAACCTCTTCAAGACTGGTACAATTTGCTAGATTCAAATGCTCCAAATTTGGCATCCCCGTAAAATCGGGTGTCCTCTTCAGCCCTCTGGAGTAACTTAGATCTACCCTCCGTAGAGACGGAAATTGCTGCTATTCAAAACACAGAAAGAATGATGAAAAATGAGTAGTAAACGACATTTTTTAGATTATGACTGAAAGTGTGAAATTAGAAATTGTTTATTTTACTTTATATGGAAATTACATGCTCAGAAACTAGATAAACATGTTACTATTATAAATAGAAGGTAAAGTATCTACAAAAAAAGACCTTAACCCAATATTTATTATCTCAAATAGAATGGTACCTTTGTTTCATTCCATAATAGATGCAAGGAACTCCATCGGAGATCAAGATGAACAAGCCTTCTGAGATTAAAATTTTCTGGCAATAACTTGCAAGGATAACCAAGCCAGAAAAACCAACACAAGTTGTTGGGAATGACAATGGAGCCATCATGACAATTGGGTACCATAAAAGATTTGTTCCAATCAGTTATGCATAATATCCGAAGCCTTTGCATATTTTTCATTAAGTCGGCTTTGTTAAAGTATAGTTTTTCAGAAAGAGTAACCCAGATTGCTTCCACTGCCATGGTCCCCTATAAAAAGATTAAACAAGTCATAACTTTACAATCCGCTTATCAATATCACTATATATTTTCTTACTCTATTCCCACCATGCAAATTTTTGAAACAAAATATAAGATACAACTATTAGTCAGACATTTCTTAAGAAATATTACAGCTTAAGAGAACCGATTTGTACAATTAATTCTATTATTGCTTGTTTAGCCTACATACCGTATTGTTCACCATCACATCTTTGAAATCTTCAACGTCCCATATTCTGCTAGGCTTTCCGGAATCTTTTTGCATTTTCACTATGTATTTACCCATATCTTGTATTAAGTCATGCATTTCAATCCTATCATATTTTGAGATGAACACAAGAGATTTGTCAATTAAGACACTCAATTCAATATTTGCTCCAGAATAACAGCTCTCAAGAATTGACATTATGTAATCTTTTGCATTCCCTCGTAAGAAGCATGCTATATCTAGAAATATGTCTTGTTGTGTAGTCTCCAGTCCATCATAGCTAATTTTGAGCTTTTCAACGATTTCTGATTTAGAGTTCATTTTCATTTGCTCTATAGCACTTCCCCATGCAGTTATGTCCCTATTATGTAAGAAAGAACCCCACACTTTTAGGGCTAAAGGAAGGCCTTGAGCATGACTTACAACCTCCAATGAGAGCTTCTCAAAACATTCACCTGGAACTTCTTCTTTGAAAGCATATTGATGGAACAATTTAATAGCATCATCATCAAGTAGTGTAGTCACTTCATATACTACATCATTCTTTCCTATCAAATGCTTATCTCTAGTTGTTGCAATAATCCTACTGCCCTTGCCAAACCAATCAAGATCTCCTGCTAGGTTATCCAAATGATCATTGTGATCTATGTCATCAAGAACAACTAAAACCTTCTTAAATCGAAGTCTACGAGCTATCATGTGCTTTCCATCTTCCTTATTATTCACATAATTATCGTTTTTCCTCAACAGTTCTGAGAGAAGGATATTTTGCAAAGAATGCATTCCAAATTTGTTTTCTTTAATATCCGCAAGAAAACAAGCACCATCAAATTGATTCATGTTTGTATCGAAAATAGCCCTTGCTATTGTCGTTTTACCAACTCCTCCCATTCCCCAGATCCCCACAATCCGAACATCACTGATTTCCATCTCTAGTAAGGATTTTACTTTCTCTAAATGAGTATCTATTCCCACAACATTTCTCAAATAAGATACTGAAGCCTTGCATAATTTGGACGAAACTTGGTCAACAATATGTTGAATACACTCTGATTCAATCCTATAAAAAAGAAGAAGAATATTGCTGATATATACAGATAAGAGAATCAAGAATAAAAGGTAGTATTTCACATTATAGAGTACTCCATAATTATGATAAATCAAACTCTTGAAGAATTAATCAGAATATTATCCCTTCTTTTCAATTGATGTGGTTTCAACTCACCCGTCACGGATATCACATCCTTTTAGATTTGCGGCAGCAGTTAGGGCAGTTCTCCATGCTTGCACCATCCGCATCCCCTCAACATCATCCTTATACCTCGATTCGTGTTTGGTAAATGCTTCTGCAAAGCTCTCACTTTGGTATCGAACATGTGATGGATCCACATCATAGAAGATCGGTATGACTATTTGTCTATTTTCTTCCTCCTTGCATTCCATGATCTTCACTAGTTCATTCAAGCACCACCTTGATGTAGCATAATTCCTTGAGAAAACGACTAGTGCAACTTGAGACTCTTCGATAGCTTTCAAGAGTTCTTTTGAGATGGAATCGCCTTGCTCTAGCCTTTTATCATCTTGAAAAGTGAATATTCCTCTGTTTTTCAAACCTTCGTACAAGTGACCCATAAATTTCTTACGTGTATCTTCACCTCTAAAACTTAGAAAGACATCGTACTTCCATCGAGGACAGTACTGTGAATCACTGGCAAAAGAAGAAGATGATGCCATGGATTTGGTTTATTTGTAGAAATTTGAGAAAAAAAAGATTAAGAATTGTGTGAATAGATAGAATTGATGATATTTGGGTCCAAGTTATTATATACGATACAACAAATAGGAAAAATTTTCTAGGAAGATGGGGTCTACTCCTCCAATTGAATTGAATTGAATTATTGCTATGGGTCCACAGTAATATGAACACAATGGACAGCTCAAAATATAAGTGGATGAAGCTGCAAAGAAAGACTATACGTTGGAAAATATCTCGAATCGAATTATCGGGAGTTAATTCTACTCGATATCCTGTACACGAATAGAGGCATGACTTAATTCAGATTCATGATGGAAAATATTACACCGGGTAAAACAATTTCTAATAAAGACTACTCAATATTCAAGGCTCAAACCCAAAATATTTAACTAAGAGTGAAGAAATAATTATCGCTCTACCACAATCATTGTTCGTATCCCTCTCTCTTTCTCTTTTTTGCCAAAGAAAAAAGGCCCTATAATTTTTCTACATTTGTAGTCTTAAATGATATAGGTAATTTACATAAAAAGTGGTCAATAACAAATATGTTTTTTCGAAATCAAGATTGCTCAACTGTTGATATTCTATGTTAACTCACTGCTCTGAACTACTTAATTCATCTGCTTGATTGACCATTTTCAGTAATTAACTCCAATTCATAAGTTGCTTATATACCATGCATGGATATCAATGGAGGAGAAAATATTTGGGCTCGATCACTTGAGCTACATTGATTCCAAGAGAGGTGTCATATTACCTGTACAAATGACGGGAGTTCTATAAATATATGTAGGTACAAAATTATTAATAAGTGTGAATTAGATAGTTTTTCACCTATTTTTAATGTGTTGTTATCTCCTATCATAATGAATGGATGAAGTCAAATCGTATTGTTGGTGACAAAGAAATTACCCTTCTCTTTTCTTTGCACCTTTATCTTCTTGTACTTTTAGTAGTCCATATTGTGTGCATCTTACATTGGAGTTTTCAAGATTTTCAAGATTGTATTAAATTATTGGTGAAGTGTTGTATTATTGCTTTTGAATATTACTCATAGTATGCAGTAGGAAATTCTTCTCTCTATGGCTCCAAATTCCACAGTAAAATATGTACACAATGGAGAGTTAAAAGTAAAACGGATGAAGCTGCAAAGAAACAGAATATCCCAAATGAGAAGAACCACAATTTTAGGAAAGGTTGAATGGAATTATTGGCATGGGCGGAGCCACCTTAGGTGAAGGGTAGTTTGGTGCACACTCATCACTAAAAAGATTATATAGTGTACAGAGATTAAATATTAGTTATTATTAGTGTATATCTAATTTTCACATCTTTAACATAACAGAGAATAATATTTGCACACTCTTTGTCAAACTCCTAACTCGGCCACTTAATTTATTGCTCCACAAGTACAAACACCAACTTCCCTTTCTCTTCTCTGCCAAAAATTGATTGAAATTTGTCTTTAATTTCACCAAAAGCAGACGACTTGACTTAAAAAACATTGCTTGAATGGAAGATGTAATTATTGCAATTTTTTCAAAAACTTTTTTAGTGTCTATTGTAATTGACTCTCGAACTCGCCTTTCTTCTTATGTATCTATATTTCAGAATGTATTTCGTATCAAAATTACATGTATCTAACTTAATATTTTAAGAAATAGTGTACCTGACTTGAAATTTAGTATGAAATTATTAATTAGTGAAAAAATATATAATTATTTCAAACTATAAAGTAAATTAATATTTATGATAGAAATATTTGTGTATTTTTTGACGGATTGTTATCTTCCATCGCAATAAATGGATGAAGTCAAGTCGTGTTATCGGTGACAAAGAAATTACCCTTCTTTTTTCTTTGCACCTTTATCTGCTTGTACTTTTAGTGGTCCATTGTGTGCATATTACATTAGAGTTTCCAAGAACTTTCCTACATTTTATTGGTTTTGACTGGTTATTTATATTCAATGCAATGAAGTCTAGCCTTCATGCTTTGTCGGTCACAAAGAAATTACTTTGGTATTACTATACAGTTTCAAATAAACAAGGCTCACAATTTGTTGAGTAACGTTTCATTGCCGTTCTATTTAGCTTATTTTTATTGATTCAATCTATATTTTTGACTGAGAAATAAAATTTTAATCCAAAGGTGAGTGCTAATGAATATCAATTATGCATGGCCACACTATGTTTAATTAAATTAATTGCAGCCAGATCTTAGTCCAAGCAATGTCCAGAAACATCATATAGTATAATAATATATGTAATATAATAGTCTTATATTATTGATCCATAAAAAGGCAAATTGTACAGAGAAGCCATGACGATAATATTTGCTTCTGGGGTACTTTCTCCTTTCAACTTCTCAAGAAGGTACAAATTAATTCTATTTTTATCATGTTGTTTTTGGATTTAAGTTATATAAACTGACACTACTTCCAAAGATTTGTTGCGCGATCAGTGTAGTTTAAGCTATATTATTAACTAATTTTTTCGCCAAAATTACATATTTTTGGGGGATAATTACCTACCATACTAACTTCAGCCAACTAGTTTACAAAAATGTACAAACTGTATAGGTAGTGCATATTTTATAATAATTAAATCTGCACGACATCTACATTGATAGTGTATATATTGTGTATATTTCGGATATATTGATAAACTAGTTGGATGAACGGTATATATATAACTTTTCTATTATACTCCAAAGAGGAACACTAATGGAAGTTTGTTTAATTTGGAATGGTTGAAGGGTGACTGGGAAAAAGATGTGCAGTTCAAAGTTCTGTATTGTGGAATTTGTCATTCTAATAAGATCAAGAATGAATGGAGCAATAGTATATATCCAATAGTACCTGGGTAAGTTTCATTTTGCTTCATCTCTTTTAATTTACTATGTTTTTTTTTGCAATTCCGTCGTAGACAAAAGCCGTTATATATAATTTAAGTGGAAAATGATAGATGAACGGACTTATTATTCACCAAGTTTCAATAAACTAGTCTTATTGCAATATAAGTACCTTTTCAATCTTTTGTTAAATCCAGAAGCAGAGCCAAGATTTGAAATATATAATATAATTGCAATATATGTATTAATTTGGGTAATATTTCCTTCTTTCTAATTGTTTGGACAATGAAATAATTGTAAATTTGATCATCATGAAGATTACTAGAAGACTTCGTGATGATGAAATATGTCGCTAAACAACTAAAATACATAGCTAAATTGGATTAATTAGCTTAGGATTCAATAACGTAGCTAAGATAAATTCCTCTCTACCACACAAAAGGTAGGGGTAATTAAGTTCTGCTTACATTTTATCCTTCTTTGACTCGACTTGTACGATTATACTGAATATATTGTTGCACGTTAGAGAAATTAGTTCCATATTATATGTACTTCTAAATTCATAACATGTTATGCTTTTTTTTAATATTTTGTAATGTCAATTTCTCTTATAGGCATGAAGTTGTTGGTGTAGTTGTTGGGGGAAAAAAGCACACTGACTAATTTCCGTCTCTTTCGGACCGCCTTCAAGTAAAAAATAACAAAAAAATTTAAAGAGAATAACAACACAAAAATTTAACGTGGAAAACTCTCCTATTGGAGAAAAACCACGGTTCTCTCAGAAAAATATTCACTATATGGAAATTATTACATCATACAATGCACAATATTTTTTACCACACACCCCAATTCCTAAAATACTACACCCAAGAGATCTTCACGAGAAAATTCTCTAAATCTCTACTTTAATATAGAAGAGATTGAATTTTTGGTGGTGTTATAAACCAAGGAGCTAAGCTCCTTTTTCAGCGATGTGGGACAAATTTTTCTTCTTTTCAAAAATAAACATAACAAATCTCCACCTTTTGAAAAGAAGAAAAAATGCAATCCGTTGGCCATTTACAGTTGTCCAGCTACACATACCAGAGTCAATTCTCCACCCGACTCTAACCTCGACCAACCATGCGCAGCTGCAACTTTCACATTGTCTGTTACTGACAATCATAATTCTAAATTCAAGAATTATCATACCCCCACCATAAAGAGTACATCTACTCAGATTGAAAAACCAATTCAAGAATTTTCACTTGAAATCACTTTCCAATTTCAAGAATTTCAATTTCGGCTCATGTCGAAAAACTTGCTAATAACTTATGGTGCAACCCTCTTGTTGATTTCTTGAGAGTTCATTAGCCATCGACATCCTTTCCACCACACATCTTGCATCACCTATCAACCAATGCCTATGTGCAAACCTGTGGACCAGCTACCAATTAAACATGGCAATTTTAAAGGTAACATTCATGTCATAAGGATTTTCATCTTTTTTACAAAAGAATATCATCCCCCTCGAAGACAACATTGACAACATTTTCTTTGGAGCTTCCAGTTGAACTAGCCCCATTATTTGGACAATTACACTTAACATGTCCCAATTGACCACAATCCTAGCAAATGACCTTTTTCTTGGAGCTTTTATTTTGCTTCCATTTTCCTTTAACAACAAGAGCTGAATTTTCTTGAGATTTTTCATCTCCATTCTTCAATCTTTTTTCCTCGAAAATTAATTTGCTCGTCACTTTTGAGAAAAATCATAGTTTCCTTCTCATACATTAAAATAGGTTGCATGTGCTTATAGGAAGATGGAAGAGACCAGATGAGTCGAAGTGTCTTGTCTTCATCATCAATTTTCACTCCAATTGATTCTAATTCAGAAACAATCTCATTCAAGACACTCAGATGATCAGAAATAGTTGTACCTTCATCCATTTGCAATTAATGAAATTGCTCCTTCAAATATAATCTATTTGAAATACTTTTGGTTTGGTACAATTCTTTCAGTTTCTACAACAACTCCTTTGTTTTAGACAATCCAATCATATTAGCAAAAACATTTTTAGCTAAACACAAGTGGATCTGACTTGCCGCTTTCATGTGTAGCTCTTCCCACTCTTCATCACTAATTTTGGATTTTTTTAAGTCTTCACTGCTTTCAGATTTTTCTGAACCCTTGTCATCTTTTCCGCTAGTTGGTCTCCATTTCAACGCCTTGTGTAATCCAGAATTCTATTTTCTCATCAATCCAATCCCCGTTCACGTTTTTTCTTTTTCTTATCAATGAATAGATCTCTTTACTTGTATGACTTAGATGTCTCGTACATGCGAAGAAATGATGAAAAGACCTGTATTTTCTAGAGAATTGGGCACTCCAATCGTAATGCATGACTACTTAACGGGGGAATTCACCGCAAATACTACCTTGGCTCATTATTGCCGCGATAATGGTCTCTTGGCGGGAACGACTTATGATAGAATCCGCCCCGAAGCATTGACATTGAAAGAAGTCCCTCAAGCATTTAAAAAAGAAGATTGAATTAACACATCCTTGACTTGCTTATGGACAATAGTAATGAAAAGTACCCATCTTTCATCAAATTTCTCAATGTCAAATTTTGTCCCCATGTTGTTTATCAGTACTACTAGATGGAAATAGTAATGAAAAAGTACCCACTAAATTAGTTTCAGGAAAGAGAGGTGGATCACAACGGATACACTTAAGTACCAAGTCTTTTCTTAGGCAGAACCTTTTTAGATTGTACTTATTCCACTATTACCAAAAATACAAGTAACCCAAAGCAAGTCCACCAGAATAGCAAACTCCACCGAAATTAAACTCCACTTGCTACTCCACCAGAACGAAATTTCTGCTTGAAAATAATAATTCTAATTCAAAAAAAAAATCTGATGTGGAAGGTTAGACAAAGCTGCAACCACAGAGCATACTAAAATTTCAAAAAGAATTATTTCACACCAAAGGCTCAATAATTCTAGTTCAGAAATTTTTTCTGATGGAAGATTAGAAAAAACCTGCAACCACAGAGCATACTAAAATTTCTAAAGAATTATTCCATACCTAAAATTTCTAAAGAATTATTCCATACCTAAGGCTCTGATACCACTTTTGGGGGAAAAAAAGCACACCGACTAATTTTCGTCCCTTCCGGACCGCCTTCAAGCAGAAAATAACAAAGAAATTTAAAGAGAATAACAACACAAAAATTTAACGTGGAAAACTCCCCAATTGGAGAAAAACCACAAGTCTCTCAGAAAAATATTCCTTATATAAAAATTATTACACCATACAATACACAATATTTTTCCCCACACACCCCAATTTCTGAAATACTACATCCAAGAGATCTCCAATTAAATTTCTCTAAATCTCTACTTTAATATAGAAGAAATTGAATTTTTGATAATATTATAAACCAAGAAGCTAAGCTCCTTTTATAACTGAAAAAGGAATTGACCATTCTTTTTTAGCGATGTGGAACAAATTTTGCTTCTTTTCAAAAAGAAACATAACAGTAGTAACTGAAATTGGGAGCAAGGTGGAGAAATTCAAAATTGGTGACAAAGTTGGAGTTGGATGTTTAATAGGACCATGTCGAACATGTGAAAATTGTAACAATGATCTCGAAAATTACTGTCCCAATATGATATTAACATACAACGGTGTTTACACCGATGGAACAACCACGTATGGTGGTTACTCTGATATAATGGTAACGGACGAGCACTACGTGATCCATTGGCCCAAAATTTACCAATGGAAGCTGCTCCCCTATTATGTGCAAGGATCACAACTTATATCCCATTGAAATATTATGGACTTGACAAGACTGGAATGCACATTGCTGTTGTTGGTCTTGGTAGACATATGTCTGTCAAATTTGCTAAGGCGTTCGGAACCAAAGTTACTGTCATTAGTACATCTCTTAGTAAGAAAGATGAAGCAATTAAGCATTTAGGCGCGGACTCTTTTCTGGTCAGTCTGAACCCTGACCAAATGTAGGTCCGTTAATCAATCAACTATGCTTCAATTTCAAATTTATAACAGAGGTGTGACATACGAATAATACTAATTTTTTCGTTTGTACGTATAATATGAACAGGCTGCAGCAGGGTCATTTGATGGCATCATCGATACTGTCTCTGCGATTCATCATCTTCTTCCATTGATTAATTTGTTGAAAACTCATGGGAAGCTTGTGATGTTTGGCGCACCTGAAAAACCACTAGAATTGCCTGTATTTCCCCTGCTTTTAGGTACTTTTATTGTTGAATCGACAATTTTGTCTATGCATTTTTCTTGAACCGGAAATATTTATTGATACATAAGTATTATTAATATAATGCGTGTAACAGGAAGGAAGCTACTGGCGGGGAGCAGGATAGGAGGGATGAAGGAGACACGAGATGGTAGATTTCGCGGCGAAGCATAACATAACACCAGATGTTGAAGTCGTGCCAATGGACTACGTGAATACAGCATTGGAGCGCCTTTTGAAATCGAACGTGAAGTATCGTTTTGTGCTTGACATTGGCAACACATTGAACAAGAATTGAAATGGGGTGACATCTTGTTTCTGGCATATCAATGTTGTTGTTTTTTGGTCAAGAAAATGAGTGTGTCATAGGCTTATGATTTTGTATTAAGCTTCCACGTATTGTTGTTTAATTTATTTCTTATGTTTTGTGTATCAAAAGAAAAGGTGTTAAAGAATAAATACAATTTTGTGTTTTCTAGTATTGACACTCAAGAATCATGTGATAATGAAAAGTAGAACAATCGAAATTTATCTGCATACGACGTTTACACCAAATTATGGTGATTTACCATGGCTAAGTCATAAATTAAGGTGAATTATGTAGTACTTAACTATAATTCAAGGATAAAAGTGTATGGTAGGCATGTGGCAGAGGCTTCATATGTGTTGCCCCATTTCGATGTTTTAATGTGAGTATATTCTGCGAAGAGCCAAAAGAGAGTATGACCTAATCTTGTCATTTGACCTTTATTTCCATGTGATTATTGATTAGAAATGAGCTCATTAGGCTAGGGGATGTCACAACCTGCTCAAAACACTTCAATTGAGCCAAATATGTGTGACCTTACCTTGCCATTTGACTTGTTTTGCCATGTGATTTCTGATTAGAAATATCTTCGTTAGGAGTATCAAAACCCGCTCAAAACACCCCAATATTCTATCTAATACAATATGTCAAAGATACTTATGTTGATAGCCATGATATATTCATTGGATCGTGTAAATAGTATGGTTAAATTTTTGCTGCTAAACAAGTATAATTTTGTCGTAGCACATTTCGACTTTCTTAATGTATGAGTACAATTAACTATCCTTTATGGAGTAGAGCAAAATGCAATAAACAATATCCGTAATGCAGATGAAATTATTTAAATAGGAATAAGGAATATCAAATTGTTAAGTTTGGCTAAATTATGGTAAATACTTATTTGCACCGGATATTTACATCCAATTAATTAATCATTTTAATTTTAATTAATTAAAAATAAGATAAAAATACGTATTACTTAAATAATTATGTCGTAAATTTGTGTATAAACACCCAAAATGGATACTTTTACCCTAAATTATGTGCCTGACAAATTTCCCACTTCAATTTTTAACCGTTACGGCTAATTAATTCAATTTGATGTAAATACTAAATACAGATAAAAACTTTATAAAAAAATAAATATTTGTGTAAATACAGTTTAAATAACAAACATGAGTAAGTATTTACTTACAAAAATATTTACATAAAATTTAAATATTAAACACGGATAAGTTTTTACCGTTAGGGCACTATCACAATTTGTCTCAATTGCACGCACATATGGTCTTTTTTCTCTCAAAAAGAAAATTTGGAGAGAAAAAATACAAATGAAAGGACCAAAAAAGAGAATAAAAAGTAGTGGGAAAAGGAAAACGAAAAGGAAAATAACTCGAGAAATTGCAACTATTTAATAAGTCCAAATTTCAGAGTCTTTTTTTTTTTTAAAAAAAAGTAATTATACTATCACACAATGTATGTGGATCTTCTTTAGCCACAATACTAACTTTAACTTTTATCACGTTTGGAAAGCTTTTCAAGTTTTTTTTCTTTTTGGGCAATTTAAGGGAAAAAATAATCAAGTATTTGGATAGTCATTATCGTTTGACATTTTCGAATTTTGTTATATTCTCGTAAGAAATTAGAAAAAAGTTATGCAACAACTAAAAAGGAAAATAAATTCAGCAAACAAATATATTTATTTTTGAATTTTTTTAAAAAGTTCTTAACAGCTTGCTGAGTAATTAATTTTAGGATATTAAAGGATATTTTTACTTTTACTGTTCCTATGATTTTTCATAATTTATTTAACAACATATAATTGCAAAAACAATTAAAATATTACTGCTTACTAGTAGTTTGTCTAATATATAATAATAAACAAATAGAAGTTGAAAAAAATCAAACTAATTAAGAAAACGTTATATGTTTCAAATAAAATATTAATGTCTTAACAAAAAATGTGTTTTCTTGGAAGTACAATGTACTTGTACTTATTTCCGCCCGATGTCCTTTATTTGCTTTGTGTTCAATTAATTTAAATTCATATTTAAAATTTACTTGTAAAATTTTATCAAATATATAAATTCGATAATATTTTAAAAACTCAAAAGATTCAAATTTTAATCTCCCAAAATAAAAGAACAAAGTGATGCCTTATTCCAAAAAGTGCTACAAATTAGGAGTGAAGAACATTCTACGCCTATCAAGAGAAGTCAAAATCCAATTTGTTTAAGTAAGTAATTAATTGTTCCACCTCATCAATTACGTCACCTATTTTTCACTCGAAATCCTATAAATAGGGATCATAACATAATCACTTTTATATCATCCATCTTCCTCTATATTCTTCTCCATTATACTATACTACAAAATTATTTTTATTTTCAAACGAAAAAAAATCGACTGAAAAAATGGCAAAATCATATGAAAATGAACACTCAATTAAGGCATTTGGATGGGCAGCTAGAGACACTTCTGGAGTTCTTGCTCCTTTCAATTTTTCAAGAAGGTACAAATTATTATCTTTTGGTTAAAAAAGTTACCTTTCTTTTTTGTTCAATTTTTGTAATTTTAATGATGTGTTTTTATCTCTATCGAAAACAAACTGTCTATCATTACAAAAGAAAAGATAGGGGTAAGATGTGCCTATACACGCTATAACAAAAATAGTTTTTAGAGGCAATAAATGTGTATACTAACAAAGAGTGTTAAAATCTTTATCAACATTAGTTAATTATCATTAGATTCAATGTTGTTATATATTTTAGCAGTATTTATAAAGAGGGTTAAAATATATTTGTTACTAATAATTGCCTCTAATAAGGCATATTTAGCTACAATTAAATTATTATCGTTAATTATATATCACTAAGAATCATTTTTGGTTCAGTAACACTATCGGACCCCACCTGCTGAGTTTTTTTTTTGTTGTTGTTTTATTGTAAATTTGATGATTTTGTGTTAATGGATGCAGGGTGACAGGTGAAAAAGATGTGCAATTTAAAGTTTTGTACTGTGGAATTTGTCATTCTGATCTTCATCAACTCAAGAATGAATGGGGTAATAGCAAGTACCCCATGGTGCCTGGGTAATTAATTAGCTCTTATCTACTTTCTTCTTTTTTTTGGTGAAATTTTTTTTCAGATCTTTTCTTTTTTTAAAAAAATTGTTAGATCCTTATTTGTTTTGTCAAAATTGGCATTTTGTGAAATGGTATCAGAATAGTAGCTTAAACTGACAGCTAGATACAACATTTTGCTCTAGTAGAGTCAGAATTTTAATTAATGAGATTCAAAAGGCAAAAGAAGGCAATGAGATTCAACATCAACTATATATGTACATTAGTAATTTTTTGGCAATGAGCCCCTTATGTTCCCCTAGATCGGCCTATGATTTCATTTTACTAGTTTTCCTGTTCTTTGTATCTTTTCAATTTATAACATTATATTTTGGATATGAAAGGAATCCTGATTTTGTTCTTAGTCTATTGTTGGCCATTTCAAGACAAGCGCTTTGTGTAAATAATTCCCAATTAGCTTGTTGTTTTAACCCTTCAGGGTGGCTCAGATAGTTTGGCTTGAGACCTCCATTATGGAGGTCTCAAGTTCTAAACCCCTTGCCTTCATTCTACGACAATAGAGGGTTGGCCTTCTGAGTCGAGCTCGTTGCACGAGGCTTGCGTAGTGTGGTTTGCGACCTATTACATAGGAGCAGCATTTACCTTGTGTGTACTCAAAGAGTAGGGCTATGCGGGTTCCCTTGTCATCCAAAATAAAAGAATTATCTTGCTGTTTGGAGCTCTTTATACCTCAGTAAATCCTAAGTTGTTGGGACATATTAAAATTAAGCAAGAATTTGTGTAGACTCTATCTACTCATGAGTGTAACTAATTTCAAATATTATTGCAGGCATGAGGTTGTTGGTGTTGTAACCGAGGTTGGTAGCAAGGTAGAGAAATTTAAGGTTGGAGACAAAGTAGGTGTTGGATGTATGGTAGGATCATGTCGAAAATGTGAGAATTGTAGCGTTGATCTCGAGAATTACTGCCCTGGTCAGATTCCTACATACAACGGCTATAGCTCAGATGGAACCCTCACGTTTGGAGGTTACTCCGATATGATGGTATCTGATGAGCACTTTGTAGTACATTGGCCTGAAAACTTGTCGATGGACGCTGCTCCCCTGTTATGTGCTGGAATCACTACTTATAGTCCTTTGAAATATTTTGGACTCGATAAGCCTGGAATGAACATTGGTGTTGTTGGTCTTGGAGGACTCGGACATATGGCTGTTAAGTTCGCAAAGGCATTCGGAACCAAAGTGACTGTCATTAGTACATCTGCTAATAAGAAGCAAGAAGCAATTGAACGTTTGGGCGCAGACTCTTTCTTGATCAGCCGCGATCCTGAGCAAATGAAGGTGAATATAATAACCCGTTATCATTGAACTGTGTGAGAGAGTACTTTTATTTAATTAATTGTGTCTTCAACACACCCTTGCCTTATTTTTTTTCATGAGTCAAGCACGTGAAATTCTTCTCTTTTTCTGACAATGGTGGCGTTGAGGCTTTTGAACGCACAAAGCTATGTTGAAGTGTGTGACAATTTCATCTAGAAGCTTAAGTTTGTTATAGAAAGATCTTTTGACTTAAATAATTATGCGAGTTCAACAACACGAGAACAGAGGCTAACCTTTCTTTTATTCGTTTTATATACGAACAGGCTGCAATGAACACATTGGATGGGATCATCGACACTGTTTCCGCAGTGCACCCTATTCTTCCATTGCTTATGTTATTGAAATCTCATGGTAAGCTTGTTATGGTTGGTGCACCAGAAAAACCGGTGGAGTTGCCCGTGTTTCCTCTACTTATGGGTAAGCATATATAGTTTTCTTTATGCACGATTTCAAATAAAAAAGTTCAGATTTAAAGTATATATAATGTGGCCCTTCCTGCACATAGTGAAAGCTTAGTGTATCAGACAGTTTTTACTAAAGTTCGTATATATAATGTGGAAAACAGGAAGGAAGCTAGTGGCTGGAAGTGGCATAGGAGGGATGAAAGAGACTCAAGAAATGTTGGATTTTGCGGCTAAGCATAACATAACACCAGATATTGAAGTCGTGCCAATGAACTATGTTAACACCGCGTTGGAACGTCTTCTGAAATCGGACGTGAAGTATCGTTTCGTGCTCGATATTGGCAATACATTGAACAAGAAATGAGAATTTTAATTTGGGGGGGGGGGGGGGGAATCAATTATTTGTGTTTACTTTGTTCGTCTAAGGTACTACTTTTAAACGTTGAGGCACTATAGCTTAAAATTCACAGGAATTTCCTTATTTTTTTTCAAGTTAAGAATTGTGTTGTGACATTTTCTAGCAGTGATTCTTTGCTTACATTACATTATTTTCAGAGATGATTAATTACATGTCTTTCTTGCACTTACTAAAATAGAAAAAGAATGTGATACTTACTCCGCATGCTAGATTGACCATTTTCAGTACTTAGTCTCCGTTGATATCCACCATGTAACATTTTACCGTAGATATCAACGGAGACTACGCTTGTTCAGTAGAACAGCTCGAGCATTGGAGCTACATTAGATTCCTAGACTTCTTTCATCCACCTGTTTTGGCAGTTATCTTGCCATTCATCCGCAATGTTTACGTGTCTTCTTTTACAATTTGACATCATAATGGAACAAACAAAAGAAAGAAAAGATCTCCATATACAATATATATATATATATATATATATATATAGCCGCCAAAGGCTGATCCACAAGACTACGGAAGGCTACACAAATATTTCATTGAGCAGTATGAACACATGTGGATTCCTTCTCTTGATTTCACATTTGAAAATACCCTGGCCTAGAGACACAAAAATTAGCCTCACTAACCAAAAAAATGAAAAAAATTAGTTAACAAAGCAAATAATTTTATTAGATAATTAATACTATAATTATAGATTATAGAGGAAAATAGAACTATATATTGCCCAAAGATAGTTCCGGAAGAGCGAAGAAAAAGGGGATGTTTTGTTAATAGGAACAAATAGGTGTTCATCATGTCTTTGATGGGATTCTACTTCATTCCATGTTTGGTATTGTTCCATTCGAGCTCCTACTCCTGGACCACTACAATAGGCCGACGACTCTTCTCTTCACAAGTAGGCTTGGCGCTTAGTCCATTTGAAAAGCTGGAAAGATGCAAGAAGACTGACGAAGCGTTGGAGTGAAGTGATCCCAGGGCTGGGATCACGAACGGGAATCTAAATAGAAAATGTAATTAAATTCGTTTAAAAACATAGTGAAAGGAATTGATATTGAAGGAGAAAAACTGAATCATTTTTTAACTCTTTCATTTGAGTCATCAAAACGCTAAATCAAATGTTCTTTATCTATGATCATTTGAATAATATTCTCAAATAGCTAGTTACCTTAGCATAACAAATTATTACAACAACTACAATCCATCTAAAGGCTAAAACGTTACCTTCAAATCAACGTTTTCTTCATTTTGTGTTTTTGATCTTCTCCTCCTGTTTAATAGTAATGAGAATATCATGTTGGCTTGATTTTAATTAGGTGACATAAATTTGTACATTTAATAGCGAGGAGGTTATGAAAATGAAAGAACTAAGAATTATGAATATTACTTAATTACTAATATCAATTAAGAATAAGAATTATGAACATGAAGGGGTGTGAGTTAAGGAGATGACTTTTTAAAATAAAATAATTTATAAAAGGATAAACATAAGCAAAGAAGAACAAGAATGATAAATATGATTCTTGGGCAAAGACATATGTCACTTCAAAAAATGATATAAAGGGCCAAAAAAGAAGAAATAAAATATTTGGCCAAGGACATGCCACATTACTCTTCTTTATCTAGTTTAATATTTATAGATTGTTATGAAAAATTTCCCTTACAAGAATAAGAGCCTTGGGGATATTATTAGCTCAAATTATTCACATGAAATGTTAAGCGGAGTAAATTTAAGGTGAAAATGAGTGGCCTCACCTTCATTATTAATTGAATATTCATTGAATTGGTTGGTGAATTACAACACGGTTTATATCTAACTGATTAGCATGAATTGTTAGAATGTACATTTTTATTTTTGTACAAAATTATAATATTTGGTTGGAGGGCAAAATAATCTTTCAACTTTTGACCATTTTCAGTACTTAGTCTCCGTTGATATCTACCATGTAATATTTTATGGTAGATATCAATGGAGACTATGCTTCTTCACTAGAACTTGATGGTTGGGGAGAAATTATTTGAGCTCGAGAGCTGGAGCTTACATTGGATTCCGAGGCTTCTTTCATCCACCTGTTTTCGCAAATTAATCCTGCCATTCATCTGCAATTTGTGTCCCCAAAGTAAGCATCTTCCCACCCATCCTGCCAATAGGGGAAAGAATGAGAAGAAATAATCTTCTATATAAAGAGAACACAAATTCATGAGGTATATACCTATATTTAATCTCAATCCTGGGCATAGAAGAGGAGCAACTGGCCTCTTCATGATGTTTATCTTTATACATCAAACGAACTCCAAACTTCTTCATTTCTCCAGTGGAAAATAACCTACTGCGCCTATAGTCATTTGGTGTTTTTCCATTTGCATTAGATGCATCCCATAAGCCAGCAAGAGGTACCAAGGAAAAAACAGTACGACAAGTATATTTAGAATGGTTGGATAAGGAAAACTGTTGGGTCATTGACGACATCTCATCATCACATAAGGGAATCAAATGAGCTGTGATCATATCACTTAATTGGCCAGTGTAACATACAGCAAATCCCAAGAAGTTATCCGACAAATACCAATTCTCAGGCAATTCGACTAATACAGTACTTGTACCTATTTCCCAATCGTGGAACCAATCAGGGATATCCACCCTGTCACTCGTAAACACTCTTAGTAAAAGGGAATCTGAAAAGGAGATGTCACGCTGCAATGATGAGATATTCTGAAGCAACGAATTACAGATCGAATTCCTCCATTCTGCATGTATTGTGTCTAATTGTTGTGGAAATTCTAACAGCTGTGTAAGCCTCTTGCAATCAAATAAGTCCAAGGATCGAAGAGCACCAAGCTGGGCTATGCTTCGAGGCAAATGCTCACAATTATTTCCCCCGCGATTCAACCACTTCAAAGAGGATAAGGATCCAATGTCTTCTGGAAGTCCTCCATATATTAAATTGCAGTAACTGAGATCCAGATCTTCCAACGAATGTAACCCTTCATTCACCTGAGGGAACACAAAGAACGCTCTATCTTCTGCTTTTTCTTTTTCAAAAGTCAACAATTTAAGCTTGTTCAAGCGGACGATGGAAGATGGAGGTCGTGAGATTAGAGTATAGCTGGCATCAAGCTCCAACTTTTCTAAATCGCCTATCTCTTCCGGCAAGCTTTTAAATTTTGAGCAGCGCGATACATGTAGCTTCACCAAACCTTTTAACTTACAAATGCTGATTTGAAGAGCTACAAGGTTTTTCATATAACTCAAATCTAGCTTTGCAGAATGAGCTCGCGCAGGAATGATAGGTAATGGCAGTTCCGTTATCCCAGACGATAACATGTAAGGTCGCGCACGAATGATAGGTAATGGCGGTTTCATTTTCCGAGACGATGACATCCTTGGTCGCTTACGAGTGATAGGTAATGGCAGTTCCCTTATCCCAGACGATGACATGTTAATCTTTAAATCCGGCTTCATTATTCCGACGAATTCTGGAAATTTCTCTAACCTAGAGCAACCCACTAGATTTAGATATTGAAGAGATTCTGCATTAACATATGGAAACCTCTCGAGTCTATCACAAAGATGCAAATTTAACTCAATGAGTTTTCTGGAACATCCCAGGGAATGGTGAACCTCTTCAAGACTAATACAATACGCTAGATTCAAATGCTCCAAATTTGGCATCCCCGTGAAATCGGGTGTCCTCTTCAGCCTTCTTGAGCCACATAGATATAGCCTCCGTAGTGACGGCAGCTGCTGCTATTCAAAACACAGAAAGAATGTTGAAAAATGAGTAGTAAACGACATTTTTTAGATTATGACTGAAAAGTGTGAAATTAAAAAATTGTTTATTTTACTTTATATGGAAATTACATGCTCAGAAACTAGATAAACATGTTACTATTTTAAATAGAAGGTAAAGTAACTACAAAAAAAGGACCTTAACCCAATTTTTATTATCTCAAATAGAATGGTACCTTTGTTTCATTCCATAATTGATGCAACGAACTCCATGGGAGATCAAGATGAACAAGCCTTCTGAGATTAAAACTTTCTGGCAATAACTTGCAAGGATAACCACGCCAGACAAACCAACACAAGTTGTTGGGAATGACAATGGAACCATCATGACTATTGGGTATCATAGAAAAATTGATCATATAACATATGCATAATATCCGAAGCCTTTGCATATTTTTCATTACGTCATATTTGTTAAAGAATAGTCTTTCAACAGGAGTAAACCAGATTACTTCCATTGCCATGGTCCCCTATAAAAAGATTCAACAAGCCATAACTTTACAATCCGCTTATCAGTATCACTATATATTTTCTTACTCTATTCCCAGCATGCAAATTTTTGAAACAAAATATAAGATACAAATATTAGTCAGACATTTCTTAAGAAATATTACAGCTTAAGAGAACCGATTTGTACAATTAATTCTATTATTGCTAGTTTAGCATACATACCGTATTGTCCATCATCACATCTTTGAAATCTTCAACGTCCCATATTCTGCTAGGCTTTCCGGAATCTTTTTGCATTTTCACTATGTATTTACCCATATCTTGTATTAAGTCATGCATTTCAATTCTATCATTTTTAGAGATGAACACAAGAGATTTGTCAATTAAGACATCCAATCCGTATTCAGCTCCAAAATCACAGCTCTCAAGGATTTGCATGACTTTTTTTCTTTCATCTCCGCGGAAGAAGCACGCGATATCTAGAAATATGTTTTGCTCTTCGGCCTCCAACCCATCATAACTTATTTTGAGTTTTTCAACAATTTCTGAATTAGAGTTTTTCTTTATTTGATCTACAGTTCTTCTCCACTGAGTTAGGCCTTTCTTATGAAACAAAGAACCCCAAACCTTGAGGGCTAAAGGAAGACCTTTGGCGTGATTTACTACCTCCAACGAGAACTTCTTAAAACGCTCATCTGGAATTTCTTTTTTGAAAGCATGCTGATTGAACAATTGAATAGCTTCATGATCAGGTAGTATAGGCACTTCGTATATTGCATCATCCTTCTCAATCAAATGTCTATTTCTAGTTGTTACAATAACTCTACTTCCGTTACCAAACCAACAAAGATCACCTGCTAAGTACTCCAAATGATCACCATGATCTATGTCATCAAGCACAATCAGCACCTTCATAGAACAAAGTCTGCTCGGAATCACGCACTTTCCATTATACTTATTATTGACGTAATCATCTTTTTTTCTTAAAAGTTCAGAGAGAAGGGTATTTTGTAAAGAATGCAGTTGATTCTTTTTAGCATTTTCTTTAATATCAGCAAGAAAACAAGCAGCTTTAAATTGATAAGATAGTCTATCAAAGATGGCTTTTGCTATTGTCGTTTTACCGACCCCGCCTATTCCCCAGATCCCTAAAATCCGAACATCATTGATCTCTATTTGAAGTTTGGATTTTAGTTTCTCTAAATGAGCACTTATTCCCACAACATCTTGCAAAAAAGATACAGAATGAGCACTCTTGCAAAATTTAGAAGAGATGTGATCGACGATCTGTTGAATTTTCTCTGATTCAATCCTACATAATGGGAGGAAGTCAAGTATTAGTAAGTATTTCATATTTTTAAAGTTCAGAAGCATATTAAATAGGAAACGTTAACATATTGTTATTTTCTTTTTCATTAAAAGCAATTATGTGTTTTCAACTGGCACCCGTCACGAATATCATATCCTTTTAGATCTGCAGCAGCAGTTAGGGCCTTTCTCCATCCTTGCACCTTCCGCATCCCTTCAACATCATCCTTATACCTCGATTCATGTTTGGCAAATGCTACTGCGAAGCTCTCACTTTGGTATCGAACATGTGATGAATCCACATCATAGAAGATCGGTATGACTGTTTGTCTATTTTCTTCCTCCTTGCATTCCATGATCTTCACTAGTTCATTCAAGCACCACCTTGATGTAGCATAATTCCTTGAGAAAACGACTAGTGCAACTTGAGACTCTTCGATAGCTTTCAAGAGTTCTTCTGAGATGGAATCGCCTTGCTCTAGCATTTTATCATCTTGAAAGGTGAATATTCCTCTGTTTTTCAAACCTTCATACAAGTGACCCATAAATGTTCTCCGAGTGTCTTCACCTCTAAAACTTAGAAAGACATCGTACTTCCATCGAGGACAGTACTGTGAATCACTCGTAAAAGAAGAAGATGATGCCATGGATTTGGTTTATTTGTTGAAATTTGAGAAAAAAAGATTAAGAATTGTGTGAATAGATAGAATTGATGATGTTTGGGTCCAAGTTATTATATACAGGACAACAAATAGGAAAAAGTTTCCAGGAAGATGGTGCAACAAAAGAAGAAAAAAAAAGAAGGCAGCAGCAAGTTTTGAAAAATTATTGTGCAGCTTTTTTTACGCGTAAAATAAAAACACAAAAACACATAAATTACTTTTACGCGTTTTTATTTTTTTTATGAATAGAAATCCTCTTATCCCTATTTATATTATTTCAAAAAAATAAAAAATAAAATATAATTTAAAAAAATAAGAACACAAAGAAAATTATATACTAAGATAAATATTATAGTTTTGAATGTCCTCTTTAGTGAGTTGTTAATTGTTAATTGTTAAAAGAGAAGTGTTAATTATTGTTTTCTCCTTATATTTGAGAGCAGTGTAAGATCCTTCTACCCCAAGATTTTTTCTCTCTATCTGTTTGAGGAATTTCCACGTAAAATTTTTGTGTTTAATTTATTTTCATTATTTATTATCATATCAAATTATAATTGTGATTTTAGTTGTGGTTCTTCCTCGTACCCTAGTTGAATTGAATTGAATTATTGATATGGGGTCCACAGTAATATGAACACAATGGACTGCTCAAAATATCAGTGGATAAAGCTGCAAAGAAAGACTATACGTTGGAAAATATCTCGAATCGAATTATTGCGAGTTAATTCTACTTGATATTCTTTATGTGCATAGGAGTTCTACTTAATTTAAATTATGTCAAAAAAGTTTACACCGAGGGTAAAACAATTCCTAATAAAGGCTATTTAATATTCAAAGTTCAAATTTAAAATATTTAATTAAAGATGAAGATATAATTATCGCTCTACTATAATAATTGTTGGTATATATCCCTCTCTCTTTCTCTTTTTTGCCAAAGAAAAAAGGCCCCTTAATTTTTCTACATTTGTAGTCTTAAATGATATAGGTAATTTACATAAAACGTAGTTAGTAACAAATATGCTTTTTGCACTCAAGACTTCTCACCGGGGTTGATATTCTATTTTGCTTCTTCTTCTATCTCGTCTATTCGATCTCCCTTTTAATAATTGTAATTTTTGACCATACATTCTAAGAAATTTCAGCTCCTGAAATCCAATGGGGTTTTAACCATATATTTTTTACTGATTTGAATCCACCAAAATTGAATATATGAGTTCTTTTCTCTTAAATTTTCTATTGCTTCTCAATAGATCAATAAACCTTTATTAGTCAGAGGGACCAAAAAGCGGAACTTTTGTCGGCTCTATCAAAGGTACAATGAATAGATTAAGTCAAGTCGTGTTGTCGGTGACAAAGAAATTACCCTTCTTTTTTTCTTTGCACCTTTATCTGCTTGTACTTTTAGTGGTCCATTGTGTGCATATTGCATTAGAGTTTCCAAGAAATTTTCTATATTTTATTGCTTTTGATCGGTTATTTTTATTAATTCAATCTATTTTGAATGAAAAATAATATTTTAATCCAAAGGTGAGTTCTATTGAATATCAATAAAGTCGGTATGATATTTTAGGTTAAAGTTTTATTAGAGACAATAACCAGCAAGTGATTCACTAAAATCGTGACGAAAAGAGTTACTCAAGTAACAAATCAGTAAAATAATTGATAAGATAACACCACTATCATAAAATTTGAAAAAAAAGAAAAAAGATACAAAAATATTTTAGACTTTGGAAAATCGAGCTAATAATATCATGTTCCTTATGTCCAGACTTGACATAAAATTTAAGAAAGTAATGAAGAATTTTGAATCATGTATATATATATATATATCACATACATGGAAAATTGGATTTAAAGAATTGTCAAGATGGAAAAAGATATTTTTTTTAAAATTTTAAATATTTAAAAAATAATTAAATAAATTTAATTTTGATAATTTGACCAACAATCGAACGGTGAGCACTCTAATTACCAGGTACTACACCCAGCCCCATGGAAATAAAGTTCTGAAATGGGCCAAAAAGTCTAAAGCCCGTTTGGATGGGCTTAAAAAAAAGTAAGTGTTTTTTGAACTTTGAAGTGTTGAAAGTTATTTTTATAAATAAGCAGTTGAGTGTTTGGATAAAAGTGCTTAAATGAGGAAAATGATGTGAATTTTAGGGTTAAAAGAATAAAAAAGGTAGTTTGGGAATTTAGTTAAAATATAAAGGATATAAAAGTAATTTTCATGGTCAAAGAAAATGACTTTAAGCACTTAGAAAAAAAAGGTTAGGAATCCTAACTTTTTATTTTTGACTGAAAGTTAGAATTAAGTAAACACGTTCAAAAGCTAAAAAGGGACTTTAAGTTGGTCCGGCCTCTAAATCTACTCCAAAATTCGGCCAAGTTGGCCATTTCCAGTTGGTAGAAAATGGAATATGTGATCGGCACCCTTTAAGTCAAGTGTTTTTTTTTTAAAATAATAATAAAAACTTTTTAAAGTTCACTTCAAATTAGTTTTCAAGTTTTCTTTGTTATGAACTTTGACTATAAAGACTACGCATTCATTCACTATCGCAAATAAACTGTTAGTCTTTCATGTAAAAGCAAAATCTTACAAACTATTAAAAATTAATATTCTTAGACAACCCTAATTGGAATTATAAATCATTAAAAGATTGCCGTATACAAAATCAAGACCATGTTTCTACGTACTATCACTGGCTCATAAGTGATGGTTGTCAGATAAGAGAAACTCCCATATAGGTCTTGATAGTACTCTAAGTCGGATTGGGTTGAATTGTATGTGATTGGTCCCGTCTAAATCATATCCCTGTTTAGACTTAGGACACTTGATTGAGTTGTTCTTCCTCTTGAGTTGAGATTTCGAGTTGATTTGATTCTTCCTTGATGTTTGTTTCATTCGTCCATTTTACATACTTGTACATTTCATGTACTAGCGTCATTTGGCCTGCATTGTTTCATGATGCGGAGATAGGTACTAGAGATCATCAACCGACGCACCGTTGAAGATCTTCTCACTTTCAGCTAGTTGGTGAGTCATCCCAGTTTCCGAAGGATACTGAGATTATCTTTATAGCTTTGTGTCGTATCCTTTATTTTGATTGTTGGTAGCCATGGACTTGTCATTGACACATCCTAGATTATTGATAGAGGCTTCATAGAAGTGTGGAAGTGTTGAATTGTCCGTTTTGACTAGTTTTATTCTAGTTAGTTATTGATTGGGTATTTGTTTGGCCTTTGGCCCTAAATTATGAATAGTATTCTTATGATTGAGTCTTCCGCTGATAGAATGTGAATGAATGAAAGTGTGACTGGACCAGGTGGTTCGCTTGAAGGCCAGAAATGGCTTTCGAGTGCCGGCCACGTCTAGGGTACCCTCCCGGGGCGTGACACATACCTTGTCAGGGTATGAATGAATCAACCAATCATGAATCTAATCCAACCAAGTCCTATCATGTCAGGACAATAATTTGGGAAGCATCCGACTTTAACGGTTCAATCCCCTCCTACGTTTGGTGACGTAGTTATTGGATTCGAGTTATTACTTACTCTTATCCAATTCGGTGCTCGATACTCCTCCCAAGACTCAATGCTCATAAAATTCCATCCAATCAACTCAATCTAATCATATCGACAAGTCTCATTTGGAACCTTGTCAAATCATCAATTCTATTACAATCAAACCTCTTCCAATCATACTATCCGATCAATCCCAATCATATCTTTCAAGAGTAGTTTAAATATGCATTTATAACATCCTACAATCCTATCCAATCATTTCTCTATTCATTTAGCAAATCTTTCCAGGACTCAGCAAGACTTCAAGGTACAAATCAATAATTTAAGGTAAATAACATATTTAAGAAAATTAACAAAACTTATTTAACAACTCATATCAATCAACCCATACCAACATGTAGCACATCACTTTCTTGACTCAACAACACCAACATAACCAAAGTTAAATTAATAGATGAAAAAGACTCATTTGGACATAAGCCTATCAAGAAACTCCATTCTTATGAACATTTAATCTCAAAGAAGATGTAGGGCACATGGGTGGACTCAATCCATGCTTTGAGTAGCCTTACATACCTTGGTGAAGACTTTGAAGGAACCTTGATGTTGGGTTTTCAATGGAAAGCTTGAATCCTAGAAATTCTTGAAGGCACTCTTTGTTGGAGAAGGATTGAAAGAGAAGAGGGTGGAGTCTAGGGCTTTTTTGGAGAGCAAAGGAATGAAAGTAAATAGTCCAAAAACGTTCCTAGGCTGGAGTATATATAATTAGGGAAATGCCCAATTTGCCCTTCCTCAGAAATCTGGAAAAAAATGTAGTCTTAAAACCCTGCACATCTAATAGGTATGCGTTGCACCAAGGACCAAACTACTGAGGCTTGTTCCTGGCGCTATAGTGGCGCGTCGCGCCCTTGCAGCTCCAAGCCTAAATTTTCTAGGTTCTAGAAAATGGGCTTAAAAACCCTACACATCTAATAGTGGTGCGTCGCGCCAAGGACCAAACTACTGAGGCTTGTTCCTGGCGCTATAGTGGCGCGTTGCGCCACTGCGGCGCCAAGCCCAGGTTTTCCCCAATTATAGTCCAGAGGCCTGAAATTTCTGCAGCACTAGTCCGTCATAAGATAATCATAACTTTTGACTCCGAACTCCAAAAAAAGCAATCTTGGTGATGTTGGAAAGAAGATTCAAGTACCTTTAATTTATTAGGTCATGGGCCACCCAATTCTTTATATTCAAAAAGATAAGGACATTGGAAGTCGACTCTTGTACAAACTCATTCAGAAACTTAGCCAAGACGAGTTCTTTGGACTTGGCTTGGTTTTAGGAATTCCTTATGACCCTAAATCACATACAAAACTCTCCAAGTACTTAGGAATTGGTCCTAACTTATGCATACACTTTAAAATCGTCGAGTACGATTCTACATGTACACGAAGAATGGTCCGAATTATAGTGAATTTTTGGGGGTGTTACATATTGTAACCGAGGTTGATAGCAAGGTAGATAAATTTAAGGTTGGAGACAAAGTAGGTGTTGGATGTATGGTAGGATCATGTCGAAAATGTGAGAATTGTAGCGTTGATCTCGAGAATTACTGCCCTGGTCAGATTCCTACATACAACGGCTATAGCTCAGATGGAACCCTCACGTTCGGAGGTTACTCCGACATGATGGTATCCGATGAACATTTTGTTGTACGCTGGCTTGAAGAGTTGTCGATGGATGTTGCTCCCCTGTTATGTGCTGGAATCACTACTTATAGTCCTTTGAAATATTTTGGACTCAATAAGCCTGGAATGCACATTGGTGTTGTTGGTCTTGGAGGACTCGGACATATGGTTGTTAAGTTCGCAAAGGCATTCAGAACCAAAGTGACTGTCATTAGTACATCTGCTAATAAGAAGCAAGAAGCAATTGAGCGTTTGGGCGCAGACTCTTTCTTGATCAGCCGCGATCCTGAGCAGATGAAGGTGAATATAATAACTCGTGATCATTGAACTGTGTGACCATCTTATCTAAAAGTTTAAACTGTTTGAGAGAGTACTTTTATTTAATTAATTGTGTCTTCAAGACGCCCTTGCCTTATTCTTTTTCATGAGTAAAGCACGTGAAATTCTTCTCTTTTTCTGACAATGGTGGCATTGAGGCTTTTGAACGCACAAAGCTATGTTGAAGTGTGTGACAATTTCATCTAAAAGCTTAAGTTTGTTATAAAAAGATCTTTTGACTTAAATAATTATGCGAGTTCAACAATTTAAACACGAGAACAGAGGCTAATCTTTCTTTTATTCGTTTTATATACGAGCAGGCTGCAATGAACACATTGGATGGGATCATCGACACTGTTTCTGCAGTGCACCCTATTCTTCCATTGCTTATGTTATTGAAATCTCATGGTAAGATTGTTATGGTTGGTGCACCAGAAAAACCGGTGGAGTTGCCCGTGTTTCCTCTACTTATGGGTAAGCATATATAGTCTTCTTTATGCACTATTTCAAATACAAAAAGTTCGGGCTTAAAGTATATATAATGTGACACTTCCTGCACATAGTGGAAGCTTAGTACATCGGACAGCTTTTACTAAAGTTCGTAACTTCGTATATATGATGTGGAAAACAGGAAGGAAGCTAGTGGCTGGAAGTGGCATAGGAGGGATGAAAGAGACTCAAGAAATGTTGGATTTCGCGGCTAAGCATAACATAACACCAGATATTGAAGTCGTGCCAATGGACTATGTTAACACCGCGTTGGAACATCTTCTGAAATCGGACGTGAAGTATCGTTTCGTGCTCGATATTGGCAATACATTGAACAAGAAATGAGAATTTTAATTTGGGGGGGGGGGATCAATTATTTGTGTTTACTTTGTTCGTCTAAGCTACTACTTTTAAACGTTGAGGCACTATAGCTTAAAATTCACAGGAATTTCCTTATTTTTTTTCAAGTTAAGAATTGTGTTGTGACATTTTCTAGCAGTGATTCTTTGCTTAAATTACATTATTTTCAGAGATGATTAATTACATGTCTTTCTTGCACTTACTAAAATAGAAAAAGAATGTGATACTTACTCCGCTGCTCGATTGACCATTTTCAGTACTTAGTCTTCGTTGATATTTACCATGTAACATTTTACAGTAGATATCAACGGAGACTACGCTTTTGGAGATTGACCATAAGGCAAACATGTGATTATGTATATGATTTCGCATATTGAACATATGTTTATTTTTATTTTCCAGTGGGAAAAAAAAAAAAAAACTTCTTCCGTTAATCATGAAAGATTAAGTAACTATTTTTGTTTTATGTACACAGCCAAGCGAGAAGTCAAATTTGAGAACCTACAATAAGAATGACATCTATATTATATATATGAGAGAAACAACACAATAACATGTTTGTACCTTATAAAATAAAACTTAATGTATGTAAAAGTAATTCTAAAAAATTAAATGTAGTTGTTTTCTTCACATGTTTATATGACATCTAAAAAACAGTTCAAATTCTTGAACTTTTAAGGTATTTATATTATTTAGTGTGGGATACACGTACAACACGTATTCGAAAACTAGTAATACTCAATTCTCAAAAGACATCTAATAAATTGGGATAACTTAGTAAATTATATCTTATTGTTATTATTTCCCTTAATGGGAAGCTAAAGCTACAGATGAAATGGGACGGAGGGAGTATCATTGGCCCCTATACATTGATGTGGCAAAGAGCGTGGATGCATTCTTTTAGACGCATGATTGTAAAAAATAAATAAACGAAAAATTAGCTTCTAAGGGGATAATTTTTCTAATATTTTTTTATTGCTTCTATCTATGTGTTGCCACATGTCATATTAATTAAAAAACACACCTTATGTCAATAAAATTAAATGTGAGTCAATGGTCACAAGAATAGTTAATATATTTGACTAAAAGCTGTTGGCAATGATTTCCAAGGATATCTATAACAATCAAACCAATGCAAGCTATTGGGCAGGCACTCAATGGAATCATCATGTGTACCATAATCATTGATTCATAATATTTTAAGCGTTTTCATATTTTTCATGGCTTTTTTGCTAAAGCATAAATTTTTGGTTCCTTCTTCTAACCACGTTACTTTTATTGCCTTGGTTCCCTAACATAATATCGTACAAATTTCAAATTAATCCAAAGAATGGAAGTTGAATTAAATAAACTTTAGTATATGAAAATCATAAATTGAATATTATTGCATTGTTTAGCCTACTTACTGTATTATTAACCATCACTTCTTCGAAATCTGTAGCATCCCATAATCTGCTATATTCACCAGGATCATCCTTATGTATTTTTACTATATATTTACCCATATCTTGTATTAAGTCATGCATTTGAACTAGGGCTGTATAGGGCAAATCGATAAACTGCACCAAACCGACAAACCGAACCAAACCGGAAAAAAAACTCGACTAGTGATTTGGTTTGACTTGGTTTGGTGTTTGGAAAATAAACCCGACCATTATAGGGTTGGTTTGGTTTTAACTAAAAAAAGTCAAACCGAACCCAAACCGATCCGATTATAGATATACTACTTTTAAATTATGTTATACATAAAAATATTTATTAAAATGTAATAACGACCCAGTGAAAATCCCACAATGTGGGGTCTGGATTTATTAAAATGTAATATATAAATATTTTCTTAAAATTTTTCATAATTTTTGTTTTCTTTCTTACATTTAAATTTGGACTTGAGAAACTCATCTAAATAATATACAAAAAAAGCATCTTATAAAGTTATATTATAAAGTTAAAACTTCAAACAGTATTCTGTCTCCATCTTATATGTTGATATATTGTATTAGAACTCTTTTTAAGAAGCACTGTTTTGTGCTTTTTATTAAATACTATGAAAAACCCGAGAAATCCGAAAAAATCCAAAAAACCCGAGAAACCCGAAAAAACCCGAGAAAAATTGATATCGAAAAACCCTACTTTTATTGGTTTGGTTTGGTTTATAGATTTAATAACCCGACATAAATGGTTTGGTTCGATTTGTAAAAAATCTGAATCAACCTGGTCCATGTACACCCCTAATTTGAACTATATTGTTGTCAGAGATGAACACAAGAGATTTGTCAATTAGGACACTCAATTCAATATTTACTCCAAAATAACAGCTCTCAAGAATTGACATGATGTAATCTTTTTTATTCCCTCGTAGGAAGCATGCTATATCTAGAAATATGTCTTGTTGTGTGATCTCCAGTCCATCATAGCTAATTTTGAGATTTTCAACGATTTCTTATTTAGAGTTCATTTTCATTTGTTCTATAGCACTTCTCCACACAGTTATGTCCCTCTATTATGTAAGAAAGAACCCCACACTTTTAGGGCTAAAGGAAGGCCTTGAGCATGACTTACAACCTCCAATGAGAGCTTCTCAAAACATTCACCTGGAGCTTCTTCTTTGAAAGCATATTGATGGAACAATTTAATAGCATCATGGTCAAGTAGTGTAGTCACTTCATATACTACATCATTCTTTCCTATCAAATGCTTATCTCTAGTTGTTGCAATAATCCTACTGCCCTTGCCAAACCAATCAAGATCCCCTGCTAAGTTATCCAAATGATCATTGTGATCTATGTCATCAAGAACAACTAAAACTTTCTTAAATCGAAGTCTACGAGCTATCATGTGCTTTCCATCTTCCTTATTATTCACATAATTATCGTTTTTCCTCAACAGCTCTGAGAGAAGGATATTTTGCAAAGAATGCATTCCAGATTTGTTTTCTTTAATATCCGCAAGAAAACAAGCACCATCAAATTGATTCATGTTTGTATCGAAAATAGCCCTTGCTATTGTCGTTTTACCAACTCCTCCCATTCCCCAGATCCCCACAATCCGAACATCACTGATTTCCATCTCTAGTAAGGATTTTACTTTCTCTAAATGAGTATCTATTCCCACAACATTTCGCAAATAAGATACTGAAGCCTTGCATAATTTGGACGAAACTTGGTCAACAATATGTTGAATACACTCTGATTCAATCCTATAAAAAAGAAGAAGAATATTGCTGATATATACAGATAAGAGAATCAAGAATAAAAGGTAGTATTTCACATTATAGAGTACTCCATAATTATGATAAATCAAACTCTTGAAGAATTAATCAGAATATTATCCCTTCTTACTGATATAAATATATAATCAACCATCATTCATTATTAGGGAAATATGAAAAAATATATATAAGATTCTGTCTTGACTCATTTTTGAGGTTTGTTCAATAGTAATATAGTATATATAGGTAGTATTCTTTTCAATTGATGTGTTTTCAACTCACCCATCATGGATATCATATCCTTTTAGATTTGCGGCAGCAGTTAAGGCAGTTCTCCATGCTTGCACCTTCTGCATCCCCTCAACATCATCCTCATACCTCGATTCATGTTTGGCAAATGCTTCTGCAAAACTCTCTCTTTGGTATCGAACATGTGATGGATCCACATCATAGAAGATCGGTATGACTGTTTGTCCATTTTCTTCCTCCTTGCATTCCATGATCTTCACTAGTTCATTCAAGCACCATCTTGATGTTGCATAATTCCTTGAGAAAACGACGAGTGCAACTTGAGACTCTTCGATAGCTTTCAAGAGTTCTTCTGAGATGGAATCGCCTTGCTCTAGCCGTTTATCATCTTGAAAGGCAAATATTCCCATGTTTTTCAAACCTTCATACAAGTGACCCATAAATTTCTTACGGGTATCTTTACCTCTAAAACTTAGAAAGACATCGTACTTCCATCGAGGACAGTATTGTGAATCACTCACAATAGAAGAAGAAGATGCCATGGATGTTGATCTGAAAAAGTAATCACAAACTTTGTGGTAATTATAAGATGAAGAAATAGAAAGAAAATGAAAGAGAATTGTTTCTGTGAATTATTAATGCTCTACTCCACTTGTCATTAGAATTATTGGAAGAAAAAAAAAGGAGATAAAAGTGAATCACATAGCCCACTTGAATGGAAAAGAAGAATCAACAACTATAAAGAAAGAATAGAGAAGGACAAAAGCTTTTTTTTTTAAAAAAAAAACACCTACGCACCCTGCATCAGAACCCCACAGTAATATATCCAAGTAAATTTCTTTGTCACTAACAACCAGTCAAAACAAGTAATATGTACTGTAACATGTTGAAAATTTCTTCATCCATCAAAATGTGTTAGGTAATGAAGAAAATATATATGTTCCAAAAAGAATGTTCGATTTTCTCATTTTTAATTGGTCAAAAGTATTTTTAAAATTGTTGTTCAAGAAAACAAGTTTCATAAATGACATTTCACATTAATGTTTATAGTTATCACGATCCAAAACTAAGTGTGAAGGCACTTATCCTATTCCACCAGGACAATTCAATTTAGAAAACAACAAATATGGAAAAAAGTGGAAATAATTAATAGAAGAGATACACAAATGTGGAAAACTTAAATAACTTAAATAACTCCCAAAATCTAGTTGTCACGTGTACAAGCCACTAATAATTTGAGATGTCAAAATAGATAAAGTCTCAAAATGTCTTTGTTTCTCAAATAGAACAAAACATAAATACATGAATAAGAGAGTCCGCCGGACGACAAACAACTACCACTCTATATCTTCCGAAAAGCATTGAGTGATCACGAAGGGAAACTATTCAATGTCCGGGCTCAAAACCTACAGAAGTGTAGAAGCAAAGAGTGAGTACCAAACAACATTGTACTCAACAAGTCAACTAGTAAGATAAGATAAATCTAAAAGTATTTGGAATCCATTAGTGAAAACCATTTCAAAAACCGAGTTGTATTCAACTCATAATCACCATTTTAGTAAAAACTAAGTTCTTGAGCAAAACCCAAGTTATTGAAATCAAAATCAAGAATTTAGAAGTTGAAATCACAATATAATCAATAGGTATTGAAGAATCTTTGTTAAAATCACTTACCCAATTGATTTGTCTCGAAAAACCCTTAAGAAATCATCTCAACCGAGCTCCCAATACTAAAAAATGGTGAAAAATGGACATTTTCCCACTTTTGGGAATTAAAACACTATTCAGATAAAATTGCCCTCAGCGATTGTGGCCTGAGGCCCGCGAACATGGAGGTCAAAGGTCAAAGCTTCAATGTGAACGCGGTCGTGAGCTCCCCGAATACGAAGGCCATCAGGTCAGGCCCTTCGCGAACATGGTCAAGCACCCGCGAACGCGAAGGCTAACTCTTAAACCTTCCGTGCGCGATCGAGTTCCACTGCTCCGCGAACACGAAGAGTCATGCACCAGACATCACATATCAACAAGCACACTAGTCACAAAATCACCGAATGGACCTCGGAATTCGTTCGGAACCCCGTACACACAAATCAAACATGCTATCCCACTAAATTCGACATTTCGGACTCAATAAAACTGTTGAAATTCGGATTTGAGGTCTCCTTGACCCTGAAATCTATTTAGTCGCAATTAAACTAACTTAAGGCTCAAAAATACCAAATCAAGCTCGGACCTCTGAAAAATCAACCAAGACCTCGCCTAGGCCTAAAATCATCTCCCGAATCCAATAAAATCGCTGGAAATCCGTTCCGAGTGTCCAAACTCCGAATGTTGACCAAAGTCAACTCAAAGACCAAAATCTCAAGAATTTCCAACTTAGGACCTCAATTCCACAACACAACCTCGAATCTGAAACCGACAACTCTCTTAGACCAATTTCAACATTTCAGAGCCAATGAAATCAACTGAATCCATTCCGAGACTCGAAACTCCAAGACACTGATAACCACTATTTCACAACTTAAACCTTTTAAAAATTCAAGCTTCAAAAAATCACAACTTTTCAAAGAATTTTCAAAATCAACCTCATAAACCGATCAAATATGACTATGAGCAACTATACGAAGGGTAAAGCGGTAATTTCACGTAAATTTCCAAAAATGACGAACCGGGTCATTACAATAGTTAAAAAAAAATTCCATTGTTTCCGTTTAAATCTAACAAAAGGTGTTTGATAAATATTTTATGGATTAACATTTGACAAACTTAAAGGATCAAAGCTGATAAGTACATACTTAAGGAACTATATAAAACCTACCATCAAACATAAGGGAGCATTGTTCATTTTCCCTTTTCACAACTTCCTAAAGCACAGCATCTGATGGATAACAAGGGATTGACAAAGATATTTTTAACTGGCTTAAGTCAATCGGTTCCAACAAGCTGGCATCTAAACTGGAAACCCTATGACGGGTACCAAACACTGGATGGATATAAAAGATGTAGTTGCTCTCAACTACTTAATCCGCGTGCTAGATTTGATCATCCGCAGTATATTCACAAACTACTTCTACCATGTAGATTTGCAGTAGGTAACTACACTTCTTCAGTAGAACTTGGTAGTGGTAGAGAAAGTATTTGAGCTCTACATCCCATTGGAAGAACAGTTGCTTACCAAGAGCTACATTCGAATATTCCTTGAAATAGTTCCCGTTTGGACCGCTTGTGCTTTCTGATGTGAGGCGACTTACTGATAGTTCCAAGACTTCTTTCATTCACCCGTTTTGGCACAACTTTCTTGCTTCGTGCACATTCATTTACAAATGGTTTTTGAAAAGTACTCGTCAGCAAAGGCAAAGCTGTGAATTCATTTTTTTATGAAACTAGGTATTCTGAGCTGTCACTCACAGATTCCAAAAGTTCTTTTGAGAATCTCTTTCTCACCACAAGAATCTAGTTATGTACAAACAGAGGAAATATGTGCAGTTCGTATGCAATTTTGCTCTCAAATATCATGTTCCCATTTTGAACAGCAAAAATAATCCAAATCCAAACAAAACTAGAACTTGTTAAAAACACTTTTAAAGTAATCGAGTAGATGTTAGTATTACTTTATCAAGATCGATTTCAACAAGAAACAACAGACAGCACGATAAAAAAGATCATATGACAAACTCAAACTCTGAAACTTGATACTAAACAAGCTGAATAATGGCTTGCAGAGTAAATGAATACAGATGGAGCACCAAGATATGATGCAACTCGCAAGATGTGTGGCAAACCTTTGCCTTTACTATGTGAACTAAGTGAAATCCAATATCTCAGATATCTTTTCACATAACAATCATACAACAAAGTCAAAATCTGAACTTAGTACTCAAGAAGGCAGAATACTGGCTTGCATTAAATTATGACGGAGCACCAAGATATGATGCAAGTTGCAAGATGACACAGTATACTCCACAAGCTGTCACTTTAATTTTAACAAAATACATTTATTTCTTTTCTTTCCAACTTGCTTATCTCTTAAAATGTTGTTTTGCAAGTAAAATGATGAACATCAGTTTCTGATGGATAGTATACGAGAGTAGGTTCTTTTGGATGAGATGGCTATTCAAGTTTAGTTCCATACATTAAATCTTGAGTGCTCACTTTGTCAACATCTTCAGTCTCTTGATCCTGCTTAGTTAACTCTCAGCAGCTGCACAGGCCTGAAAAAGCCACCAAAATTTTACTTCATGGAGGAAAAACTAGTTCTGTAACTAATGCAGCACATAAGCAAGACAAAGAACTCAGAGAATGTTTCCCTTACTTGAGGAATTAATTTTGATATAGAAGCATCTACAAATTAAGTTGAGAACTATGACATTGCTTGCGAACTTCTTTAGTAGGGAGGAGGTGCCATTCCTCACGTTTACCGTTGTCCCCAGACTTCACTCTTTCTTTGCCGACCATAGGGGATGCATGATCAAATATCACACAGCAAAGACAGAATTTTAGAAATATATCCTTATGAAAAACTCCAGTTTAACCAATTTGAACAAAGGAAATAGCAATTGAAGCATTCATCTGCCCAAGAACCATGATAATTCAGAACAAAGATGATAATTAATTATCTAGGAGAAAGCCTAGTCCTTCGTTCACATTGAGAAAGGTGAGTGAAATTTCCGAATAGACTGGCTATATATACCTATATTTAAGCTAATATCCTGGGCTAGTGGGAAAGAGATGCAAAGTTTCTGAATAGTATATATGCCTATATTGGTGTTGGTTCGTCATTGTTTCTGAGAAGAGGAGCAATTGGCCTCAATCTTAGGTTCACCTTTATACAACAAACGAAGTCCAAACTCCTTCCTTTCTCCAGGGGAATATAACCTAATGCGTCCATAGTCATTCGCTGTTCTTCCATTTGCCTTAGATGTATCCCATAAGCCAGCATGAGGTACCAAGAAAAAATGAATAGCTGATTCTGCAGGACATTCTGAATGGTTGGATAAGGCAATTTTTTGGATGATACGCGTCACCGGCCTCCCATCATAACAAATCAACTGAGCTTCGGCATTAATTAATTTGCCAGAGTAACATAAAGCAAATCCCAAGAAGTTATCACTTGCATACCAATTTTCAGGCAATTTGAGTGATATACTAAAACCATTTTCCTGATGGTGGAACCATCTTGGGATATTCCCTCTAGTGGTGAACACTCTTAGTGACAAGGAATCTGAAGCAGAGATGTCATGCTGCAACGATGAGATATTCTGAAACAACGAATTACAGATCCAATCATTACTCCAATCTGCATCTATTGTATCTAATTGCTGTGGAAATTCTGGCAGCTGTGTAAGCCTCTTGCAATCTGATAAGTCCAAGGATCGAAGAGCACCAAGCTGGGCTATGCTTCGAGGCAAATACTCAAAACTATTTCCACTGAGATTCAACTCTTTCAAAGAGGATAAGCATCCAATGTCTTCCGGAAGTCCTCCATCTATTAAATTGCAGCAATTGAGTTTCAAAGTATCCAAGTTTGGCATCCCCGTGAAACCTGGAAACTCTTTCAGCCTGTAGCAATCTGATAAGTACAAGGATCGAAGAGCACTAAGTTGGGCTATGCTTTGAGGCAAATTCTCAAAGTTATTTCTATTGAGATACAATTTTTTCAACGAGGATAAGCATCCAATGTCTTCCGGAAGTCCTCCTTCTATTAAATTGCAGTAACTGAGATCCAGATCTTCCAATGAGCGTAACCCTTCATTCACCTCAGGGAACACAAAGGACACTCCATATTTTAAATTTTGTCTGGAAAAAGTCAATAATTTAAGCTTGTTCAAGCAGACGATAGAAGATGGAGGCCGTGAAATTAGAGTATCTCTGGCCTGAAGCTCCTCCAAGTTTTCTAAATCGCCAATCTCTTCTGGTAAGCTTTCAAGCTTTGAGCAGAAGGACACAATTAGCTTCACCAAACCTTTCAACTTACAAATGCTGCTTGGAAGAGCTACAAGGTTTTGCATAGAACTCAAATTTAGCTCTGTAAGACGACATGCATATTGTTGAATAATAGATGATGGTATTTCCCTTAGACCAGACCAGCTCATTCTGATCTCTAACTCTGGCTTCATTCTTCCGAGGATTTCTGGAAATTTCTCTAAACTATAGCAATCATCTAGGTGCAGATATTCAATAGATTCCACATTAACACATGGAAACCTCGTAAGGCGTTTACAACGAGTCAAATATAACTGAATGAGTTTTCTGCAACTTCCCACGGAATGGTGAACCTCTTCAAGATTCTTACATTTAAACAGATTCAAATACTCCAAATTTGGCATCCCCGTGAAATCTGGTGTTCGCATCAGGCATCTAGAGTAGCTGAGATCTAGATTTCGCAGAGACGGCAAATGCTGCTATTTAGAACACACAAAGAATGAGAATTAGGATGCTGCATCTCTGTGTCAATTTCTCTCTGAATTCGTGCATTTTGTAGTCTATCATATTACATCTCACGTAAATCTGACTTTAAACACATAAAAGGAAAAATCACATTCCTATATATGTTTTTAACAGTTAGAGCTGGATAATAAATTACCAAATGGGAAGCAATTGTATGTTACATGTGTTTCCATGTCAATCTAGCAGTGGTTGTCAACTTTGAGAGTCTATTTATGTATCAGACAAAAATAAAAATGATTAAAATTGAATTCAATAATTGTACCTTTGTTCCAGTCCATAATTGACGCAGAGAACTGCACTGGAGATCAAGATAAACAAGCTTTTTAGGTTCAAAATTTTCTAATAATGACTCCCAAGGATAACTATGACATACAAACCAACGCAAGTTGTTGGGAAGATACTCAATGGAGTCATCACATGACTGAAAACCGATGATGGATAATAATCTAAGCCTTTTCATGTTTTTCATGGCTTTTTTGCTAAAGCATAGTTTTTGAACACCATATGTCCAGATTGCTTCCATTGCCTTGGTCCCCTGGTAAAAGGTTCATTAGTCTACAAAGTATAAAATCTGCATGCCAATATGACTACTTTCTAACTCCTTGCAATGCCAAAATTTCATTATGTTTTGCATTATTTATTACTGCACTTAAAAGCTAGAACAATTAAAAAAAATGAAGGTACAATATTAGTTAGGTCTTTCTTAAGAAAAATATCGCTAAAGAGAAATACTTTATGCAATTAATTTTGTAATCCAACTTTCTAGTAATACAATTTTTGACAAGTTCTTAGAGTCAAATCGAAAAGTTTTTCATGTTGTGATAGAACGAAGTTGTAATTGAGACAGTACCAACAATTTTCATCTTTTAAATAAAAAGTAAAAGATGAAGACTAAAAATTGAGTATTATTGCATTGTTTAGCCTACTTACTGTATTGTTGACCATCACTTCTTCGAAATCTTCAAAGTCCCAGAGTCTGCTCTGTTCTCCCGAATCTTTTTGCATTTTTACCACATATCTACCCATATCTTGAATCAAGTCATGCATTTCAATCTTATCATTTTTGGAGATGAACACAAGAGATTTGTCAATTAAGACATCCAATCCGTGTTTTGCTCCAAAATCACAGCTCTCAAGGATTTGCATGACTAGTTCTTTTCCTTTTCCTCGTAAGAGACATGCTATATCTAAAAATATCTTTTTCTCTTCAAGCTCAAGTCCATCATAACTTACTTTGAGCTTTTTAACAATTTCTAAACTAGAGTTTTTTTTTATTTGGTCTACGGTGCTTGTCCACTGAGTTAGGCCTTTATTATGCAACAAAGAACCCCACACCTTGAGGGCTAAAGGAAGGCCTTTAGCATGATTTACTACCTCCAATGAGAACTTCATAAAACGTTCATCTGGAATTTCTTTTCTGAAAGCATGTCGATTGAACAATTGCATAGCTTCATGATCAGGTAGTGTAGACACTTCATATATTGCATTATCCTTCTCTATCAAATGTCTATTTCTAGTAGTTACAATAATTCTGCTGCCATTACCAAACCAACTAACATCACCTGCTAAATACTCCAAATGATCACCATGATCTATGTCATCAAGCACAATTAGCACCTTCTTAGAACAAAGTCTGCTCGGAATCATGCACTTTCCATCATACTTATTATTGACATAATCATCTTTTTTTCTTAACAGTTCAGAGAGAAGGGTATTTTGTAAAGAATGCATTTGATTATAGTTTGCATTTTCTTTAACATCCGCAAGAAAACAAGAAGCTTTAAATTGATAAGATAGAGTATCAAAGATGGCTTTTGCTATAGTTGTTTTACCAACACCGCCTATTCCCCAAATCCCTACAATCCGAACATCATTGATTTCTATCTGAAGTAGGGATTTTAGTTTCTCTAAATGAACAATTATTCCCACAACATCTTGCAAAGAAGATAAAGAATAAGAACTCTTGCGTAATTTGGAAGAGATGTGATCGACGATTTGCCGAATATTCTCTGATTCGATCCTACATATATAAGAAGATTGATTGTGGAAAATGTGGAAGTCAAGTATTAGTAAGTATTTCATATCGTTAATCAAATAGGAAACATTGTAGTTCAGGGTAATAGCAACACTCTATAGTTGAAGTATGAAAGTTGTAAAACTTGAATAGTTTAGAAGGATTATTATGTATTCTCTCCAACTAAATTAACTCATTTTGGAGGTATAGATCCTTATTCTATAGTAGAATATGTCTTGGTTTCACAGGAGCATCCAAATTTGAATGGAAATTATTCTGTTTCCTTTTTCATTAAAGGCAATTATGTGCTTTTAACTCACCCGTCACGGATATCATATCCTTTTAGATCTGCCGCAGCAGTTAGAGCATTCCTCCATCCTTGCACCTTCTGCATCTCCTCAGCAGCAGCATCCTTATACCTCGATTCATGTTTGGCAAATGCTTCTGCAAAGCTCTCCCTTTGGTATCGAACATGTGATGGATCCACACCATAGAAGACCGGTATGACTATTGGTCCATTTTCTTCCTCCTTGCATTCCATGATCTTCACTAATTCATTCAAGCACCACCTTGACGTAGCATAATTCTTTGAGAAAACGATTACTGCAACTTGAGACTCTTCTATAGCTTTCACGAGTTCTTCTGAGATGGAATCTCCATTCTCTAGCCTTTTATCATCTAGATAGGTGAATATTCCTCTGTTGTTCAAACCTTCGTACAAGTGACTCGTAAAATTTCTCCGGGTATCTTCACCTCTAAAACTTAGAAAGACATCATACTTCCATCGAGGACAGTACTGTGAATTACTCGCATAAGAAGAAGATGATGCCATCAATTCGATTAATTGTCTGAAAGAAAAATAAACAGTGATGAGATCAAGTGATGATACTTTTGACAAAGTTATATACAGAAAAGAAGAACTAAACAAGTACCACTTGAAACATGAAAGGTTCTATGAATAAATAATTGTTGTTGGATCTAGTCAACTTATATTAATAGAAGTAATAGGTAGGAAATTTCTGTGAATATTGCTCAGACAACAGTTGACTGCTATTCTGGAAATTTCTGTGATTATGATCACTCAACTAGTTGAAATCTGCTTTCTCAATCGAGCATCATCACCTTGAACAAGATGAGAATTATATCATTAATTTATAATTTTTTTCAAAATTAAACAAGATTATAATATTATCTGCAAAAAAAACTTGAAAAGGTCCGATATTGCCCCTATAGTTTATGAATATTTACCTTTTACCCTCAATAGAATAATCTGGCTAATATTATAAAATTACAATGAAGAAAAGGTAAAATGTACTAACAGTTGAAACTCAAACCATTTACGCCCAAATTGCCCTTCGAAATAGCATTACAAAAAAGTGAATATCTCCTAATGAGAGTAATGCATAAAATTAAAGGAAGTGACATAATTTAAGATTATATCTACTAGTATTAATTATACTTAATCCGACTGCTAGATCGATAATTTACAGTGCTTCATATGCACAAACTACTTCTATCAATTCGATATGAATGGAGATTATGCTTCTTTAGTAGAACTTGGTAGTGGGGAGAAAGTATTTGAGCTTGCTCTACCACTGGAAGTACATTCGATTCCTGGAAATAGTTCCCCTTTGCTCCGCTTGTTTGTGTGTCAGACGACTTACTAATAGTTCAAGATGCTTCTATCGTTCACCGGTTTTGGCACAGCTTTCTTGCCTCACACACATTTATCTGCAGTTGGATTTTGGACAAGCTACTCATAAGAAAATGTGAAGATGCAATTTTATTTCATAATGAAACGCGGTATTCTGGTGTAAGAGAAGTGTCGTGTCACCTTTGCTAATAAGACTTAGTATATATGTAGATTTGACGAGAACGGCCAAGACTCTAGTTCTACATTTAAACAGAAATTTCTACTAATAAAACAATCTGAGAGAGCATTAAAATCAAAATCATACAAAAAAGTCAAAATCTGAAACTCGGTACTCAGAAAAGCAGAATACTGGCTTGCAGTAAATGAATACAGATTGAACCTCCGTGTTTTACTTGGTAAAAATATGAAAATGCCCCCGGCAAAAAGTGTATAGCTAAAGTTAGAGCATGATCAATACTTTTCGACATGAAAATGTATGATGCAGAAGTGTTAAGACTGACCCATCCCACATAAAGTTTTTGTATTTAAAGCAGACATTTCCCCAAATATAACACTCAGAGAGAGTGAGAGCATCAAAATGAATTAGTAAGTTCAGTTGCTATCTTTGGGAATAACACTTTGCTTTCTCTGTGAACTTATAACACCTACAAATGATAACGCGGTGAAATCTTTATATCGGTTGGGTATACATCTGCAGAATGACATGATCAGGGGAATAGCTAAAGTTAAAAATGAGATAAATCTTTCCACATGAATCATAGTATCATACAACAAAGTCAAAATCTAAAACTTGGTACTAAAAAAAGTAGAATAATGGCTTGCAGAGTAAAATGAATACAGATGGGGCACCAAGATATGATGCAACTCCTAATCCAAAACGATCCCAACTTCCAATCATGATATAGTGCCTTAAATCTAGCACTCAATATTATGCCTGAAATTGAAACGTCGTGACCCATTATCCTGTCATTGGAAAACGTCATGACCCTTTGCCAATGACAGCTCAGTGTTATTCTTTATATCTGTAAGGTATACATCTGCAGAAAGAGATGATTAAGGGAACATATATAGCTAATAATCCAACAACAAGATATGATGCAAGTCGCAAGATGTCATAGAATACTTCAGCACCAGACCACGCACTAATAGAGTTTGCATATCTTTCAGTTGTGAATGCAATTATGTTATCCAATCCTGAGAGTTGTGCAAATGTGTAATGTTACTTACTATATCTTTGCAGCTCGACGACCCTTTTTCTGGTGACACATTCACGACTCCAACATATCTCAAGACCTTCACATACATCATTATTGTCAGATAAGAATAGCGGACGTATGAGCTTGTGACAAAAGAAATTGTATCAAGAATATTCATTTTTCTGAATAGACCAATCTCATCTGAAATCTTTTCCAAAATGGCAGAGTAACTTTATAGCATCTGAAATCTTTTAACTCACCATGGTTAATCATGGCTCAGCACAAGCAGAGAAAAAAACTCATTGTTGATATGTACATCACCCATTAACGAGCTCCTGTCAATAAGGAAAAAGAAGAAAGAAAACAAAAAGGTAAAACTACGAATGAATTGAGAGGAAAAAACTATTGGTTTTGAAAGAAGACTTTGTAGCTAATAGAAGGAAAGAGTCATTTAAATTAAAAGGAGAACACAAGATTAGAATATAATGTGACCTTTGTTTCTAATGTTATCAGAGTATTCGACAGATTCTGGTCACGGAGTCATGGTGTTCATCATTACAAGAGGACAAACTTGCTTCAAACCCTGGCTCATCTTTATACAACCAACGAAATCCAAGCTCCTTCCATATTCCAGAAAAAGACAACCTACTAAGCCCATAGTCATTTGGTGTTTTACCATTTGCCTTAGATGTATCCCACAAGCCAATAAAAGGTACCAAGAAAAAATGCATAGCAGATTCTGGAAATTCTTCTGAATGGTTGGCTAAGGAGAGTTTCTGGGTCATCCACGACACCCCGTCATCACATAGGGGAATCAAGTGAGCTGTGGTATCAATTAAGTTGCCAGAGTAACATAAAGCAAATCCCAAGACGTTATCACATACATACCAATTTTCAGGCAAATTGACTGATACACTTGTACCTGTTCCCCGATAGTGGAACCAAATAGGGATCTTGCTCTCACCATGCTCAATTGTAAACACTCTTGGTGAGAAGGAATTTGAAGTAGAGATTTCATGCTGCAATGATGAGATATTCTGAAACAATGAATTACAGATCAAATCATTGCTCCAATCTGCATATATTTTATCTAATTGCTGTGGAACTTCTGGTAGCTGTGTAAGCCTAGTGCAATCTAATAAGTCCAAGGATCGAAGAGCATCATGAAGAAAGAAAAGAGGAGGACAAAAGCCTTAAAAAAAATATATGGCCATTTTAATTGTAGTATGTTGGCCTGAAAACTTGTCGATGGATGCTGCTCCCCTGTTATGTGCTGGAATCACTACTTATAGTCCTGGAATGCACATTGGTGGTGTTGGTCTTGGAGGGGTCGGACATATGGCTGTTAAGTTCGCAATGGCATACGGAACCAAAGTGACTGTCATTAGTACTGCTAATAAGAAGCAAGAAGCAATTGAGCGTTTGGGCGCAGACTCTTTCTTGATCAGCCGTGATCCTGAGCAGATGAAGGTCATGAATATAATAACTTGGACATTTGTGATTTAAATTATATCGTTATCATTGAACTGTGTGACCATCTTATCTAAAAATTTAAACTGTTCAAGAGTTTTTTATTTAATTAATTGTGTCTTCAACGCGCCCTTGCCTGATTCTTTGTCATGAGTCAAGCACGTGAAATTCCTTCTTTTTTTGACAATGGTGGCGTTGAGGCTTTTGAATGCACGACCCTGTGTTGAAGTGTGTGACAATCTCATCTAAAAGCTTAAGCTTGTTACAGAAAGAGCTTTTTGACTTAAATAACTATGCCAGTTCAACAATTTAAACACGAGAACGGAGCTATCCTTTCGTTTATTCGTTTTATATATGAACATGTCGAATGAGTTGGAAGATTTAGTCATAATCTGCTCCATTAATTAGATGGCAGATTTGATTGTAATTTGCTCCACAAATAAGCTGGCAGATTTGATTATAATCTGCTCCTATAAATATGGGATAGGATATATTATTCTAGGAAAATAGTTTAGAGGAAATCCCTTGATTCAAGGATCTCCCAAGAATTAGGGATTGATTAGTTTAGCTGATCTTACTTGTTCTCCTATGAATATTGTACAAACACTATGAATAAAAGTATACTTTTGCAGTATCTAAACTTTCATGGTATCAGAGCGGGACTTTTTCCCTTAACATCTTTCTGGAACATCAACAGAAGACAAAATTTCTTCTCTGAAAGCACCTACGTAAAATCTGATGACACAAGGAGGCAATGCTTCTCACATGACCATCCAGTTAACTTCTCATCGATTAAATGGGAAGAACTATCTGTAATGGGCACAATCCGTAAAGCTTGCAATCGATGGCCTTGGAAATCTGGAACATCTGACCAGAGATGAAAAGGCCGGGAATTGGAGATCCAAAGATGAACTCCTGGAGATCAGAAAATTCACTTGTGATTGCTTTATAATAAATTCCATGGAACCAGCCATAGGTAAATCTTATCTCTTTTTGCCCATTGCTAAGGATGTGTGGGAAGCCGCTAGTGAGACATTCTGATGTAGAAAATGCCTCTCAAATTTTTGAGTTAAAAATAAAACTATGGCAAGCCAAGCAGGGTGACAAGGAAGTCACTGCTTATTATAATGAAATGGTGTCTTTGTGGCAGGAGTTAGACCAGTGTTACAATGATGAATGGGAGTGTTCTGTGGATAGTGTGAAAGCAAAAAAAAGGGAAGAAAATGAGAGAGTTTACCTTTTTTTAGCAGGATTAAACCGGGAGTTTGACGAGATCAGGTCACGAATCCTAGGAAAAAACCCTCTGCCCTCACTTCGTGAAACCTTTTCTGAAGTTAGGAGAGAGGAAACTGGGAGGAAAGGCATGTTAAAACCTGATTTAAATGTTGAACTAACACCTACTATAGACTCTTCAGCTCTTGTAACAGTGAAGAATGAAGATCACAAAAACAAAAGGCCATGGTGCGATCATTGCAAAAAACATTGGCACAACCGTGAAACATGTTGGAAGATTCATGGGAAACCACTAAACTGGAAGAAGAAGGGACTTGATAATCGTGGCTTTCAATATCAAAATGGTCAGGCCCTCCGAACAACTTATTTTGATCAGGGGCAGCAACCTTCTCCAGAAACGTCTCCATTTACAAGGAACAACTGGAAAATCTGCACAAACTCCTTCAATCTCCACAATTTCGTCCAAATGCACCAAATTCTTCTAATCCTTCTTGTTCTTTTGCTGAAGCAGGTAATGTATCGTCAGCTTTTCTTAGTGCCAATTCCAACCAAATAGATTCTTGGATCATAGATTCAGGAGCTAGTGACCACATGACTGGAAGTTCCCATTCTTTCTCTACTTACACTCAGTGCAGGGAACAGTAAAATCAAGATAGCTGATGGTTCCTTCTCTGCAATTGCTGGAAAAGGAACTATTAAACTATCACCATCTCTCGCACTTCATGATACTCTTCATGTTCCAAAGCTCTCTTGTAATCTGGTTTATGTCAGTAAATTAACCTGTTCTCTTAATTGTCATGCTACTTTTGATTCCGATTTGTGTGAATTTCAGGAAAAGGTCTCAGGAAAGATGATTGGCAGTGCTAGAGAATCTGGAGGTTTTTATTTTCTTGACAACGGGAACAACTCACTACAACTGAATCCTATTTGTCTGAACTCTACTTCTGTTTTGGATAAAGTCATGCTTTGGCACTATAGGCTTGGACATCCAAGTTTTTATTATTTAAGACATTTGTTACCTCAATTATTCAGAAATAAAAATCCTTCCTTGTTCCAATGTGAATTCTGTGAAATGGCTAAGCATCACCGATCTTCTTTTCCCTCTCAAAAATATCAGGCTTCAAAACCTTTTATGATGATTCATAGTGATTATTGGGGACCGTCTAGAATTTCAACAATGTTTGGAAAACGAGGTTTGTAACTTTTATTGACGATCATACTAGATTGAGTTGGGTTTTTTTATTGAAGGACAAATCTGAGGTTAAAAATGTGTTTGAGACTGTCTATGTCATGGTGGAAACACAGTTCAATGAGAAAATCAAGATTTAATGTTTTAATGTTTACTAGTAAAGTTCCACAACACCTTTGGGGAGAGGCTCTCTTGACTGCCACTTACCTTATTAATAGGATGCCATCTCATCCTCTTGAATTTAAAACACCTTTTAAAGTTTTCAGAGAGAGTTTTCCTAGTTCTAGGTTCACTACAGATCTGCCTCTGAAAGTTTTTGGTTGTACAACATTTGTTCATGTTCATAATCGTAGTAAACTTGAACCGCGGGCTAAGAAGTGTGTTTTTGTAGGATATGCCCCAAGTCAAAATGGATACAAGTGTTATGATCCACATTCTAGGAAGATAATTGTCACAATGGATCTAACTTTCTCTGAGTCCCAACTCTACTTTGCTACTCATCTTCAGGGGGAGTATCATGTAGGTGAAGATTCGTTATTTTGTGATATTGAGGAAACTAGACATCTGAAAAATGAGGAGCCTGATATTACAATAAATACTGATGTGAGGGATCTAGGAGAAGATATAAATAAGTGTGATCCAAGAGATGATAGGGACCTAAGTGACTTAAATGATAAAAACTCAGACGATGAACCTGTAGAGTCTTCAAATGACAAAAATAAAAATGGGAATAGAGAACAAACAAAAGAAATGCAGGTGTATTCGAGAAGGAACCACATTCAAGGAAAAAAGACCCAAGATTCTCAACACTACCAAAAGTCAGTTCCGCAAGACCTTACTGGAATTCAAGGTAATCTTCCAGTTGATTCTGTTTCTAACTCCTCAGATCTGGACCTACCTATTGCGAAACTCAAGAAATGCTCCTAAATATCCTATTTCTATGTTTGTGTCCTGTAAAAAGTTGTCTCCTAGTTATTCAGCCTTTACTTCACAACTTTCTAGTGTGGAGATTCCAACAAATGTGCAGGATGCTCTACGAGTTCCCTAGTGGAAGGAGGCTATTTTGGAGGAATTGAGAGCTCTTGAAAAAAATAAGACATGGGAGTTAGTGGATTTACCAGAGGGAAAGAAATCAGTGGGCTGTAAATGGGTGTTCACCACCAAATTCAAGTCAGACGGATCCTTGGAAAGGTATAAGGCTCGCCTAGTAGCTAAGGGATTCACGCAGACATATGGCATTGACTATCTCGAGACGTTTGCTCCAGTAGCAAAGCTAAACTCAATTAGAGTTTTGTTGACACTCGCAGTAAATCTTGACTGGTCTTTACAACAGTTGGATGTGAAGAATGCTTTCTTGAATGGGCACCTAGAGGAAGAAGTCTATATGGATCCCCCACCAGGTTTTGAAGGAAAGTACAAGTCAAAGATATGCAGATTAGAAGATCTCTTGGCAGTCTAAAACAATCTCCCAGGGCTTGGTTCGAAAGGTTTACTCAATTTGTGTAGAAGCAAGGATATGTGCAAGGACAAGCAGATCACACAATATTTACTCGACATTCACTTGAAGGAAAAACAACAGTTCTTATAGTGTATGTCGACGATATTATCCTTACAGGAGATGATGTAGTTGAAATAAAAAATCTAAAGGAATGTCTTGCCTCAGAATTTGAGATAAAGGACTTAGGTCCGCTGAAGTACTTTCTCGGCATGGAGGTTGCATGATCGAAGAAAGGAATTATAGTGTCACAAAGGAAGTATGTTCTTGATCTGTTAAAAGAAACAGGAATGAGTGGTTGTAGACCAACTGAAACGCCAATTGATCCAAATCTAAAGTTTGTAAAGGAAGAAAAATTGATTGATAAGGGCCAATATCAGAGATTGGTAGGCAAGTTGATTTACTTGTCAAATACTAGACCTGATATTTCCTTTGCTGTGAGCCTAGTCAGTCAGTTCATGCATTCTCCACGAGAAGAACACCAAGAAGCTGTGTATCGAATCCTAAGGTATCTAAAGAGTTCTCCAGGGAAAGGGTTGTTCTTCAAAAAGAATGAGCAAAGAAGTGTTAAGGCTTAAACGGATGCGGACTGGGCTGGTTCATCTATTGATAGAAGGTCTACATCTGGATATTGTACATTTATTTGGGGAAATTTAGTGACATGGAGAAGTAAGAAGCAAAATGTGGTGGCTCGAAGTAATGCTGAGGCTGAGTATCGATCCATGGCACATGGAATTTGTGAAATATTGTGGCTCAAGAGATTGTTGGAAGAACTAAGAAGACCTGTGAGTTTTCCAATGAAGTTGTATTGTGACAATAAGGCTGCCATAAGCATTGCTCATAATCCAGTTCAACATGATGGAACAAAGCATGTTGAAGTGGACAGACACTTCATTAAATAGAAGGTTGAAGATGGAAGTGTGTGCATTCCTTTTGTTCCAACAAATGATAGTTTTTAATGTGGCCCTTCCCGCACATAATGGAAGCTTAGTGCATCGGACAGTTTTTACTTATGTTCGTATATATAATGTGGAAAACAGGAAGGAAGCTAGTGGCTGGAAGTTGCATAGGAGGGATGAAAGAGACTCAAGAAATGTTGGATTTCGCGGCAAAGCATAAAATAACACCAGATATTGAAGTCTTGCCAATGGACAATGTTAACACCGCGTTGAAACGTCTTCTGAAATCGGACGTGAAGTATCGTTTCGTGCTCGACATTGGCAATACATTGAACAAGAAATGAGAATTTTAATAGGGGGTTCAATTATTTGTGTTTAATTTGTTAGTCTAAGCTACTACTTTTAAATGTTGAGGCACTATTACTACAGCTTAAAATTCCCAGGAATTTCCTTTATTTTTTTCAAGTTAAGAATTGTTTTGTGACATTTTCTAGCAGTGATTCTTTGCTTACATTACATTATTTTCAGAGATGATTAATTACATCTCCTTCTTGCACTTACTAAAACAGAAAAAGAATGTGATACTTACTCCGCGTGCTGGATTGACCATTTTCAGTACTTAGTCGTCGTTGATATCCACCATGTAACATTTTACAGTAGATATCAACGGAGACTACGCTTGCCGCTTGCTCAGTAGAACAGCTCGAGCATTGGAGCTACATTGGATTCCTAGGCTTCTTTCATCCACCTATTTTGGCAAAGTTATCTTGCCATTCATCCGCAATGTGTATTTTGGGTCATCTATTTGTCAGAAAATGGAAAACGTGATTATATTTCGAAACGGAACTTAAAAAGAATGAATTTTTGCATACCCAAATTCTTTCTCAGAAAACATGTTCCCTATATTTAAGAATGAGAAGAAATAATTCATGAGGTATATATACCTATATTTAATCTAAAATCCCGGGGTTGTGGGAAAGAGCTGCAAGAGTGACTTTTGTTTCTTAGAAGAGGAGTAATTGGCCTCGTCATGATGTTCATATCTGCTCCTCCTTTTCCCAATGTGAAACTCAGCTTCATCTTTATACAACAATCGAACTCCAAAATTTTTAATTTCTCCAGGGGAATAAATACCATGTATTTCTAACCTACCATAGTCATTTTGATCTTTTCCATTTGCATTAGATGCATCCCATAAGCCAGCAAGAGGTACCAAGAAAAAATTAATAGTATCATCCTCATAAATATATTCTGAATGGTTGGATAAGAAAAATTCCTGGGTCATCGACGACATCCCATCATCACATAAGGGAATCAAATGAGCTGTGATCATGTCAATTAATTTGCCAATGAAACATACAGCAAATCCCAAGAAGTTATCCGACACATACCAATTCTCAGGCAATTTGACTGATACACTGGTACCTATTCGCTGATGGTGGAACCAACTTGGGATATAACAACACCTACTCCTAAACACTCTTAGTGACAAGGAATCTGAAGCAGATATGTCATGCTGCAATGATGAGATATTCTGAAACAACGACTTACAGATAGAATCATTGCTCCAATCTGCATATATTGTGCCTAATTCCCGTGGAAATTCTGGCAGCTGTGTAAGCCTCTTGCAATCTGATAAGTTCAAGGATCGAAGAGCACCAAGCTGGGCTATGCTTCGAGGCAAATGCTCAAAATTATTTAGACCGAGATTCAACCATTTCAAAGAGGACAAGGATCCAATGTCTTCTGGAAGTCCTCCATCTATTAAATTGCAGTAAGTGAGATTCAGGAGTTCCAATGAGTGTAACCCTTCATTCACCTGAGGGAACACAAAGTCCGCTCTATCTTCTGCTTTTTCTTTTTCAAAAGTCAACAATTTAAGCTTGTTCAAGCGGACGATGGAAGACGGAGGTCGTGAGATTGGAGTATGTATGGCATTAAGCTCCTCCAACTTTTCTAAATCGCCTATCTCTTCCGGCAAGCTTTTAAGTTTTGAGCAAAATGACACATCTAGCTTCACCAAACCTTTCAACTTACAAATGCTGCTTGGAAGAGCTACAAGGTTTCTCATAAAACTCAAATCTAGCTTTGTAAAATGAGCTAGCGCATGATTGATAGATAATGGCAATTCCCTTACCCCAGAAAATGACATCATAATCTCTAACTCCGGCTTCATTATTCCGACAATTTCTGGAAATTTCTCTAACCTAGAGCAACCACTTAGAACCAGAGATTCAAGAGATTCTGCATTAACATATGGAAACCTCTTGAGTCTACGACAAGAACTCAAATTTAACTCAATAAGTTTTCTGGAACATCCCAGGGAATGGTGAACCTCTTCAAGTCTACTACAATACTTTAGATACAAATACTCCAAATTTGGCATCCCCGTGAAATCGGGTGTCCTCTTCAGGCAGTGGGAGCAACTTAGATCTACCCTCCGTAGAGACGGCAATTGCTGCTATTCAAAACACGGAAAGAATGTTGAAAAATGAGTAGTAAACGACATTTTTTAGATTATGACTGAAAGCATGAAATGAAAAATTGTTTATTTTACTTTATATGGAAATTACAAGCTCAGAAACTAGATAAACGGTTACTATTATAAATAGAAGGTAAAGTATCTACAAAAAAAGGACCTTAACCCAATATTTATTATCTCAAATAGAATGGTACCTTTGTTTCATTCCATAATTGATGCAACGAACTCCATCGCAGATCAAGATGAACAAGCCTTCTGAGATTAAAATTTTCTGGCAATAACTTGCAAGGATAACCATGCCAGAAAAAACAACACAAGTTGTTGGGAATGACAATGGAACCATCATGACCATTGAGTATCTCAAAAAAATTGATCCTATCATGTATGCATAATATCCGAAGCCTTTGCATATTTTTCATGTTAAAGTATAGTTTTTCAGAAAGAGTAACCCAGATTGCTTCCACTGTCATGGTCCCCTATAAAAAGATTAAACAAGTCATAACTTTACAATCCGCTTATCAATATCACTATATATTTTCTTACTCTATTCCCACCATGCAAATTTTTGAAACAAAATATAAGATACAAATATTAGTCAGACATTTCTCAAGAAATATTACAGCTTAAGAGAACCGATTTGTACAATTAATTCTATTATTGCTTGGTTAGCCTACATACCGTATTGTCCACCATCACATCTTTGAAATTTTTAACGTCCCATATTCTGCTAAGCTTTCCGGAATCTTTTTGCATTTCCACTATGTATTTACCCATTTCTTGTATTAAGTCGTGCATTTCAATCCTATCATATTCATCTAAGAACACAAGAGATTTGTCAATTAAGACACCCAATCCGTATTCAGCTCCAAAATCACAGCTTTCAAGGATTTGCATGACTTCTTTTCTTTCATCTCCGCGGAAGAAACATGCGATATCTAGAAATATCTTTTGCTCTTCGGCCTCCAACCCATCATAACTTATTTTGAGCTTTTCAACAATTTCTGAATTAGAGTTTTTCTTTATTTGGTCTACAATTCCTCTCCACTGAGTTAGGCCTTTCTTATGAAATAAAGAACCCCAAACCTTGAGGGCTAAAGGAAGACCTTTAGCGTGATTTACTACCTCCAATGAGAACTTCTTAAAATGCTCATCTGGAATTTCTTTTTTGAAAGCATGTTGATTGAACAATTGAATAGCTTCAGGATCAGGTAGCATAGGCACTTCATATATTGCATCATCCTTCTCAATCAAATGTCTATTTCTAGTTGTTACAATAACTCTGCTGCCGTTACCAAACCAACAAAGATCACCTGCTAAGTACTCCAAATGATCACCATGATCTATGTCATCAAGCACAATCAGCACCTTCATAGAACAAAGTCTGCTCCGAAGCATGCGCTTTCCCTCATACTTATTATTGACGTAATCATCTTTTTTCCTTAAAAGTTCAGAGAGAAGGGTATTTTGTAAAGAATGCAGTTGATTCTTTCTTGCATTTTCTTTAATATCTGCAAGAAAACAAGCAGCTTTAAATTGATAAGATAGACTGTCAAAGATGGCTTTTGCTATTGTAGTTTTACCGACTCCGCCTATTCCCCAGATCCCTAAAATCCGAACATCATTGATTTCTATTTGAAGTTTGGATTTTAGTTTCTCTAAATGAGCACTTATTCCCACAACATCTTGCAAAAAAGATACAGAATGAGCACTCTTGCAAAATTTAGAAGAGATGTGATCGACGATCTGTTGAATTTTCTCTGATTCAATCCTACATTATGCGAGGAAGTCAAGTATTAGTAAGTATTTCGTATTTTTAAAGTTCAGAAGCATATTAAATAGGAAACATTATATTTCAGGGTAATAGAAACATATTGTTATTTTTTTTCATTAAAAGCAATTATGTAGTTTCAACTCACTCGTCACGAATATCATATCCTATTATTTCTGCGGAAGCAGTTAGGGCAGTTCTCCATGCTTGCACCATCCGCATCCCCTCGACATCATCCTTATACCTCGATTCATGCTTGACAAATGCTTCGGAAAAACTCTCTCTTTGGTATCGAACATGTGATGGATCCACATCATAGAAGATCGGTATGACTGTTTGTCCATTTTCTTTCTCCTTGCATTCCATGATCTTAACTAGTTCATTCAAGCACCATCTTGATGTAGCATAATTTCTCGAGAAAACGACAAGTGCAACTTGAGACTCTTCGATAGCTTTCAAGAGTTCTTCTGAGATGGAATCGCCTTGCTCTAGCCTTTTATCATCTTGAAAGGTGAATATTCCCCTGTTTTTCAAACCTTCGTACAAGTGACCCGTAAATGTTTTACGGGTATCTTCACCTCTAAAACTTAGAAAGACATCGTACTTCCATCGAGGACAGTACTGTGAATCACTCGCAAAAGAAGAAGATGATGCCATGGATTCAATTGTACGTCTGAAAAAGAAAACACAAACTGTGTTTATAGATTGTAGTTGTGATAATAGAAAGAAATTGTAAATTATGGATGAAAAAGTTTGTTTTTTGAAATTGTAAATTATGTTAATGGCTTTCTTTGTCAACAAAAGCAGACAACTTGACTTCAAAAAAAACATTATGGGTCCTAGTGAAAACAAAAGAATCAATTTTTTTTTTGGAAAAGAAGAATCAACAACTGTAATTAATTAAAAAGGAAAGAATACAAGGTGTTAACAAAAATTGGGAAAAGTTTCATAAAAAAAAAAAAGGAAAGTATGTCATATAATTGGAACAGGGTGAAAAGTACTATTCCTCAGTTTCATGTATTTTTCATAAACATTTCTTACCAATACATTGTGGAATTTACTCAAAACTCTATAAATTTTTCGTCCCCAAATTCATGAATTTACTCAAACTCTATGAAACACAAGTTCAATTTTGGGCATTTACTGAACAATAGCAATTATCAAACAGATTTATATACAAAGAGTAAAATAGATTCTAGGTTTTACACTCCATCTGAGACTCATTCTTACATTATGCACAAAATCAAGTGGAAATAAGAAAGCACCAACCTAAAAAGAACAGCATCCACGACACCAAAAACGAGTGTTGCGTAGCTAGTTGCTCCGGTTCACCGGAGCTAGAAGCTCCTCACCGGAGCAGTGAAGAAGACAAAATGGGCTGACTGGTTTTGGGTTAAAAGGGAAGTGGGCCGGGTTTAATTTTGGGGCGGGTTAATTTAATCGGGATGGTTTTAATTTGGTGGGATAGGTAAGTTAAGTGATGTGGACCACTTTGGGGTCCCGATAGTGGTATATAGTCTGTGGTTCGCTTCGATTTTAAAGTTTATCGATTTAACTAATTGATTCTCGATTTATAGACATGTCAAATTAGAACTATTAAGATATTGGTTTATTAGATACTCCCTCTATTTCATATTGGTTGAATTTTTAAGGGATTTTTCATTGTTCAAAATAATTAGATTGTTCAAAACTCAAGATGGATGTTTGAAACCTTTTTTATATTTGCCCTTTCATTTATTGAAGTTTTATATTTTCTAAGAGATAAATCACACTAGCTGAAAAGTTATATTTATGATTTTACAAAAGGCAATAGTGGAAAGTATGGTTCTAATTTTGTCTTTGGATGTTTTTCTTAATATGTATGCATTACCTTAGAAATTCAACTAATGTGGAATAGAGGGAGTATCAATTTATCGGTTATTGATTATTATCGATTCAGTTATCGATTTAACCGTTAAGATTTGATACAAAAAAAATCATTGAAAATCACTTAGAAACAATGTGACAAACCAAATGAACCATGCACATGAGTTGATAAATTATGTTTTGCTCAAATGCAAATGTAAGATATTGTAGAATAACCAAGAGTTTGAGACGACAAGAAATAAAAGTATGAAAATTAAACCCTAAGCGAAAGACTTTATATATCGAATGGTAATAAATATAAATTATTAAGGTACTATCGGATTATTCATTAACCCGTTAAGAAAAAATCTTAAACCGCTAAGAACCAATAACCCAATAATAAAAAAAAATTAAAACCACTGCCGAAACCGTTAAACAAATAACTCATTATCGATAAATTAATAACTTATTTTTGGGCTCGATTTATCAATTTCGGTTCGGATTTTGAACGGTCCTAGTGGTATAGGTGAGTTAAATATTTAAGGAATAGCATGAATGGGTCATTTCTGATAGTTCGATGATATATATTTGAGCTTTTTCATTATGTAAAATGTTAAATTCATGAACGGTCAAAACACACCTTATCTATCATTTTTTCGCGATTTTCATATTTCAACTATGAGTTATTCTTTTTTCTTATATGAACTATAATCATCTATGTATTAAAACGCACCTTGAAACTGATTAGATCAACTATCAATTATGTTTTTTTTCTATCTAACCTATCACTATCCACCGCAGTATCGGTTGGTTCGACTCAATTTTAAAGTTTATCGGTTTGACTTATCAGTTATCGATTTATAGACATGCTAAATCATTATATAATCATTAAGATATTGAATTTATTGGTTATCGATTTATCGGTTCTATTATCAATTTAACCTTTAAGATTTCAAAAATCATTAAAAATAACTCAAAAATATTGTGACATATCAAATGAACAATGCACATGAGTTGACATATTATATCTTGCTCAAAAACAAATATTGTCACCTTGTAAAATAACAGAAAGTTGAAACAGTATTTACACATGATATTAAATAACTTAACAATAATAAATTTATATGATTAGATATAAACAATCGATGCGAGTACCTGTTTCCTTCTAGCTTTGCCAGCAAAATTGCTCAGAAAAACTGAGAGAGCGTCCAATAATTCAATGCATTAATAATTTTCCAACATCACTGGAAACAATCATTACTTCATTTAACTTTATATGTTCAATCAATTAAACTTACTACTGGCTAATCCAACTAATAATAACTACTAAATTTTAGTAAATTAATTAAATTTATTTTTTTTGCTAATATAAGGATTACATTAGACTTCATTTCTAAGCCTAAAGCCAATGTACAACTCCAATTCTAAAATAACAAACAAACAACATACTCCTATGACTACCCTCTAGTACTTCTTTTTCTTTGTTCCCTTAAAATTGGAGTTGCTCTCATGAACTACATAATCCGCGTGCTAGATTGACCATTATCAACGATTAATTCCTATTCACAAACTACTTTGACCACGTTGGTTCATTAGTGGATCGATATCAATGGAGATTATGCTTCTTCAGTAGAATTTGGTAGCGGTGGAGAAAGTATTTGAACTCTACATCCCCATGGAAGAATAGTTACTCTACCACTTGAGGTACGTTCGATTCCTGGAAATAGTTCCCCTTTGGTCTGCTTGCTTATTTGTGATATGAGGCGACTTACTAATACTTCCAATGCTTCTTTCATCCATCCGTTTTGGCATAGTTTTCTTGCTTCGCGCACATTCATCTGCAAAATTGAAAAATTTACTTGTCAGCTAAGACGAGGATGTGATTTTATTTATGTCACCTAGATATATGTAGACTTGCATACCCAAGTTCTTTCGCGAATCTCTTTCTCAGGCCAATAGTCTAGTTCTTCTGTTACGAACAGAGGAAACATGTGCCCTTCATAGGCAGTATCACCGGCTTTGTTCTCAAAGTACCATGTTCCAAGTTTACACTGCAAAATCAATCAAAAAAAACCATTTATCTTATGAAATAAACAAGTTAACATGAAGACTTTGTTTCTTATTTTTCGCCTTTTTCACTTCAAAAGAAGCATAAAAGAATGAACAAAAAGAGATAACGAACCTCAACTTCACCACGTACTCCAGCTTCCTCCACTGTCTCACGTTGTGCTGCATCCTCAATCGTTTCATCTTCTTCCCAACCTCCCTGCCATAACAAGAAAAAAGAAATTTGTATTCAAAATCGAGACTTAAAGAATGACATTTTCCATTTTACTCTTAACGATATGATCTATAGTCACAAAAATGTCTATAATATACTTTAGATCATAAGTTCGAAAAGTCTTTCTTTCTTCTGTTAAACATCGTGCTCAGTCAAATATCGTTACATAAATTGAGACTTTGGACAGAGGGAGTTAGTAAGTTTCAAAGCTATGGATCAGTAGCTACCTTTGGGAACAACAATCCTTTGCCTTTTCTTTGTGGACTTATTAGAAGAACTTCAAATGCATCTTCATCTACCAACGATAACTCATTGAAGTCTTTATATCTGTAAGGTATACATCTGCGGAAAATACATGATCAGAGAAACCGATATAGTAAATAATTGATCAAAAAATATACATCTTTCCACATGAAAAACATAGAACAAAGTCAAATCCATGTGATACAATTTTTAAAAAATTGTACATCCATGTTCAGTAATAGTCCTTCACTATTAGAATCTAGAAAATGGTATCAAATTATGCTATAACTATTCTTTAATTAAACATTTAAAGTAGGAAAATCAGTAACAGAATGTGCTTTTTCTCAGGGGAAAAAAAACAAGACATGTGATGAGTTGAATATAGCCAAACACCACATGACTTTCTGATTTTCAAGAAATCAAAAAAAAAGGGACAAAGGATAACGAGCAAAGGCGGAATCAGGATTTTTAGTTTATGAATTCTGAATTATAACTATGTTTTGCTTATTGGGTTCTGAATAAATTACTTGCACATATTACATGATTTTATTAATATAGTTTGAGTCAAAGTTACTCGATTCTGTCAAACCCATAACTTCTACACTAGCTCCGCCGCAACAAGAGAGAAAAAGATAATAAATGAATTTACTAAGATGGCACTTGAACTAATGATATATTGCACTAAAGCACCAAAACTATATTTTGTAACTAAAATTATGCCTAAACTCTACCTTTTATATAACAGATATTACAAACTCACATTTTTCTCATATATAAACAATTTACAATACAAGATGATTAAAAGAAATGATGTATCACCAAAACAAAAAATCTTTAAAATGAAAACTTTGTAAAAGCCAAAGTACAAATTGCATTAAAAAAAATCAAATCTTTGATGCCAAAATTCTGTAAAATCAACACATTTCTACAAACAAATGTGTAGAAAAAATCAACTCAAAAAGCCAAGGGAGTAAAAGTTGAATAAGTCAATTGCAATTTGCAATCATAGAGGGAGATGACCAATTGACGATCTCTTTTGGTTTTTCCTAGAAGTCAACTCTCCACAACAAAAACATTTTTTTTTACAAAAAGAAATTTTAAAAAAAATCATGTTTAACATTATTGTTTAAACAAGATTGTTCCAACCCAGAAATTAAATCATGTAAACAAAACATAAACATTACATAGACTGCCTATTAACATGAAATGCAAGAGAAAATTAAGAGGGTAGGGTAATACTTCCATATTCAGCACGAACCCAATAATTTTGATTCAAACCATGTTATTTTCTTAAGAAATCCATTAAATACGTAAAACAAAAAAAATCATTAATCTAGACCTCCATAACTTCAAAAAACTAGAATCCCAAACTCATAAGTTCCAAATTCCGACTCACGGATTCACAAACTAACCAACATTTTCGACACAAAACTTAGATATATAAAATATATACCTTGAACAACACAAAAAATTCAACAAACATCAAATTCTTGACTTATAAATTTCAAAATAACAACTAGTTCAAATTAAATTCTGAATCCGTCTCTAAAAGTTATACGAGAAGACGTACCCTACAACTTGGCGACGACCCTTGTTGTAACGCTGTAAATGCCGTCCGGAGCGCGATACAAGAACCACCATATCATTCAAGTCCATGAATACTAAAAAAATTGTCTTTTTTGGTTCTTTTTAACCAAAAAAGAAAATAAAGAACCAAAAAATGGACACTTTTTGAAATCAAATAAAACTAGACTTGAAAAAAACTATCAAGAACAGAGAAAAACAAAGAGGAAAAAAAAGTTGAGATTTTTTTTTTCTGTTGAAATGATTGGTTGTGTGTTATTAAGGGGGAAAAAAAACGGTTAACGATATATGAATAGAATTTTTCTTCCAAATGCTAGATTTTAAGTGGTGCATTTTGGAGGTTACACGTGTGGAGACTAGAATGGCACGTGTGAATCGGTTCAGATAATGAATCCGGTTTTATTTTGTTTACCGGTTTAAGTTATGGTATGATTGCATTAGCTAAGGCCCACGCTCATGGCATGAGGCGTGACTTTTGCTATTTATTTTACGGAAAAGGGTCATATATACTCCGATGCTATTGGAAATAATTTAAATATACCTCTTATTATATTTTCGAGCTAAATATGTCTCTCTTGTTATACTTTTGATTTAAATATACCCCTTTTATTATACTTTGGTACAAATTTGCCCTTACTTTTAACGGAAGAACACTTGAAAAGCTCAAAATTAAATAACTCATTCTCAATTTTAAATATATGATTTTTTTAGAAATAAATAAAATTTTCAAGTACTAATTTGAGTTTTTTTATTAGAAATGGCAATACAATACTAATACATGAAATTTCTAAGTACTAATTTGAATTTTTTTTCTTACAAAATGATAAGACAGAAAATGTTGTAAAATTATTGATAATAGCGGTGTCCGAAAGTTCAGGTTATTTTGAGTGCATTTCGATTAATTTCATAGAATACTTGTAATAAGGTGTGAAATATATAACTCTATTCGCCAAAATTAGAACAGGTAGAAAAGAAACACATTGTTATTTTGTCTCTACTAGGATCTGAACTTGAAAATCTCGTGGTGTTTATTGACCTCTTGGTCAGACTCTTGGATATAAGATTGCACAATTTTATCCCTAGTCGTTAGGGCGAGTTTAAAAGCTCCATACGAAATCATGTAAATCAAGTAGCTTTTATTCGGATCTTATCTATTAAATTAAGAAATTCACCAAATATCTGATTGTATTAGGATAAGAACCTCAAAAACTTTAAATCACTTGCTCTTTTAGCTCGTTCATACTTTTGACATAACAAATTTCTTTGTATTTCACCTTACAATGAACAAAATTCTATCATGAAATAGATAAATTTTACGTGTTTAAATATTTTGAGTAAAAAAATTCAGTAATTCCTCGATTTTTATCTGTGATTTTAAATTAATTTTAAATTGAATCTTTTTGACATAAGAAAACTTCTACGATATTGTCATTAAGGCAATATAAATTTTTTACTTTAGATCATATATGTAACTCAAGATGATAAATAAGATTATCTTTTTGGTAAATTATTTATTTTCCCTCCTTCACAATTCCCATAGCTTTCTTGGTTAATATAGATATACTAAGACCACACAGAAAGTCCACTAGATTTCTCATAAACAAATTGTAATAAAAAAAAATCACGATATACCAAGCTTTATTTATATAGCATCAACATTTCTTTAATAAGAAATATCGAATCCTCCTAAAAATAGAACATATTTTTTTTGGTAGGCAACTGTTTACTTATTTAATGAATTTTATTTAACGTGAATTCAAATTAATTGAATCTGCGTCTTAAACACTAGATGGTTAAAATAAAATTACAATAAAATTAACTATAGAAGCTTCTATGTCAAATTAGTAGGGGTTGATCCTCTAGACTTGTGGGAAAATAAGAGGGGGAAAAATAAGAAGAAAAATTAACATGCATGCTAAGAAAATTGGAACATAGTGAACATTAAAAATTACATACATATACGTATTAAACTACATGTCAATTGCATGAGATCATTTTTTTTTAATCCTTATCTAAGAACATCAAGAAACTTTTCTAGATGTATCATACTAATCTCACTCTCTAGAAAACTATAAAGTCAATTAATTTTAATAAATTAAATTTTTAAATAGGATTAGTCGTTTTTATCGAAAGTGGCGAAAATGGCCTTTTTACTCCGTATATTTTATTCTCATCATATCAAATTTGTGAGATTAAATCAGATATGTTGTTGTTTGACTAATTGTTTATATATACAAAAGAAATATTCAAATGAAAATTTTGAAGAAAAAGGGAGTATAAAAGCTAGGTTTTAGTCTAACACTTAATTTAATTTAAGATGGACAACAATCATTAACCTAACTCTTCTTTAAAATTAATTATAAAGGTTTTAAATGATTAATAGAATATTCTTAATAATAATTAGATTTGGTTTTAATATTTCAGAGAAGACCTAAGAAAGACACGAAGCCGAATCTAATTAACGTAACTAACCACGTTATTACTTATTAAATTATTATTATTACAAACCCATTAAGCAAAATAAAATATAAAATAAATGTGAAGTTGAATATTCTTAATAATAATTAGATTTGGTTTGAATTTTCAATAATGTGAACCATGTTCCTTTTAATCACTTAAATTCATGCATGAGACTGTGATTATCTAGATTCTTTGTTTTAGGAATTTCAACGATATGTTTTTTTTAAATCTAGAAATAATAATGATTGAATAAAAAAACAGGCATTACATCGTAAGGAGAAGTGTTATAAATTTTTAAATATAAGAACTTGATTTAAAATAATTAATTAATTGACCTAAGATATTGAAATTCATTGTCATATAAATTAAAAAAGAGTTGAACAAATTTTGGCGTTTTGAGTCATGGTGCACCATGCTGATAAGATGCTAGGATTGAATTCCAACACATTATGACCTAACATATACATGACTTTACGATGTTCAATTCGATGGATTAGAGTCCAACAATCCATGAAGATAAGATATATGGATTCGAGTCCAACATGTAATATAGCATAATACAACTTTATGAGAGTACGCAAGATATTTTGGATTCAAATCCTAATGCATCATAATAATAAAACTTTGAATTTAAGTTTCAACACGTTATAGTCTAACATGACTTTATTATCAATATAAAGGGGGTAAAGAGGATTATCTTCCTATTTTACTATACATCCAAAAGCATTTGGTTAATACTTTCGATTAAGAGATTAATTTAATGTGGAATTAACTTCAAGTACATTAGCCTAATAAATAAATAAATAATTTTCAAGTTAAAAGGACAATTGATTTGATGACGTAAATAAAAAAAATGATAATAAGTGTGTAAAGTCATGAAAACATATATGCATGCACAATTATGTTGAATAATACTGACAAAACTAAATTAAAAGAGACTAATTATTACAAGAAAAATATTTCTAGATGAAGTGTGACCAAGTCTTCATAAATGATAAAGAAAAATTAGAATACTACAAACCAAGTTGTGTCCTTGATTCATTCTTTAAAAATTAACACTTTAAACCAATTCTTATCTACTCATATTATTTTTGAAAATTAGAATGTTGTAATAAAGAAAAACTACACTACAAAGCACTATAGAACAAAACTAGATTAATTATTTTAAGGTCATAATCAATGATTATGATAGAATAATAAGTATTCTTTCGTAGTTAATTAATATTTTCATATTGAAATCCTGAAAATGAAACATCTTTTAGTAATTAAAAGCAATTTATTATTAAAATAAATATTTTCTATGATACTTCGGAGTGGATAGAAGCGGATCGAATCTATATCGCCGCAAAATAACAATAGCATTCAGATCTGATTTATTTACTTGACATATTGATAAATTTATGATTACCAAAGAAATCTACACAAATCTAAATTAATCTAATTTCAAAATAAGCGTCAAGAAATATAGAATTATTTAAAACCCTATAGTTTAGAAAATAGTTGAATTATTAGTTCTTATTAAATATATTTGAAGTCATGGAAGGATTGGCCCACTTCTAGTTCAAGTGTCTCTTAGGAAAATTCCAAAACTTTGATTTAAATGACAAAATGATAAACATATATAAATGTCTAGTGTTTATCAATAAGATGATAGTTTGATTATTTTTTTTTATATGTGCGTGTATATATTGTCTATCAAGTGTTTTATTTTACTATCGAGAAAAATCACGAAATTAATAAAAAGAAATCTATAAAAAGAATTTTATTTTTATATATCTGACTCAATATGAATTCAGATTAATAACTCCATATATAAGCCAAATATATAATCTTATCATCAACAATAAATTTATCGATAAAAGACAAAATAATTTTTTGTACAATTAAAAATGGACCGTCGTTGACTTACCAAATACCAAGTCTTCTTGTCTGGACAAAAATCCACCTCCCTTTGAGAAACACATTTAATTGCAAAATCAAAGCACAATAAAAGTGAATTGGTCTTTGATATTATTTTATCCGTCTTAAATTATTTATCGTATTTTTTTATACGTTTCTTTAAAAATATTAATTAAAAAATTTTATTATCTTATCCTTATTTTTATCATAATATATGATCTCTTTGATGTTTTTTATACATTTAACTATTGCATATTTTGTTGTAGTTATTGTTTAATATGTTTTGTAATGCTTTCATTTTTGTTTATTTTTTTTTGGACTATTTTGGATTCGTTTTCTTGCGCCGAGGATCTATCAAACACGAACTTTATCTACTCTTGAGGTACGGATAAAATCTGCTTACATTCTATCTTTCTCAAATTTCATTTTTTGATATTATATTGTTGTTGTTGTAATATAAAATCACTATATACCCTTCTAGACTTTCTGGACTAGTTATTGAGCCGTTTGGATGGGTTTTAAGTTGGTCAAAACCAACTTAAAGCCCATTTTTAGCTTTTGGACATGTTTGCCTAATGTTAACTTTAATCCATAAAGTTCTTAAAGTTAGTCAAAAACGAAAAGTTAAGATTCCTAACCTTTTTTTTCCTAAGTGCTTAAAGTCATTTTTTTTACCATGAAAATTACTTTTATATCCCTTATATTTTAACTAAATTCTCAAACTACCTTTTTTATTCTCTTAACTCTAAAATTCACATCATTTTCCTTATTTAAGTACTTTTATCCAAACACTCAACTGCTTATTTATAAAAATAACTTTCAGCACTTCAAAGTTCTAAAAGTACTTCATACATAAAAGTTATTTTTTTTAAATCCATCCAAACGGACTCATTGTTATCGTCATAATATATAATCACTTTTCACTGAATATTTTATGTTATTTGTGTGTTTATTACCCAATATTACTGAAGTGTTAGTAATCTTCAAGAACTATTATCATTAAAGGCAAAATGAGGAGGGCGAGGGGAATTAAATTTTTCATTTTTTAAAATGAAAAATAATTTGAAATAACTAATTTTAAAAATTAAGACGAAGGGACTATTTGTTTCTTTCATATCATTGAATTTGTCCCTTTTTCAGAAATTGAAATTATCCAAATGAACGCATTTAATTTCCGCCCACAATTTCAGAAAAATTCTAATTTAATAGAACAGCAAATTAGGTATAACTATTTTAAAGTGGCAAGTTCACAAAATTTATCTTTTTCAAACTCAAAACCACCATTGAGTCGTTGAGTTTTTAGAGAATTTTAAAAATTTGGTTGTTACATTAAATGTATGAACTCTTAAATTCAAAATCCACATGAAAGGGTAAAATTACAAGTATAATTTCTTCAAAATGAAAAATGAATATATCTCAAAGTAATAGTAGTGGTAAATATTTCTATAACACATAATATTTTAGTACGACAATGTCCCAAAAAAATATATAAATGTTATTTCCTCCATTCTTATTTACATGTCGTTTTTACTAATAATAGATGTTTTTTAATACTCCCTTCGCCTTTATTTACTTGTCGAATATTTCCTAATTTGATTTCCTTTTTTACTTGTCAATTTTGACAAATCAAGAAAGGACAATGTTTTTTCTTTCTATTATATCCTTAATTTACTAACATTGAGTTAATCTCTTTGAAAAATGCAGTGAGTAAATATGTCTAAAATTCTATCAATTAATAGGGGTAAAATAGTAAACTCACTATATCAATAATTATTTTCTTAATAGGTGTGTCAAATCAAAATTTGACAAGTAAATAAGAATGAAGGGAGTACTTATCATTTCGCGAAGTGAATGCATAAATGACATTATTCAGCTTTGATACATTTGACCAACATTGGAAAGCTAAGTAATTGATTCATGTTCATTGGGTCAAATCAATTAATCAAAATAAATTGATTCATGTTCACTTATTGAAAACTTGACTTCAAAAGAACACTAAATAAGAATACAAAGTAAATTATCTAGTTTCGTATAGAATATAATTTATAATTAATTAGTACAACTTGATTGTGTGACTTAACCCGATAAAAGGGCAGTCTGGTACACTTAAACTCTCGCTATGCGCAGGGTTCGGAAAAGGGCCCGACCATAAGGATCTATTATACGCAGCATTACCTTGCATTTCTGTCAAAGGCTATTTCTAATATAATTTATTAATATAAATATCGAATACGAATAAATTTATGAGAGTTATTTTTTCATAAGTCGATCATGAATCATGCATGGTCGGTGTCAAAATAGATATCTTGTCTTATTATTAAATTTTTTATTAGATTTAAAGTATCAATGTACTATGTCGGTCACCAAGGTTTGAATTAATGAAAAAAATAATTTTAAGACTTTATTTTATGATATTTAATTTGGTCTTTTTTACATTGAATTTTGATCTTCCCAACAATCTACTCAATTAATTGCACATGTACCACTTGTAATGGTTTTTCTCTTTTTCTTGGAACAATAATTGTAAAAATTATATTCCCTACGTTTACTTTTATTTATTTATTATTTTAAAAATAAATTTTTATTTTTAATATATCAAAAAAAATTATATTTTATTCTTAGCATTAATTACTTATTTTTTAAAATCTAATATCAAATAATAGAGATAATGTGATAAAATAATTATATAAATTATTATTTTTATTAAGTATACTAAATATAAATATAACAAATAAAAATGAACGGAAGAAGTCGCTATGTTTGGTTTCTCGTAGGGCTCACATTGAGATGGATGCTTTAGTTAAAGCCGTGTTTTTCGGTTCATGGAAAGGAGGTTCTGCATATAATATTTTTTCCGTTTTAATTTATGTGTAGTTATTATGTTGGAGATACTTTTTATGGTTTAACAAGAAAAATGAAAATTTTGGAAACTTTGATCTAAAATAAGTTATATCAATTTTTTGTGATTATAAAGTAGCTATAATGTTGGAGATGATGTTTACGGTTTAACAAGAAAAATGAAGATTTTGGAAACTTTGATCTAGAATAAGTTATATCAATTTTTTGTGATTATAAAGTACCTATTATGTTGGAGATGATGTTTACGGTTTAACAAGAAAAATGAAGATTTTGGAAACTTTGATCTAGAATAAGTTATATCAATTTTTTATGATTATAAAGTATTTTATTAAGATTAAAATAAAAAAAGTTACCCTTTAACTTATGTTTTTAATTCCGTTCTATTTTACTAAAGAGAGTATATATTTATTAATTTCAAAAGTAGTTATTACTAAAGACAAAATGGAAAGAATATACTCAATTGCATCTTAATTTTCTAAGATTTTTTCTTTTTTGCTTCAAAATGGACGGATTTTTTTATTTAATAATCAGGATCAAGTAAAGTTAGTTAGCATTAATTAGGTGTTTGACTACCTCATCTTTAGTCTGTTTTTTTTAATTAATTAAAAAAAGAGGCAAATTGTAAACCTTATTTAGATGTTTAATTATCTCTTCTTTAGTCCACCAACAATATATATGGAAAATGGCCTAAAATGTCTTTGAATTATTGAAAATGATATAAAAATGTCTCTTATTCATCTATTGGCCTAAAATGTCATTGGCATCCACCTTTAGGTCCAAAAATGATCTTTTATTTAACGGAAAAGGGCATGAGGTATATTTTTGAACCATTCTCAATAGTTCGAAGGCATTTTAGGCTCTTTTTCGTAATTAAAATTCTGTCAAATAAATTTTGTTTATAATTAATTTTAAATAATTAAATTATAACCAATAAATGGCCACCACGTGTTTAAAATAATTATTCAAATTATTCTATTAAAATTTTATTAAATAAATTTTGATTTATAATTAAATTTTAACCAATAGATGGACGCCCCGTGTGTTTAAAAAAATTGTATAAATTATTTAATTAAAATTATGTTTAAAAATTTTAATTTATAATTAATTTTAAATAATTAAATTGTAACCAATAGATGGCAGCCACGTGGTTAAAAAATTCTTCAAATTATTTAATTAAAATTATGTTAAAGAAATGGTCTTTTTTTGGAACTAAAGGTGGATGATTATCATAATTTTAATTAAATTATTTGAATAATTTTTTTAAATAAGTGGCGGTTATCTATTGGTTATAATTTGGTTATTTAAAATTAATTATAAATCAAAAATTATTTAACAGAATTTTAATTAAATAATTTGAATAATTTTTTAAATACATGGCGGAAACAACCTCTCTATCTCCATGAGATAATGGTAAATTCTGTGTACACTCTACCCTCTTCAGACCCCACTTGTGGGACTTCACTGGTATGTTATTGTTGTTTAAATATGTGACGGTTATCTATTGATTAAAATTTAATTATTTAAAATTAATTATAAATTAAAATTTATTTAACAGAATTTTAATTAAATAATTTGAATAATTTTATAAATAAATAGCGGAAACAACATTTTTATCTCCGTGAGGTAGTGGTAAGGTCTACGTACACTCTACTCTCTCCAGACCCCACTTGTGGGACTTCACTGGGTATGTTGTTGTTGTTGTTGTTGTTGTTGTTGTTTAAATACGTGGCGACCATCTATTAGTTACAATTTAATTATTTAAAATCAATTATAAATAAAAATTTATGTAATATAATTTTAATTACCAAAAAGGCCTAAAATACCCTCGAACTATTAGAAATTGTACAAAAATGCCCCTCGTGCCCTTTTCCGTTAAAGAAAATGTCATTTTTGGACATAAAAGTGGATGTCAAGGGCATTTTAGGCCAAATAGATGAATGGAGGACATTTTTGTACCATTTTCAATAGTTCAAGGGCATTTTAGGTCCTTTTCCATTATATATATATATATATATTACGGTTGAATTTCTACGCGAGATTTAAAGGACACAAAAATTAAAGTGACAGAAATTAAATAAAAATATCGATAATGAGAGACAAACTAATGACAAATAAATAGATTTGTAATATTGAATAATTAGAGCTTGATCGGCTTGATTCTGATGAAATATTTTCTCTTAATTCTCATAGAATGAGGACTTAATTGATGTTTAATGACAAAAGAGTAACGTTTACTCAGCCTTTTGTTTTAGAATAACTCTAGCAATTAAAATTTTAAAAAGTATAAAAACAAATCACATACCAAATTTTTTGGTCTTTAATAAGAATTTGAATTCTGATCTTCTAGTCATCTTCTTTTTTTTCCGTTCGGTATTCACATTCAATTTCGACTATATTTCGATTCAAGCCGAGAAGTCCCACATTAAAAAGTAAAACACTCCCTAACAAAGGCGAATCCATATCTAGAGGAACTCGTATCCGAGACCTTTGGTTAAGAATAAATGAATACTTACCACTCCACCACAATCCTTCATAATTCTATTACTGTCATCTATAGCTAAGTAAGTTTCCATTAAATCTCCTTTAAATTTAACACAAAATCTAGAAATAAAAAGAAGAAATATTAATTTTGAAAAGCATATAGCAATTGTAGATGCATACATACCACAAATACTCCGGAAAGATGCATCAAAATTTGTCATTGAATAATTTAGTGAAAAAAGTAGTGATTTTACCTCTCTTTTATAACAGTAGAAATTTGAGAGATTACAGTAATAGAGAAAAAATTTATAATAGGAGTCTTCTAGATGGACTAGATATGGCCATCCGTGCCAGCACGGGCCCAATACATGTTACTTTTTCAGTCTTAATTTATGTGACACATTTGAAATTAGAAGAATTATCCCAAAAAAATGATATTTAAATATTCTAAGTTGCTAATTATTGTGAATTCTAGTAATTTTTACATAATTTTCAAATAATATATATTACTTTTGATGTCCCAATTTATGTGACACAAATAGAATTTTAAGAATCAATCAAAATTTTAAATGTTTTCAAATATTTCAAGTTGTTAATTGTTATGATTTATAGTGCTATTTACGTCATTTTAAAGTTAATATTTATTTATTTTAAAATATTTTAAATTATTAATCATATGATTTTATAGAATTTTTTAATGTAATTTTTAAATCTATAACAGATTAAAAAAATATAAATTAATTAAAATAGAAAAAGTACTAAACTCGGGGATAAACAGACATGTTAAATTCGAAAACAACGTTTGAATATATGCACAAATTAATGCATTAAAACAAGACAAAGAATTTTTAAGATATATATGAAATTGAAAGTATAAATTAATTTTCACTTTTTCAAATAATATCGCATATATATTTATTTCTAAAATATTACTTCTTTCGTTTTAATTTGTTTGATCTATTTTTTTAGTCTATTTAAAAAGAATGATTCTATCTCTTTTTAACATTTTTTTAGTTTTAACTTTTCACGCAGCATATTTAAGATTACAAGATTTAATTTTTTTCTTAAACTTCATTGCAAATTGAAATAAATCAAATAAATTAAAATAAAATAAGTATAAACTTTTGGCTATTATGTTTTATAGAGTAAATATTAATTAATGAAGTAATATATTGGCATAAGATAAAAACTTGAAAAACCTGTATGCGAAAGAATGACCTGCAAACAAATAAACAATGAAATAGGAAAAGTTATGGTAAAGATAAATGGAGTTCACAACCTATTTGAGCCAAAAGAGATATAATTGACATAAATAAGTCATATTTTTAGAATGTAATTAAAATAGGTTTAGTGTAGATTTTTCTTCCGTTGTATAAAAAATTAATCGTAGACGTTAATTTTTAACGTCTAAATTTTAGTGTAGAATGAAATTTTTTCTTACTCTTTATAAAAAGTAATTATTTCTTACACTTTATAAAGTTTAACTATCTCTTACATGTGTAAAGTGTAACTTTTTCTTACACTTTAAATTATTTTTCTTTATACCGTTTTTAGAGTGTTTGTCATACAATTATATTGAATGAAAGTACTTTAGTGAAATTGTTTGTCATATTTAATTTTTTTTTTACACTTTAAATTGTGTCTCTTGACACTCTTTTTCTTCCGGTGTGTTTGAGGCATATCATTCACTGGCATAATGAAAGTAACATCTGGAGACGAGAGTGGAGATGATGCGGTGTGAAACTACAAAACAAAATAATGAAAATACAGTATGCACCAATATTAATAATACCATAGTAAATTAGAAACTGAAAGCATTGAATCATGAAAAATAAATTTAAAGTACAAAAACCGCATAAAGAGACACAATTTAAAGTGTAAGAAAAAGTTACATTTTACAAAGCATAAGAAATAGTTACACTTTATAAAATGTAAGAAAAAGTTTTGTTTTACACGAAAATTTAGACTTTAATAGTTAACGCCTGCTATTAATTTTTTTTTATATAAAACAGAACAAAAATCTGCACTAAGCCTATTTTAATTACATTTTGAAATATAGCTTACTTGTATCAATTTATCTCTTTGTGGCTCAAATAGGTTCCGAACTCAGATAAATGGAAGTTGGTGGGGGCCACAACTGTTAAAAAGCAAATTCAAACATAAAATAAAAGAAGATGACTCATAATTATAGAGAAAAGAGATAAAAAGCAGTTCACCTGCTGGTTTTTAAGTCCAACCAAAAGAAAGTAGACACATAAAGCAAAGAAATACAACCTTTTTAAAGATCAAATAATGTAGTAAACCATTAATGTACCATTTACTACTATTTCTGTAACTTACTCTTGAAAAGTAGTAACGTGGATAGTTTAATTTTAGGACTCATGTAATTTCTAACTTTTTTAAAATCAACAGCCATTAGTGAATAGTGGCACGAAGGTGCACTTTTGGTCACAGCGATGACATAAATAAGCCTAACTAATTAACTATTAACTGATAACATGGCTAAGCTATAAACTTCAATGAAATATTTGAGCTTTTTCCCAAGTTTTAACATCATTTGCATATCGAAGATTTGGAAACCTTCTACATTCTATTAAAATATTTCTCATTTGATTTTAAGTAGAAGTTCTAGCATTTAGAACTTTAAAATCAATTCAAATTTTGCCTCATAAATATAGAAAGAATTAACTATGAATCATGTTCCGAATACAAATCAATCTAACATTAGATGACAAGAATTTCTTTTGCATAATACCTTCACGAGGTAAAATTTACATATGCATGACCCTTCTCAGATCCCACTTGTGGAATTACAATGGATATATTGTTGTATTATAACATCGAACCACAAGTTGTGTCATAATACTTTTCAAACATGTATATTCCTCAATTGCGATTGGTGATTGGTTTTTCTCAAAGAATTTCCACAATAAAAAATAAATCAAGAACTTGATTTTTCATTTCACATTTAAAATTAAACTATTTGATTCTCGTACTCTCTGAACATAGTACAAACTACAAACTTATCTAATGTACTAACTTTCAAACCAGATAAGAGATATTGTTTAGTTACAAATATATCAGTTTTCTACTTATTGTACGAGATGCACACAAGCAGAACAGCCAATATATCTCATAATACAAAGAGTAGTCAACCAAATATGTAAGTGAAGGGTACTGGAGGGAATGTGTTTTAACATACCTATACATCGGAATCATCATCAGATGTAACTTCAGACTGAGAATCTGCCGCCTCTTCTTCATCTTCCTCGTCATCATATTCATCGATTTTTATAGTGCTTTTGATGGTCATCTTTGACAATGCTGCAGTCTTGCTAGCCCTCTGTGACCGAGTACTCGTTACAACAGGATGTGTTGGAACAACAGATTGCGCAAATTCCTCATCTGATGAAGATTCGTCTACTTCCTTAGCTCGTCTCCTTGTACGAGTTGTTCTAGTTGATTTTGGCGCTGGAGTTGGCAGTACTTCCATCGACTCATCTTCATCGAGTACAATATCAAGATCCAACTTTCCTGAGATGTGATAAAACACGTTAACGAAATTAACATAAGCAAATGTATATTTAAGAGATTCAACTGACTATAAAAAGAATCTAAGGGAATAAATCCATTTAGCAAATTATCAACGAAGGATTTAGCTTATATCATCTCAGAGTGTAATGGAAGTTTTACTCTACCAGTGAATGTAGAAGGATATTGGCCTCATTTTGCAGGACAACCAATTCCACTTATTATGGTAGTTCTATTTTATTTTTTTCAAATGACCTAATTGGGTAGAAAAAAATTGCAAAATGAGGATGACTCGATGGAAGCATCGCCAAGAGCTGATGAAGAAAAATGACATAGCAACTGATGTATTAAAGCCACTAAACCGAAAATAGTTACCTAATATAAGTTTAACTTCATCAGATGATAGCTTCTGGTCGGGAGATTTGTCTAAACCCTTTAATCTTTCAGCCATCTGTTTCAACTCCTTCAGAAGCTCTTTTTCAGCTAGTAAGGAAACACGATTCAACAGCTGCCTCATTAACTTAACAGCCTCTTGTTCTGTCGGTCTAAAGTGAAGCAAGAATAGTGTCTTGCACAATGCAGAAACGTATGCTTTCTCTGAAGCTGTCTTCTTTTCATGGAAGCTGGCAACCTTGACAGAAAACCCAAAGAAATATTCATTGTATTGAACAGAACAGAAACACTGGTAAAAGTATTGTATACAGATATGTTTTTTAAACTAAGTAGGATGAGGGCGCTGAAGAGGAAGCTGTGAATAAATACCTCGACAGCAATACGGATTGCAAGCCCTTCTTCCCCACTCTCATGCACAGAAGAAGGTTCAGCTGAATCGTTGTGGTTTTCATTATCATTTTCGTTGGCTGGTGCAGTTTCCTCATAATACAAGGGAGCCTGCATCATTTGAACCATAAACCGTGATGCTTGGGCAGCACGCTTTCGCATGTTAGAGACCATGAATGAAGATCCTGTGGCATTGCCATTGATGCCTGGCCACAAAGAGCGCATAACTGGCATGAAAGCCTTGGATAAACATTTCTGCATTGCAAACCAGAAGTTCTATTTAATACCAAAAAAATACAAAAACAGATCTATCCAACTCTCGTATATTTTGCATGCACAAATTTAAAACTCTACAAACCTTGTGATTTAACGAGAGGGATGGATAATGCTCAAAGAATACAGAAAGGCACTGCTTTAACCTGTGAGGTAAGCTATTATCAGATATATTTTCAGAAGATGAATACAAAATTAAGTGAACAGCAAAGACATTTACCTCTCAAGTTCCTTATTCTCACTACAGAAATACAAGCTTATGAGCTTAGCTAATAGCAGGGGATTTGACAATGTAGGTATGTTTGGATACTTCTTACTTAGCAGAAGCATCTTAGCAAATCCCTCACCAAGAACTGTTTGAACTGTCTCATGTTCATCACCATCATCAGAATCACCTGAATTGTGCTTCTCCAATCCAGCATATAACAGGTCAAGTAATTCTATCTCCATATCCTCACTTCCAATGCTGAATTTGATATCAGATAAATTTATTTTATGATTTTGGAGTTGTGATGAGAGATCCAGGTTCATTGCTTTATCAACTATATTAGGACCATGCCACAATCCAAGGTCAATCAATGCCTTAGAAGCCATAACAGTAATTGAAGAGGGACCCTTAACAAAAGAAGATCTTAGTTGCTTCACTAAATCTTCACTGGGTCTCCTTTCTAACAATCCAAACAGACCAAGGCATCTAATAGCAGCCCTCTGAACATCTAAGTGGACATGTTTTGCCTGCATTTCACAACAATATAAAATATCTCAGAGTTCTGTTCAGTAGATAACGGAGGAACAAGCAACACGAAACTGCAAGGTTATGACAATTCATCCATCTCATTACCAGAATGCAAGTGAAAGATGGAAGAAAATGAGGAGATAGAAGACAAAATAGCTAAGGCGAAAAGAAAGATTAGAAAAGGTAACTTTTCCAAGATACAGACCCCAGGAAGCAATAGAGAATGCAAAACTTCAGTTGGTTCTATTGCTTTCCCATGCATCCAGCGAAAAGACTGAGCATGTTCTAAGAGAAGGCTAATCACAGCAAGACAGTGCAACCACTGCATGAAGTCCGCAGTTCTCTCTCTGCAAGGTCTTGCAAGTTCCTCCACTACCCGTAAAACTACTTCTTCAAATTCTCCTGGAGCTGAATGGACTTTTCTTGTCAACTCTGCCACAGCAGCAGCCCAATCTTTATCACCACCAAGATTGATACCATCTCCTATGACAACCTCATTGTCATGCTCATCTAATTCATGATCAGGAGGTATGTGAAGCAACTCTTGCAGAAATCCATTTGCAACTCTTCTGTTGGTAATGTCAGAAAAATCAAGCATCGCACCAAGCAATAGCAGCTGGCGAGAGACAAATCGGTAATTGATTCCTGCAATAATCAAGTACTATCATTGATAGAACAAAATGGAAGGAAAAGAAAGCAGAGGACAGAGATCTAAAAATTTAAGAACTGCAAACAAGTTCCTCACCTGCTACTGTGTGACCTTTAATCAATTCAACATAATCACCAATAGAAGCAGGAAGTACTCTGTCAAGAAGATCATTTTTATCTGATGCTTCTGCTGCATATACAGCAGATTCTGTGCCCGTTGTTGTAGCAGCTTCAGAGCCCTTTGCCTGTTTGGTAATCATATTGAATATTTACAAGATAGTAATGAGAAAATATTGGCACTACACATCATCCAAATAAAAAGTTCATCTACAGCAACATATCTTTTGCATGTGTATGATAGATATATAGCAACAAACCAAAAATTAAACCTGCTATGTGTGACCCTAAATTACCCATTATACGACCAAGTGCATTAGCAGTAAACGCCAACTAGGTTTTCCACTTCAGTTCAACAGAATACTCAAGCCTATGCTCAAATATGTTGCTACATACTTCTATAGGAAAATTGTGAAGGGACCTGCAATCTTTACTTTGGACCTTCATCATTAAAATTCACATAATTCAAGTTGAGGACATAAATAACCTCAATAGACTTGGTAGCAAAAGAACTTAGCAGATGAAGAATGATCAATTTGTACTTGTTCAAAGTACCAATTGCACGTTCTTCTATCACAAAAATCGAAGTCAAATACGAATAACTGCGTTATTCATAAGAAATGAACTAATCAGGACAGTATGTAGTACCTAATTTAGCATACTGCATATGCTACACAAATATTACACACCAGTTATATCACTAGCCTGTTGTCATGCAGTTAATCAACATAGATTTGAAATGATTAAATTCCAAAATTTAGCAGAGCAGACCGAGACTCTATAAGCTGGATCTATGAATTTTGGAATTAAGTGTGCATATATCACATTATGCTCTACCCCAACCAAGAAATATATATAACTCCATTCCCTATCCATATCATGCAATCCAAGCAAACCACTTTGGCAAGCACAAAATACATAAGAATTTACATCTAATCTATTCAACTGATGCCATCAATTTGTGATTAGCCACATTTTTTATTGAATGATGTCCATTTACTGCTCAGATAATTATAGTTAAACAAGATGGGTGTTCATTTATTTATGGTTTTAGTCTTCCAGTGAGGCTCTTGAAACACTATAGAGAAGGTAAATGTTGTCTCTACAGAACAAATAACCTCTATGTTTTAAGGAGTTTTGAGCCACAAGATGTTACATCGAGACAGTTGAAGACATAACATGAGACCTGATAAACAAATAATAAATACCCACTTGTGCCTCCATTTGCAAGTGCTTACAGACAGCTCTCCAGAAGAAAGCAACTTCTGCTTCCATGAGTTGGATGCTAAGATTGCATTGACCTGGTATGAAGAGATGATATGCAATTAGATATTAGAACAGCGAGCATAAATTGCTCCAGGCTAGATGAAACGATCAATTTTATGAAGAATAAAACAAAAAATGAATATCTCTAGCAATATACATAACCTGAAGTAAACTAAGTAAGCAATTTGTCATTCTATTCTTCATTTTCAGAAAACTTAGATCAAGAATTACATTTAAACATAGTTCTTACTAAAAACTGAAACCAATATCTTGAATTATGAACCAATAAGCATACTAAGCCATTCTGAGAAAGCAAAAGAAGTAGACATCAAATAGTTTAAATTTATAAGATCAACCTTCGACTGCGACAGTGTCATTATTTGATCTAAGAAATTGCCTCATACTTTGACCATCTTGTAACTTAATCAATCCTGCTTTTAGTAGACTGCCCATTGCAGACTCTCCGACTGATTCATATGTTTCCACATCAAGATATTTAAGTAGTAATAGCGGGTCCCCATTGCAACACTTGGTGAGCCACTCATCTTTCAGCATATTAGAGCACTCCTTTACAACAGATGAAGCACGATCAGCAAGTCCCCTCTCCAAAATAAGTGTTCTGAGCTTGATGCTGCAATATGTAGAAACCACTAACATGTCATAGGATACCTATGAATTGGAACATACTTAAATGAGTAGAAATAATTAAAGCATCTTTTTAACACAATTGCATACATCTAGCCAATTGTATGATCAACCTTACACAATAAATCCATCATATGAATCTAAATGGAGCTGAGAGCACTTATTTACATAAATGCATAAGCACATATATATTTATAACTTGGTAGCATACTTCAGTATGAACATTCAAATTCTGCTACATGTTATACTTTGTTGACTAGTTAAAGGTCTGAACACAAAAATAAAAATAGTGAAAGGTCCTAACTCTTCCAACCTAAAGGCTAAAGCAATTGTAAATATCTACACAGCACTATGCATGTGATTTCAAAAATACACTGTCAAGCAGAAAGAAGCAAAAGACAGAAGACATATGTATATATATAAGTATAGAAGTGTGTGTCTGTGTGGGCGTGTGTGTATATGTATGTATATAAGGAGAGAGAGAGATTCCAAGCACCAAGATTTCAAAACCTTAAGCAGTCAAATGGTTATAAATCAGAGAACACAACTCTCAAGCATGTGTATGAAGTTAGATTTTCTAAAATATACCACATATGAGGGGTACGAATTTGATTCAACATGCATATGGTACCATTTCCAACTAACTATGAATTCTGATTACAAGGCTTCACTGACTGATAAAATGTCTGGCTTATGCTCACAGAAGAAAAAAATCAAAGAGGCGTGTGTCCCTTTTGATTGTGAATTAGGTTATGCAAATCTAAGCTCCAATACTTTCAGAGTTAATGCACTTACATGTGAAATGAATTTAACAGATATCAGGATAACAAAAGACTCTCAACGGAACACTTTTCCAGGTTAAATCAAGTGGCCATCACAAATTCTGTGTTTGGAGCTGTACTTGTATGCTTGTCGAAAACCCTCTCATATTCTAATGTCCCATGTTACAAAATGTACAGTCATATCTACTCATAATATTCATAGCATAATCATGGAGATATTTAGGGATCTTTTCTGATTTTGTTTCCTTAGATAGATTTACTTGTACACCTATAAATAGCTCTTATTCTTGGAATAATACTGCAAGGAAATTGATCCATTGGCTCTGCATTTTCACATCCCAGCAGCAGTTTATACTGATGTAAAAGTAGGA